>NC_087218.1:24400736-24458236 GCF_015104395.2 Macrobrachium nipponense | reverse complement strand
GAAGAAGAATCGCTCCGCTCGCCTTTTGAAAGCTCTTCATTACGCCTTCACGAGTTTAATCGTCGTGTTCGCGCGAATGGAGTTAAAGAAGAAGAAGAAGTAGAAGAAGACGACTTGGCTTTTCTCTCCACCCAGTGGAAGAAGGGAAATTCTAACCATGAGGGACGTCAGAGGAGTTCTAAAAGTTACGTCGTTTCGGTGTCGATTTTATGTTTTTCCGGAATGTTTCCGTATATAGAATTCACGCTGCGAAAATGTCTTTCCCTATATACCGCTGGTGCCGAGGTGCGTAATATGTAACCATAACCCTTTGAAATAATTGAAATGACACCCCGTACGTTACCCCTAAGTCGTATACAGGATTTTTATGTATATGTTGATGCGTGCATCAGGAATTTAGAGGAGGGGAGAATCTTTTGGGCGTGTTTTTGAAGGGGTGGGGTTTGTGGGGGGTGTGTGGGGGGGGGGGAATACTAGGAGCGGAGCTACATAACCAATATCAATATTTGGATATTTAGACTCTCCGTGGACTCGTACACCTATGATGGACCAAGGTAGCAGGTAATACATAGCAGTAAGAATAGCAGGTAGCAGTAGTACTGGTAACAGAAGAATGTTATGCGTCTCTGGAGAGAAGTGGTGATAGGAGTTTGAAGCAATAAAAGCATTCCTTAGTGTTGTTTTATCCGCATCTTCTAAAAATAGAATTTTTATGTTTTACTTTTTTTTTCTTTCTTTTTTTACCTGATAAATTTTCAGTAGGGAGCTGTCTGTCAATCTTTGGTGTGTAAACTAACTGTTTGTGGTCCCAAGGTTCGTGGGCATTTGTGCGATTTTATTGTGTTTATGTGGATATAGATGTATGTATGTATATACGTATATTCACTTGTACTATAGTTATTTCAGTGGTTGTGGAGAGAGAGAGAGAGAGAGAGAGAGAGAGAGAGAGAGAGAGAGAGAGAGAGATTTGATATTCGATTAACGGATCACCGTAAATGCATAAGATGAAATCTTGGAATGTGATTTTTTTAATCTCGTAAATATTTATTATCAAATTTATTTATCTTAGATTTAGTTTCAATGGAATTGCCAGTTAATTATAACTTGGAGTGTGGTAAACGTTCGGCTTATCATATCCTTAAAAATTGTCCAAAAATTATATCATGATTATATATATATATATATATATATATATATGTATATATATATATATATATATATATTATAAAGGGAATTAATGGACCGGAAATCGAAAATATTTTAAAATTTAATGCGAATGATCTGGATGGAAATTTTATCTTTGCTTGATGTTAATTAGAGGGTTCTTCTTTTGACAAGAAATGGTGAGTTCACTGTCGAAGTTTTAAGCTATACATTTAACCTATACTGAAAGATAATGACATCATCTTGTAGGAAATAGCAAAAGAAGCTAAGAGCATGATGTGTGTGTGCTTGTTTGTATGTGTTACGGACTCAGGGCAAAAGATAATCCCCGAAGGAAGAAATTATCCGTTGATATTTTAGTCACCAAGTTTCACTTGTTTGATACTTATCGTACATCCCGCAACATTCGATGACTCGACAATTTTTTGCCGCTAAAATTATCCACGGTTAATTTATTTTCAAAGTACGTTTTTCGCGTCGGGAAAAGTAATGTGTGATTTTTCGGACGCAGAAACCGCAAGAGAGCGAAGGGTTTGGATTTCTTTGGGTTTCAGTTTTTTTTTTTTTTTTTTTAAAGGGGAATTGTAGACAATCATGTTGTGTAGTGATACAGTGCTTGAGATACTGTGTAAATGATACATTGTAATATCGGAATATAAGAAATATGCCAACATACTGTGTAAATGTTTGTCAGGAAGATGCAATGCATTACTGCCCTAATACAATTCAACTTGTATTTTAATCTTTATTACATTTTATTCATTTATTAACTTGTTAACTAATATTTACTATGTTTCTTACATTTTTATTTATTATTTTTGTTAACTAATAACTGATGTCGTCTTTCTGTATTTCTCATTACCTTCTGTTACTTTTTTCGAATAAACACTATACTTTGGAAGCTTGAATTTCAAGTCAATGGCCTCTGTGTGCTTGTTCCATATGAACAGGGTTCATAATAATAATAATAATAATAATAATAATAATAATAATAATAATAATAATAATAATATCCAGCAGGACGCCCTAAAGGCGATAATTCGCGAAGCTTCAAGTTAAACCATCAAAGGGTTAACTAGGTATCTCGGAACTCTCTGCTACATAATCGTTATCGTTAATTGCATTTCAAGTATTCTTCCAACATCAAATTGCTAATAATATGACAAACGATATGATGTGAAATGATTCTTTTATGTCGAAGGTGAATTAATGAGGTCTATTTATCGAACCATATTTAGGAAACGATATTTGTGTTTCAATTTATTATTATACATATCTTAAAATTTTATACACATATTTCGTTTAACTTGTTACGGTGATACCAAATGTGGTTTAAACATTCTATTAAACTCATAATAGGCAAGGTATTGGTGCATAACTGAACCGAATAAACGTTCATGGGTGGGTATGGTATCTGGCGAACCAGGTCACCGAATCCTTTGAAAAAATTCAGGTGTATGCGGTCGGTTACTGTCTATCCGTCGGCCAAAGTAGAAGTGTATGTTCATAAAAACTTTGAAGTAAAAAATAAAAAATAAATAATTGAAACATCCTTTAAATGCTAATTTATGATATTTTGAAAATAAATCTTATATTGGATAAAATTTGAAGACGTTGGGTTTTACCTGCCGAAAGCATTTTTTTTATATCTTTAATACTTTTGCGCCAATTTCCAGTACTGACTTTGCTCCGCTCGTAATAATAGGTAATAGTGATACATTTCAATAACCTAATATAAAAAATACATGATACTTAACTATGGATACGTTAACGTAAAATCATATTTTTTAAGAAAGGAAATATTTTGCTATTTCGAAAAATAGAATTACGTTGAGTATAAAGATAAGATAGATGGTAGTTATGTCAAGGTGTAATTTAGATATTACCTCTTTTATCAGGTGTGAATAACTTGAAGGAGCGAATACTAGAGGATGGTATACTGAAGCCCTCGAAATGTGGAGAAAGAATGGGTGTTTTTCTTGCATTGAACGCATGTTTGAAGGGAAGAATGTTACTGAAGGAGAGAAGGATTATATCAGTATTAAAGTGTATCAAAGTGGCATCCTGTGAAGTTGTACTTTGCAAGATAATAAACATATAACGCGATTTCTAACAAGTAGTTACAAGAGATATTAGTTGTGAATCAAAGTTCCTTTTATTTTCCCGTAAAATTGGTAATCTTCCTTCTCTCTCTCTCTCTCTCTCTCTCTCTCTCTCTCTCTCTCTCTTCTCTCTCTGACATATGGGGTAATGGGAGAGATGTAGAAAGTCGTGAAATTTATTTTTGTTGAAGTTTATTTCTACTGCAGTCGTCTTGAGGAAAGAAACAGAGACGTTTCTTTTCACCACCCAGAAGGGAAAACACCACCTTTGTCCCTTTTGAGAAAGAGCGGTGTCGAACTGCTGGCATGGCCTTAATGGAGAGAGAGAGAGAGAGAGAGAGAGAGAGAGAGAGAGAGAGAGAGAGAGAGAGAGAGAGAGAGAGAGCGGGGGCTGGAGGTTGGGGGGGAGGTGAGGTAAAGAGCCAATTTGGAGCTGTATATCTCAGCTTTCCGAGCGTTAAAATCGTAAGCATTTCGTATAAAACCGAAGCAAGATTTCTTGAAGCAGTCTTTGTATGCATGCACACGCACACCCGCTGCTTTGGACGACCTCAAGCGCTGTTCACAGTCGTTCATTGAAGTAAGTGACAAATGTATTCGTGTTTACCTCCTCCTCTCGCTTCACGTGGCATGTTTGGAAAAGTGGGTTCCTCTTTGTGTAGCTTAACACTCTGGGTTACGTTTTATTTTATTTTTTTTTCTAATATTATTAAATTATTAACCTGAAAGACAGCTAGGCTGTGGCGTCGAGGGCTAACGCTGTAGGACACTTGCCATTGTTTGAGGGCATGTCTCGTGAAAATATGTGGTAATTAGGCAGTTGTTACTTGTTCGTCTGCATTCATTGTTTTTTTTTTTTTTGTATGATGCCGTGCTATCTTAAGTAAATAAACTTTCAAGCAAGCGGTGACTTTTAGTTATTTGTAAAATTATCGCAAAATGCAGCTTTTAAAAACGTAAAATTGGCCTCTCTGTGATCTGCTGGATTATCGCACTCCCTGGAAAAAAAGAAGAGGGAGACATTGAGTGAAAAAGAGAATAAAGAATAAAAAATCGAAGTAGCGAACGAAGAGGCGCAGACCTCCTTTTATAACCTGTGTAAAAGTGTTTTCAAGTTTTGGGGCATTACCCTAAAAATCAGTTTAAAGCCTTTTAGGGGAAACTTTTGCAATTTCAGAATACTTGAACTCCATTAACAAGTGGTGTACATTCTCATGCTCTGCTCAGGTTGGGTACTGGCGAAGTTAGACCTGTCTTGTGTGTGTGTGTGTTTGTGTCCATAAATTCGAGGCTTGCTATTTTCTGCTGGAACCAGTTCTGAAACCGCAGTGGTATGTGGGCATGGCAATAAGAAGAAATGGCTTTTTTCTCTCTCTTCTTTTACCAAAGATACTTTCAGTAATGCAATTACTGTTTTTTCTAGGTTCATTTATAAGAACGGCGTAGTTTTTTTTAAATGTAATATCTTGTGATGAAAAATTGATCAGTAGTACTAAAAACAACAACACTAATAATAATAATAATAATAATAATAATAATAATAATAATAATAATTATTATTATTATTATTGTTATTATTATTATAATGGATGAGGTGAGATCTCAGTATAAATGTATTTAAGGCAAAATGATACAGTAAGTTATTAGAATTAGCATAGAAGTTATCAGAATCGATACCTCAAGGTTCACGATCTATATATTATATATATATACTATATATATATATTATATATAATATATATATATTATATACAATATATGTAATATATATATATACGTTATATATATATATATATTATTATTATATATATTAATATATAATATATATATATGTATATATATACATATTAACATATTATGTATATAATATATATATACATATATATATATATTATATACATATATATATATATATTATAACTATAATATATTAATAATATAATATATATATACACTATATACATATTTAATTGGTTCAGGTAATAATGATTATTAAAGTCTGTCATTCGGTCACAGAACTGAATTATTTACTTATTTTCTTGATAAAATGGCGTCGCGACAGTAATAATAACTTTAGCTTTAGATCTGGGTAAGCAGATTTATTTCCAAAGTTATTAATCCTAAATTGCTTAACTGAGTAATGTGTGAATTACTCCGTAGCTCTGAAATTTATTTCGTAGGTCATCTTACTCGTACGGGAGGAGGTTAGAATAAGCCATCTGAATAATTGTATAGATAATCTAAGGATTTTCGAGCATAATAATTCCCAGGTGATAGGTAATCTGGATTTTTAATTGTAATGGTACTAATTGAGTGGATAATCTTATTATTATTATTATTATTATTATCATTATTATTATTATTATTATTCAGAAAATAAACGTTATTCATATGGAACAAGCCCACAGGGTGTTCATTATGAGGTAAAGGATAATACAGAAAGAAGAGATCTCACTTATTGGGTGTTTGTAGATTAATAAAGATATAAAAATACATTAAAATGCAAGGCGAATAGTGTTAGGACAATAATGCATTTCTATGACTTATTGTGGAAGGAATTAATAAACAAAAATATCTAGGTAAATAAATTTAAACTGGTAAACGATATCGCCGGAAAAGATGATTGTGCCGTTGGTGGTGTTTTAAAAGAAGTTGGAGGGAAGGGAGATTGTGGATCCCACCATCTCCCCCCCCCCAAAAAAAAAAAAAAAAAAAAAAAACTAGTATTCCATTAGTGTTGTGAGGTGGGCCACAGTTTATAAAGAAAACAACATTCACTACACTTTGGAGAAAGGCTCGCTTAACTTTTTTTCCTTTTTGCGAGAAGTTTTATTTTTGAATAGCCTCTCTCTCTCTCTCTCTCTCTCTCTCTCTCTCTCTCTCTCTCCTCGTCTCTCTCTCTCTCTCTCTTCTCTCCTCTCTTTACATGTTTTTTTTTACATACTTCCCTTTCTCTCATCATGTTACTTGAGCATTTCATTTGTCGGAAAAGTAGTGATTCTCTCTCTCTCTCTCTCTCTTCTCTCTCTCTCTCTCTCTCTCTCTCTCTCTGGGCGTCACCATTTTTCTTTTATACCTGTATCACCATATGACCTTTATCTTTTATTTGTTTAAAAATTAGTAACCCCCTCCCCCCTCCCCACCCCTCTCTCTCTCTCTCTCTCTCTCTCTCTCTCTCTCTCTCTCTCTCTCTCTCTCTCGTCCAGCCCCAAGTTATGACAGGCCGGGCACTCTCAAAGCTCGGTGCTGCTCATACGAGGCAAAATGTCCCATTCTATGACAATGGCCGTACACGTCCATTCCTCCGTTATCTGTTGCAGAGAGATCGGTCTCCATATCGGGTTTTCAGTAGCAAAATGTGACCGTTCTCCGGACGGAAAACAAAAGCATTCAAGTTTCATGTGAAAATGTAGGAGGGATTGTTGTTCAAAAGAAAAAAGAGAGAGACAGAGAGAAAATAAACACGGGTGGATTTTTATACGAGAAAAATATATTTTCATTTTGAATCCGGTTCGAATGGGATTGGTAATAAGAGTTACCTAAGATAAAGGATTTAGGTTTTAAGTTTAAGGCTCTCTCTGCGTAGTTTTGTTTTAAAGGAGCCTTTTTCGTTATATATATATTATATATATATATATATATATATATATATATATTATAATATATTATATATTAATGTGTATCTATATATATATATATATATTATATATATAATATTATATATATATTTTGCTTTCTTTTAAAAAGTAACGATAACTTTCATCAGTGGTTGCCAAATAAATTTAAAAAGAGAGAGAGAGAGAGAGAGAGAGAGAGAGAGAGAGAGAGAGAGAGAGAGTCTGATTGTGGGTGAAAACGAAGGAACGAGCAATTCTGACCAGTCATTGAATAGCGAAATGTGAAGAGAGAAAAAAAGTTTCTGAGATAATTTAATTTCGTAATTAGTTTACGAACAAAGTCTTTTGAGAGAGAGAGAGAGAGAGAGAGAGAGAGAGAGAGAGAGAGAGAGAGAGAGAGAGAGAGAGAAGTTTTTCCCTCCTTCAGAATTGGGATCGGATTATCTAGTGTTTAGAAGTCAACTGTTTTCTGGAGGCTATCCAAAATGAGTTTCTTTCGGCCAACTTTAGAGGTAATTGTTGCGCTCGCAAAGTTCCTCCAGATATTCAACTATTTTTTAAGCGATAGAACTCTCTCTCTCTCTCTCTCTCTCTCTCTCTCTCTCTCTCTCTCTCTCTCTCTCTCTCTCAAGATGAAGAACGATTTCTCATAATGAGGTCACTCTATCTAAAAATGATGACGTGATTTCTCATGAGGAAGTGATATCTCTCTCTCTCTCTCTCTCTCTCGCTCTCTCTCTCTCTCTCTCTCTCTCTCTCTCTCTCTCTCTCTCTCTCAAATGGAAGAATAATTTTAATTTTCGTAGGATCATATTGTTTTGAAAAGATGGTTTTGTCCAAAATATGACCCGTATTTCCCATATCGAAATTGTTATTCGCACACCTTTTTCCATATTTCACTGGAAACAAATTGTTTGTGTTATCATTATTCATTTTTTCACGTTTTTGTTTGGTATCGATTATTTTTAGCCACGTTTTTAGAACCTTCTTTCTTACTTCTTTCAGCTCAAATGTTTAAAGAATATTAATGGTAACCTCGCAATTATTTTTATATATTTTGTTTTTGTGATCCAACAATTACCGTGAAAAAGGGAACACGGTAAAGTTAAAGAAGGTGGACAGCTAAGTTGAAAGATACCAAAAGAATCAAATGAAAATTAAAAGTCAGAAATCTGTGCCGCTGGGCATCGAAACGACGATGTGGAGTACCTTTAGTACTGTCTACAGTCTGCCACACAAGCACACTGTAGGTGGTGTTAGGCAATGATGAAAGTAAAATAAATTTGTGGATGGACGTTGGGTGGCATTGAATCAATTCTCACAATCATTGCATCGCACTGGTAATATTATTTGCAATCTTTATATGAAATACATTCTCTCTGATTCATGATATATATATATATATATATATATATATATATATATATATATATATATATATATATATATATATTATATATATATAAAACAGCATATTTGTGACATACTCAGAAAGAACTTTAATCCTCCATTTTCCCCTCCTCCATCTTGAAATCTGGGACTCCATTCTCTCTTCCGTGTTCGTGAAGTTTCGTAAACACTATCGGAATATGTAGACTATTGCTCCTGAGAGAGAAATTCCATTACCATCCGTTATCTTTTCCCTGCCTCTTTGTGCCATTCGCAGTTATTTCGCTTTCCATACGTACTACTTCATCTTGCCTGCCCTTCTCGGTTCCCCGCTCCTCGCGCGAAGGGATTATATACCTGTTAATTCCTCCGATATAAATCTCTTTCGGTGGACCCCATAAAAGGCTGTTGAAATGAAATTGTCCCTACCTCGGAGCCATTAGGGTCCACATAACCCAGAACTCTTATGGCTAAAGTTCACACACAGAAAAGCCATCAAGAGTGTAAAATTTAATTTGCAGCTTTTGAAAACATCCCTCTGGCGAATTTACATAGAAATAACAAGTGGGAGGGACAGACAGGAAGGCAGGCAGGCAGCATGTGTGCGTGTGTGTTTGTTTGCGTTCGTTCGTGCAATGGACTGGTATAAATTGGCGACTTGTTTGTAACTCATACGTTGTTGCGTCATAACGCGAAAGAAAATATGGCGTTTGGTTACGAGTTGTTCCAGGGATTGGTTATTTATACAGTATTCTTATTTTACGAACTTTTTTTTTCAAACATATTGTGTTCTAGTGCCTTCTTTCTTCTCTCCTCTTTCCCCTCTTTGTCCATTCATACGATTCCCATCTTCTTCTGCGTTGTCTTTTGTTGTTCCATTTCATGTTCCAGTATTATTTCTGAACATTACCTGAGACCAGCTTTGCACTCGCAGCTTCTACTGGCTTCGGTCGTTAAGAAGGAAGTGTAGTTAGGTGTCATAAGAATGCCACGCGTCGTAGAAAGTAGCGGTGTTGGGAGCTCGTTTGTCTCGTAGAAGATTACGTTTAGAATTTCATGACGCCGATAATTAAGTTCTATTCCAGTTTCATCGTGGCTTTAGTATGTCTGTCAGTTGCATTCATCTCCCTTCAGTATATATGTTTTGGTTTTACTTTCTTGTTCATTTCTGCTTTCGTATTCAAAGAAATATGAATTTCTCGTCGGATAAGTTGATCATCATGATGAAACCTTGATTATGAAATGAAATGCAGCCCTGTGCTGGTTTTTTTTTTTTTTTTTGTGTGATAACTGGTAATTTTGACTTCCACGCATCATTGAGCAAAGTCTTCAACCAAATTTAAATCATTTTTGAGTTATCAATTACTGTAAAATATTGCACAAACTTATAAACAGTGTTTCTGACGATCAATGCCTTGATTGTTTATGTAAGTTGGCAGAAAATACTTTTTTTTTTTTTTTTTTTTTTTTTTTTTTTTTTTTTTTTTTTTTTTTTGCTAAAGGGCGACGACGCCCACATTAAAGTAAGAGAGAGAGAGAGAGAGAGAGAGAGAGAGAGAGAGAGAGGAAAAAAAGAAAGAATGGTGGTGGGGGGAAGGGGGGTTTGGGGTGGCGAATGAAGGCTATGCCAAGCATCAAGCCGATTGCATCAGTCAATCACGACCGGCCGTCGGTAATGAAGTCGTCTTCTGTGCGGAAAATGAGAACCGTAGGGGGATTAGAATCTCTCTCTCTCTCTCTCTCTCTCTCTCTCTCTCTCTCTTCCGGGTAGCTTCTCACTCTAAGGCTCGGTTTTCTTCAGCTGAAGTGTATTGTTGCCTGTCATCTGGATTTTTTTGTTCTTTTTTTAATCTTGCCTTGGATTAGGTTTTTATTTTTTTTATTTTTTTTAGGTCTTCTCCGTTTTCAGTTGTTTTCCCTATTCACAGGGAAGTTTTATTTAGCTCGACAGCAATTGGTTTATTTTGATCTTTGTATATTTGTAGTATTTAATTCTTGCCAAAACAAAATGCAAAATGTTGTCGTTATTGAAAGCTGTTAAAGTTATATATATATATATATATGTGTGTGTGTGTGTGTGTGTGTGTGTGAGGATATGAAATGGGTAAAACAAACTAGACTAGGCCGCCATTCTTGTAGCAACTTCGGATAAGACACTGTTACTTTTTTGGTCGTCGATGAAATGGAGACGAGCGGCCCCCTGTGAATCACTTATTGATTCGCGATTCGAAAAATCCTTTCGGGGGAAGATTGATGACGATCATTGTGACGTCTCGATCCCGGGCACAGATACATTCCATTGTTTTGCGACGACAGCTCCAAGTTCTCTTATCGAGTTTGAACCTGCCCCTAATGTATAAGAGAGAGAGAGAGAGAGAGAGAGAGAGAGAGAGAGAGAGAGAGAGAGAGAGAGAGAGAGTTGGCGATGGAGGGAGGGAGGGAGAGAGATGGGGCCGATTCGATCATTATAAATCCATTTGTATGTATTTTTCCTCTTCGAAAGACGCTTTAATTCCAGAAGTTGTAATCACTTTCTCTCTCTCTCTCTCTCTCTCTCTCTCCTCTCTCTCTCTCTCGTTGTGTAAGATAGTAAATGTGGGCTGAGAGGAGAAGGGGGGTATTGTGGGAAAAGGAGGAGGGGGCTGGAAACTGTGACAAAAGTTCCTAACCTTTGTGATCTTCATATCAGTTAAGTCGACCTCGGGTAAAAATATCAGATAAGTTTTAAGCGGGGCTTAATGAGAACTTAATTACCCACCCCTATCGGAACAGCTCTCTCTCTCTCTCTCTCTCTCTCTCTCTCTCTCTCTCTCTCTCTCTCTCTCTCTCATTAACCTCTTGTATATTTATATCACCGTTGCTTCAAACGCGTACTAACGTAAAGGACCCAAGATCTTGTTTTGAAAAGTCGAGTCTTTATAGCGATAATTTGCTTCTAATTTCCAAGACTCTCTCTCTCTCTCTCTCTCTCTCTCTCTCTCTCTCTCTCTCTCTCTCTCTCTCTCTCATTTCCTGTTTATTTAAAATTCCGTAAAATATTGCTTCCATTCACAAAGGAATTAAATTTCTCTCTCTTTCTCTTTCATTCTAAAATTCCGTAAGATAATTCCTCCCAATTACATACAAATTTACGAGAGTAGTAGAGCAATAGGTATAATCTACTAGATTTCCAAAAGGCCTTTGACGAAGTTCCACACAAGGAACTAATGACAAAAGTTAGAGCTTTAGGAATTGCAGGAGAAATAGCAGACTGGATCGAAGACTGGCTAACATATAGGGAACAGAGAGGCGTAATAAATGGTTAAGAATCAGTATGGGGAGATGTGACAAGCGGAGTTCTTCACGGTTCTGTTCTTTGCCCTCTCTTGTTTCTTATTTACATTGATGACATTGATGTAGGCTTAACTAGCAGGATAGCCAAATTTGCAGATGACACCAAATTAGGTGTAAATGCAGCAAACCCAGATATAGTGGAAAGTTTAAGAAATGATCTAAAGAAAATAGGAGAGTGGTCAAGAAGATGGCAAATGCCTTTTAACTGTATAGGTGTAAAGTGTTACAAATAGGAACAAACAACCCTCATGGCAACTACTACATGCTGCTTGGGAATGACATAAATAGTGTAGAACAAGAAGAGGACCTTGGAGTCATTATTACCCAGGACTTAAAATCCACAAAGCATTGCACAAAAGCTGAAAAGAAGGACCAGAAACTAGTGGGATACATAAAGAGGCAGTTCAAATACAGAAACAAGGAAACGGTGTTGCAGTTCTACGCATCAATAGTTAGACCTCATCTTGAATATGCAGTACAGTTTTGGTCACCAACACTAAGAAAAGACATAAGTAGATTAGAAAGGTTACAAGCAAGAGCCACAAAGTTAATTTAATCCATCAGGCAAATGCGACTAGAGGGCATGAACATGTATGGCTTAGAAACACGACGATTGCGAGGACAACTAGTACAAACATTCAAAATACTGAAAGGCATAACAAAAGTAGACAATAATCTATTCACGTTAAACGGAAAGAAAGACAAGAAACAATGGATGGAAAATAGAGCTGAAGAGATACAGCACATTCCACTGTGGGGACTTCTTTACATACAAGATATGTGGCACATGGAATAAACTGCCACCAGAAGTTGTAAACTGAAACAGTGTGGGAGAGTTTAAAAGAAAGCTAGACAAAATCATTAGGACACTGTGAATGAACAGTACAACCTGCTCCAAGGGAAGTGAGCACACAATGTCTCCTCGGATGGACTAATAAGTCTTTGAGACATCCTAATCCTTGTAACTCCTTGTATCTCTCTCTCTCTCTCTCTCTCTCTCTCTCTCTTTCATTTGTATTTTAAAATTCAGTAAAACATTCCTCCCCTTAACAGACAAATTTAAAATTCACCTCTCTCTCTCTCTCTCTCTCTCTCTCTCTCTCTCTCTCTCTCTCTCTCTCTCTCTCTCTCTCTCTCTCTCTCTTTGAATCTCTGACCACATTCATGCAAACAAAAATCATTTGGGAAGGCTAACAAGAACTCGGGACCTGCGCTTTAAATGTGACCTGGTGATTTTTGTTTGCCCATTCAGTTTGATCGTACTCTGCGAATAAAACGCATTTGCAAATTAAGCCATAAGCTTATCCTGTTTACTATCCTGCTGCAACACTTATCATCATCTCGCTTCGAGGAGGGCTTTGCAGAAAGGCTCTTAAAAGACTGGATTGCAGAATGACTCTCCCAAGACTTGGATTCTCCTTTGGAACAAAAATAGAAAAAATGGTTGAATCCTAACTCTAAAGGCACGGTCTGTTTTTTTTCTTTCTTTTTTACTCCTGCATACTTTTGCAGATTGAATTTTGATTCTATTTAATGTCAGTGTGTCCCAGTTTTTTCTTTACATCTACGAAGTAGGTGTAGCTATCTAACTAGCTGTCTTCTGCAGAACGACGCATTGTATATATATGCTCTATTAGGAAAAATACTACTAGGAAAAAAAAGACGAAGAAAAAAGTTCTGTTACCGTGTAACTTTGAGTCGGCAGTTTACTTTACCGAGTCAATATTGACCTCCTGAAAAGAATTCCAGATTCCCCGAGGAATCCATCCGGTGTTTGGGGGGGGGGGGGGGGGGGGGGGGGGGGGGGGGGGGGGGGTGGGGGGGGGGGGGGGGGGGGGGGGACGAGGGGGATGAGGTGGGGCCTTGGGGGTCAGGATCTAGAGGCGTTGGGGAGGTGTGCTCCCCCACATCCTAATTCATCCTATCTCTTAAAAATATTTTTTGAAATGTCTTCTCTCTCTCTCTCTCTCTCTCTCTCTCTCTCTCTCTCTCTCTCTCTCTCTCTGTCGTCCTTCAGTAACCTACTTACACTCCCCGCTGGCAAGCAATCTAGATATGACGAGAAAAAATTGTATCTACTCAAAATAACTTCAACAATATGTGCAACTTTTTCTCCCCTTTTCTTTGAAAGTTAAACTTCGCCCCAGAAAGTTGGTATCGTCTGCCGAAGGAGAGAGAGAGAGAGAAGAGAGAGAGAGAGAGAGAGAGAGAGAGAGAGAGAGAGGATACCACATGGATTGGTGACGCTGCATACTTTTTTTAGCTTTTTTCTTTTTTGTCTCTCCATTTCAGAATAGGGTATCTGAATGCTCTTATGTCTGAAGAGGAGCAGCTTTAATCCGTGTCTTATATTTTAACCATGGCAGCGATGATGATGATGATGCAGCAGCTGCTGTCGGTTAAATGGCTTCCCGAGTTTCTTTGGAATTAGAGTGACTTATTAGTGAATGCGCGCTTTATTAGACGTCCCGCTGGAGTGGAATCAACGTGAGGAAATGTGATTTGCAATGGAGCGCATTTTAGTTCCTGGTGTTAGCTCGTGAATTGGCAGTAAATGGAGAGCTTTCTCTGAAAGGATCATTCATACTTTTTGGGTTAACTATTGACTAATGTGGACACGCAATTATTTTATTTAAAAGTCTCGCAGGTTGAGGCCATTACAGTTCAGTTGTTGGTGTTAACAATAACATTAGTCAGTCTTCCGAATGCAGTGATGTAATAGGTTTGCAATTGACAGGGATGTTTATTAATAATATACCAACGTCTTGAATTTGTTCTCCAAGCACTTGGCGATCTCTCCAAGAAAAGGGACCCTTTACTTCAATTAACCTTCCCCTTCCCCTCTCTCCTTTCCCCCTCCCCTTTCCCTCCCCCTTTTTATTTTCCTTGCAAAACTGCCGCTGAATGAAGGGAGCTTTGCTAAGTGAAGTCATTAGTTGAACGACCTGGAAGCTTTTGTTGGTGCTTGTCCCTGTGAGTCTGGAATTAGGAAAATAAACCCCGGAGAGAAGGAAACTCCTCCGACTGAGAGAGAGAGAGAGAGAGAGAGAGAGAGAGAGGATCATTTTAATACAGTGCCGACATGTCGCAGTGTTTTATTTTTCTTTATTATTATTTATATTTTTGGTGTGATGCAAATTGTTTCTCCTAAAAATTATGTATGTATTTATATATGCATATTGTATATGTAGAATTTACTGGTTATTTTTGTACCAGATACGTATGTAATTGTAATAGCTACAATGTCTTCTTAACTTCTTGAATTCTTCGCGCTTTCTTTGGATACGTTTGTCACTACAAAGCCTTAGATCCAAGTGCAATATTATTTGAAGCAATTATTGCATCATAATTGCTTTAGATTTCTTGGACTTGGATCTAAGGCTTCATAGTGACAAGTGTATCCCAAAAAGCGCGAATTCGAAAATTAAAGACGGGCATTGTGGTTTATATATATATATCATATATATATATATATATATATATATATATATATATATATATATATATATATAAAATATTTAGTATATATATATATATATAATAATATATATATTATAATATATATAATTATAATAATATATATATGTATATATAATATATTATTATAGATTTTTTTACATGGCTTGTTATTGACTTTTCTTCTCTTTTTCTTTCAGGTGAGTGTTTGTAGAGCCACGAGAATCTGTGTTTAGTGAGTACCGTATTATATGCCTAGACCGTTTTTGATCTTTAATCATCCACTTGTTTTAAAAAAAAATTTCTTGGTTCTCATTACGAATTAGGTTGCTTCGTGTATTGTAGCATTTTTTTCAACGTTGTTGTTGCTTGCTTTTTTTTTTTTAGATAGTTGATGGAGTTGAGCTGGTTTTATGCCTACCCGAGCTCTTGCTTGCGCAAACAATGAGTATTGTCTTTCTCTAGAGATACCCTGAATTCTTCTGCCAGTGAATGGTGCATATAACGAAATATTCTCTCTCTCTCTCTCGTCTTCTCTCTCTCTCTCTCTCTCTCTCTCTCTCTCTCTCTCTCTCTCTCTCTCTCTCCCAATAGAGGCTTCCTTATTTAAATCATTCATTGAGTAGATCTATCGCCCTTTTTATTCAGATCGGGATATTTAACCAGACTTTTTGTTTGGAATATTTTTTGTTTGAGGAATCAGGATTTAAAAAAATGTAAAAAAAAAAAAAATATATATATATATATATATATATATCTATTTATATATATATATACCACACATAATACATATATATATATATATATATATATATATATATATATATATATATAATATATATATATATATATATAAGATATATAATGAAAGCTGAGCTCACAAGTTCTTTTCTTTCGTGTTTTCGTTTAGGCTACTGATTTCTGTCGTAGAAATCTGCATTCTGTATGGATGGTCGATGGATTTCCTGTGTTGTTATTTTTCAATAACAGTTAATGCTATATATAATAATAATAATAATAATAATATAAGATAATAATAATAATAATAATAATAATTCATGCAGAAGATCGTGATCGTAGAAACGGCACACATAATAAGAAAAGTGATGGACTCCTAAGAAGGCAAGATGCAACCCGGAACCCCACACATAAATACCACCAGTCGAATTGGATGACTGTGATAGACCAAATAAAGAATTATTATTATTATTATTATTATTATTACTTTGATTTGCATGCAGTTCTTAATGAGTTTTGAATAGTCTTCTCCTTTTCTGTTTTACTACTACTGCTACAACTACCACCACTGTTAATAATAATATAATATAAATTGAGTAATTTGTTCTTATTTTCCGGTGATTTTCACTTCAGTTGTAATTAGTTTCTAATGGGCTATTAGAATCTCAATCACGTCTTCTCAAGATCTCTTTTCATGGGTAGACTAACTCGAATAGGACACAAACACACACAAAAAGGACTCCGTAGGATAATGAATCCTTCTGTACTAATAAGCAATTGGAGTCGAATGGCATTCCAGTGCTACAGCTGGCTCTTTTGTAGCCAAGCAGACGCACCCATTGAAGTTTCCTCCGATACCATCCACCCGATTGTAAAATCGACGTTTATTACCTTCGCCTGCATCACTCACTCAACCACCACCCCCGCCTCCTCCCCCTCTCCCCCTCTCAGCCTCCAAAACTCCCCCCCCCCTCCCCTCATCTTCATTCTACCCCCACCCCCTCCTTCCTTCCACTTATGCCCCCGACCCCTTGAGGAAAAACTGGTGGTTTATTTTTTTTCTTAGGGGTAGGGAGTAGGAGGTTTTTGGTTTTTAAGGGGCGGGGGTTGGGGGGGAGGGGGCGGTTTAGCTGTGGAAGGAAAGAAGGTATGGGTGATAGTGAATGAAGCCTGTCAGCCGAAGTGTTTGCCATCAATGGAGTGATTTTTTTTTTAACTTGCTTTTTGGCGACGTTATACCGCGCGCGCGTCTGTTTTTTTTTTTTTCTTTCTTTTTTTTCTCACCAAGGACGGGAAGAAAAATCCTCGGGCTCGATTCGCTCGAGCTAATAGACAACAATTGAACCAACACACCAGTTTAGACTACAAAGAGAAGCCACTAAAAACTGAAACAGCTGTCAGCTGTCACTGCTTGCTTTTTCCCGAATGACTTCTTTTTTTTTTTCTAGGGGGTCCTACACCAAACGAGGAACTTTTCATAGGTTTTTTTTGGTGGGGGGGGCTGGGGGGGGGCGGGATGCGCGGTGTCGGTTAATTTTTGCTTTGTGTCAACGCTTCGAGGACTTAATTTAGGAGCGTATGGTGTGCTGGCTATGCTAAGGAAGAGTAAATATCTCCTTTTTTGGTCTCCTTTGTACATTATCGATCAGAAGAAGATCGGCTACAGCTTAGTGCACTGTCGAATAGCTGTCCAGAGGCAAGGTTGTCTTCGGCCAAGCAATGTACAATAAGTTGATCACATAACCTAGTAGGAATTCCTGAAATAAACTTAATAAATATTAAGAAACGTTCGACTTGGGTAAGATCGACTCCGGTTCAGTAAGTGAAGGATGATGATCCGGGAGAAATTAGACTTCTACTGAGAAACACTTAATAATAATAATAATAATAATAATAATAATAATAATAATAATAATAATAATAATAATATTAATAATAGACTTTGGCTGAGAAACGCTTGATGCGATCAAGTTCAAGTATAATAATAATAATAATAATAATAATAATAATAATAATAATAATAATAATAATAATAATAATAATATTCTACCTTGACGCAGGTATTGCAACGTCGGCAACTCCTACATTGTTTATAGATTATCACGGATGCTGTCGAGATAATGAGTCTGTCAGATTGTGCATAATTAATTGTTGTGCAACGAGGAGTTCTGAGAGTCCCGTAATTACTACTATCGACCATTTACGTGTTACTTTACCCCCACCCCCTAGACGCTGATGGAAGTTACGGGGTAATTACTTGTGTAATTGCGAGACTGGGACATTCTTCATGGATGTAATTGCTTAGATGAAGACATTCTTCAAAATCCTCATTCTGACAGGGTGATGCGTTCTTTCCCCGAGTTGTTGAGTGGTCATCTTCAAAGTGGGTGTTTCACATCGTATTTCATCGCTATTATGGTTAATTACGAGAAGCTCGTAATTACTCCGGGTGTCAATTAGGCCTCGGGGAAATGTTCTTCCTCATAATATCCCCCATGTCCCGGGCATTGGCTAGTATTTTTTTAAGGACCTTCAAAAAAGTTTATTTTCCCAACATTTTTGTTTTTCTCACTCGGCTCACGTTTCTCTCTCAGGTTACCTTCATAAAAAGTCTTGTTAAGAAGTGATTGTTCCTGCTATGGTCTGAAATCTGCGTTGCAGTCGGGCCATTGCGATTTGTATGTGTAAATTAATTTGTTTGTGATCAGTATTTTTGTTCGTGGTTTTAAATCCTACTCAGAAGTATATAATACTGTGTTAATATTTTTGCGAAGAATCTTAGTTATACAAAGGTCTCATACCTTTCGTTATATTCACCAGTGCAGTTTATCCTTGCTGTTATTATTATTATTATTATTATTATTATTATTATTATTATTATTATTATTATTAGTAGATGAACCTTGTTCGTATGAAACAAACCCAAAAGGGACACTGACTTGAAATTCAAAGCTTCCATAGAATATGCATTCGAAAGAACAGAAGGCAATGGGAAATAGAAAAGTTATTAGAAAACCAGATAAATTAACAAATTAGTAAATTTGTTCATTTATTTGCGTTAATAATATTAACTACAATCACTCCAGTCTCTCACAGTCACATTACTTAGGTACATAAGACACTCTCGCAAGCGGGCGTTCCTTTCTGAGCCGTCATATCTCTGTTGCTCTTTCTTTATTATCGTCTGCAATATTTTTCCGAGAATTTCCCCTAGCGAATACCGTTGCCAGCGGAACATTATTATTTCATCTCATTTCGTTTTCTTTTCGCAGACTCATATTTCATACCTCCGTGGAGTGGGGGTAGTGGAGTTGGGGATTGGATTGGGGGGGAGAGTATTCGTTTCAGAATTGTACGTAGCGACGAAAACGGGATATGGAAGTTGAGTTTTTTTTTTCGTAAGCTTGGAAAAGTCTGCATACGATGCAAAAATCTGCACAACGTTTATTACTCCTCAGTCTTCCTTACTTTTTCTTTTTTCTTAGAATGGCGGAGAACGTTTGCATGACGTCACTTCACGCCGTTTAGTTTCCTCAATTCTTTGCTTCAGTTTTCCAGGACAGAAAAAAACGGTTGCACGATGCAGAGAAATTTACAGTTTCATCATCTACAAGTTTTTTTTTTTTTTTTTTTTTTTGCCACAGAACATTTATGAACGGTTGACCTTTACAGTGTTACACCTTTATTATCGTGTTTTCTTATCTCTAAAGACGGCTGGTAACGTTGGTATGGTACGAAGACCATTACACCTTTTTATTTGATTTTCCTTAGAGTTCATCAAGAGTTGTGAGGAACGTTTGCTAAGAAAAAGCCATAACATCGTTCCATTTCCAAATTTCCTTTAATCTTCCTCATAGAATGGTGAATTCAAGTTACACGATACAAAGGTCTTTGTACCTTTTCATGTCCCTCAAATCTAAAACTTGCTTTTCTCACACAGAGGAGAAGACCGTTTGCTTAAACAAAGACCTTTAAATCGTTTCACACCTTAATTTTTTTCGGCGAATTCCTTCATTGGAAAGCCAGCATGCGGGTATTCGCCAGCCCGCCCCGCCCCTCCCTCCCCACTTTCCTCTAACACACTGACGTACGTTGACAATGGGTCTTTTAAACAGCTTCGTTTGTATGTGCACAAAGAAGAAAATACGGGAGAGAAAGAAGATACGTGAGAGGCCCCCAGAGTGACGTGTAGGAAAAGCTGTGTTTCAATACTGCCAAACTGAAATTTTGGAGGAATGTAGTATAAATGATAGACTTGGTAAAGCCTACGGTTTGTGTTTGAGTCTTGAGTCGAAGGTGAGTTCAAGGGAAATTCAGAGGTGATAGAAAAACACAAAACCGGGGAATATAATCGTGATAAGAAAAGGGTATTGAAGCAAAATTCAAACCTAAGAACAACAGTTACATTTCTTTTATAACATATTGACGTATACCACAGCCGCATTAACTATTAGATGAGAAACAAATGCGAGTTTCAGACAAATGTCATGAACTGACCTTCAACGCCTTTTCTCTATATTTATTTAGTATTCACTCAATATTTTCAGTAGCACCGACATCCCTTAATCGACTCCAGTGAAACGTCACACACGCCTGACGTGAAGTGTAGTTTTTTTCTGTTTTTTTCCTTTTTTTTTTTTAAAAAAAAAGTTTTTTGGTTTTTTTTTTTTTTTTTGGCTATCTGGCTATATTGAAATATCGTTTTGAATCATGTGCCAATTGCGTTGATTGATTCCATTTTAGCGTTTTAGACGCCGCGCTAAAAGTCTCGTATAATGTCCCACAGTCAGGCCGGGTGTCCATAAAAATCCCTGGCCCTCCGTTTTATTATTTTTCGTCAAAAACATCCGCCGCTTCCATCCATCACCGCCAGCTGTTAACAGATCATGAAATTAAAAAACTTTTATTTATATTAGTTTTTATTGTGGGTTCAGCACTGAGCTTTCGTTCGTCGCTGTATATAGGAGGGTTTTGCTGTAAGTGCTCTCTCTCTCTCTCTCTCTCTCTCTCTCTCTCTCTCTCTCTCTCTCTCTCTCTCTCTCTCTCTCTCATATTTCAGTCAGTCCTGTAAGTAATATTAGGTCTAGGCTAAACTATATATATATATATGTGTGTGTATATGTATGTATGTATGTATGTATGTATGTATGTATGTAACATCGTCTTTAAGCCCTTAAACTTGTATATGCTGTCATAGTGTTACAGCTTTCCCATTTCCATTCTTTATTTCTTCCATCGAATTACAGTAATGATCGTCTTGGTTGTATTTACATCGCATAAGGTATAAAAAGAACGCTGTGCACTTTTTATACCTTTGCAGTTAAGGTTATATGGTGTGTAATTTTTTTCCCAGTAATTCATAGGCATAAAAAAATTGAGTTGTTAGGGCTCACTTATTAGAGGAAAAGGAAGAGCGCTTATTGTCGACTACACTGAAATCCAAGGAGACCTGAAATGTAGGCAATGAACTGCTTCAGCTGATAGTTTCGAGTACTCTTTTCGCTGTCATTGCTGGGAGGAAGTTCCCCATTCCCAGAAAAAGCGGTTATTCGAGATTAATTAGCGAGATATTCCTTAATGTGTGGTTTGATAATAACAATGTTGATTGATCAGAAAACTCGTGTGTTCCCAATGATAAGTGGTAGTGGGCTGTATGTCCAGCGATTGGTAAACTACGTCTTCCTTTTGCTTATCCAGTATGTGACTTATTGGTGTTGTCCTTGTTCAAGGGAAAGTTACATGAAATGGGAAGGAGCCCTGTACTGAGGTAAGGATAAACTCTGCTAGTCCCAGCTAACATGCTTTGATCGATCTTACGGAGTTGTTTATGCTTCGGTTAAAGAGCGATTCGTTCATAGACAGGTTAATTTGCAAAAGCCCTAACATCTAGTTAGGTTTGATTTTATGGTTTTGATGTGATGATTAGTTATGGTAGTAGGAATGGAGTGGTGGTTGTAAATGAGGATAGGATGTACCTTTCTTATAGTAAGTGGAAACCAGAAAAAAAAGGAAAAAATGTTATGGTAGCAAATTTGAAAAGTGCCAGTTTTAGAGTTCGGCCAGGCCTCTTGTCAAATTATGCCTCGAAGAGCCACTTCTATTTACCAAAGGAAAGTTGAAAAAAATAGGAGGGTTGACGATTAACCCAGTAACATTTCAGTTTGACAGTACCGTCAAAGCACTCTGCTACAAAACTTTTCGTTAGCAGCCATTTGGTCCCGAAGTTTGATAATGTTTAAAAAGTAAATGTGCCGGATTAGCATAATTTTGAATGAATTACCTGCAGTTTTAATGGAGACGGAGACGCGCTTATATTTGCTGTGAAGTGAAGCATCAACACCCATGATTTTATTTGCATACGGCCGGAATTTTTAGACGAAAAAGGTAACGTTGAAATTTCGGTGGTGAATCGGTAATTAATGACACATGTAATGCTTAATAAATGGCCATTTAAATCCCACGACGAACTGATGTCGGGTTTTCACGACGCGAAGGAATTTCATACAGAGTGGAAGTTGTGTGTATTCTGTGTATATTGTAAGACTCTAAGTGTAATATGTTTTTATAAAAATTTCGTTTGGTAAATATAAAGGAGAAGGCTGCACGACGATATCGTTAATATGATTTTTCGGTTAAACTATTGGTAAATCTAGGCAGTAACATGGACTGCAAGGAACGGCCCCACGAATACGAAAGCCACTAGGGATTGGGGCGTCCAATGTATTTCGTCGTGTCTAGTACTAGCCCCTTGGGGTTAATCACAGTCGACGTCCCAAAATTCTTAATAAGCAACCCAAATACTATAGGAAACTGCCATTTCCAAAGAAATACCCGACGCGGAGGTATTACCTAGATCTACCAAACTACTTAGAAAAGGGTGTATTTAGTGCAGTAAAGGGGAGATAATCCGAAAGCTGCTGAGAAAAGGAGATATGTACTACCTCCTTAATTATGTTTTTATGTTTGTCACTGAGTACCAAAGTGGGTAGCGCCGTCAGTGCACCTCATGCCGTGCACCGTAAGTATTACTTAGGCTCACTCCACGTCCTTTCTGCGGTCTGCCCCTAGCTGCAACCCCTTTCATTACTTTGACTGTACCTCCATTCATATTACCTTTCTTCATCTTGATATCCATCCACTCCTAGCAATTGTATCTTAGTGCAACTGCGAGGTTTTCCTCCCGTTACACCTTTGTAACTTTGTACTCTCTAACTTTTTACTCTGTTTTTCTTTCAGCACTGAATGACCTCATAGTTTTCAATGTTGGGCCTTTGGCCTAAATAATATATTCTGTATTATTCTGTCACTGAGGAGGTAGTACTAAACATTGCTGGGCACAGTGGTTAGCACCAACCGCTGGGAAATGATAATAGTACAACTATAAAATATCATTATCTCTGTAGATTTCTCACATTATCTCGCCTGTACTGCCTTGCATACATTCTTTTCTCAATTGTTTAGCCAAAAAGTGATCTTCATAGACGATATCTTCGTGCGACTGTCTCCTTTACATTCAAGTTTCGGCTTTAAAAGGTTGTAGAAGCCTGGCTATATTATTGAAAAATGGGTTTTAGACATTCGTGCAGTGTATTTTTGTTGGGGGCTTGGGTAAGGTTGGTAGCGCCGTGTGCATAACCTTTGCCTTCGGTAATTAGCCACAAAATACACCAGTTACGTTAGGTTAATGAATTTGAAGTGATGTTCCTTATGGATGGTAGGTGATGACTGTGGGCCCTTTCCAACTGTGGCTATTAACCTCGAAAGACAAATACATATTTATAGACCTTTTGACAATTTCAGTTTGGTATTAACATCAGATTACTGGTATTGACATATTATTATTGTGGTTTCCTAATTTTTTATTGTTAGTGTTTACTGGTTTATAATACATAACTATTTATTTATGTATATTTCAAATATATATATGTACATATAAATATATATGCATTTATATTCATACGTTTACATATACTACATATACTACGTATACACATGTATATAATTATATTTTTAGTAGTTTGTATATGTTTGTATATCTAATATAATATATATTATATATTTTATATGTTATATAGATATATGTATATATCTATATATTATATATATGTATATATATATAATATATAATTATATATATATATATAATATATATATATACTATATATATATATAATATATATATGTATGTATGTATATATATATATATTATATAATGGTATCTATATATATATATGTAATATATATATCATATATATATATCTATATCATATATATATATATATATATAATATATATGTGTGTGGGTATCTATATCTATATAATCTATATATATATATATATATATATATATATAATATATATAATATGTCTATCTTTTAAATATATAATCCTCAAACCTAGAGCCCCTTTGAAATAAGAAATATTCTCTCGTGCCTACGTTCAAATTTCTACATCTTTCTTGCGGGAATTTCACAAATATAACAATAATTGTCGTCAAACACGAATGCTTTACGCTCACGATGATCTCCCGGAAGACATTCCTCATGTAAACAAGGGAAGAAATCCCATTCAACATTGTTCTCCCCCACCCCCTTCCCCCAACTTCCAACCCCAGGCCCAAAGAGACGAGGGTTCCTGAGACTAGTCCGACTGCCATAACTCATTCCTGCCATTTCTCTCTCTCTCTCTCTCTCTCTCTCTCTCTCTCTCTCTCTCTCTCTCTCTCTCTCTCTCTCAAAAACTTACACATACGAATGAGCGTTACAATTTATACAATTTGTGATTTTTAGGAGCTATCTTTTTTTTAGTCTCTCTCTCTCTCTCTCTCTCTCTCTCTCTCTCTCTCTCATGCGAATATGACGGAGTGACTGTGAAAATAACCTTTTTCATTTTCCATTATCCTCTAACAAGACAGCCCTTCAATCCTTTGCTTCTTTGTTGCTTTCAGTGCGAAGTGCTTAAGTACCATACATAAATTATTAACATTTTGAATTTTTAATCTGGTATCAACGGTTATAATTTGTTTGGTATTATCAACAATAATTTGTTCCATATTCGACGTCACTAAATCATCCACAGGGAGACCGAAGTTTGGCAACCGATATTTTCCATTCAGTGTCAGACAATGCAGTTTGGTCTTAATGACGTGAGGAAGATTTATAGCTTTCTCTCGCCCACCTGAATGTTCACACACAGCCATCTCGTAGCAGGTTGGTGGCTTTGGTTAGATTGAGTCGGCCTTATGCCAGCAAGGGAACTTATCCAGAGTAAAATTAATTATCACATTATTATTCTCCTTGAATTTTAATTCATTTTTATCCATTTGTTTATTAATTTATTTACTTTTTTTAATAAGCGAGATCTCTTCTTTCTGTCATTTACCTTCTCTTACTTCTTCCTAATGAACACCATATTTTTTTGAGGCTTGAATTTCAAGTCAATAGCCCCTGTTTGCTAGTTCCATATGAATAGGCATCTTCTGAATAATAATAATAATAAAATAATAATAATAATAATAATAATAATAATAATAATAATAATTTGATGCCTCATATGTTCATTTCCATTCTCGTAAATTGCTTGCTTTATGTCTTACAGACCGTTATCCAGTCCCGTGTATCTCCTGTTGAATTTGGTCTTTCGCTGAAATGATACGTTTCTGAGTTGGTTTTAATCTCTCTCTCTCTCTCTCTCTCTCTCTCTCTCAAACACATCACTTTTCGTCCCTTAAAAAAAATTAAAACACGTCATAATGAAAGCTGCTCCTCGAGCGATACAAAGCGGTTATAAAGACCCCCTCCCCCCCAACCTGCCTCCTTCCCTTCTTTTCTTTCGCACCCTCTCCTCCTTCCTCTCTCCATTTCTCCCTCCCTCTCCCTCCCTCCCTCAATCCTTACCCGATACCCTGGTACAATATCCCCCTCCCTCCCCCCTTCTACCCCCGTTGGCAGAACCCGCCGTTCCCTCATTAAAGTTGGAAACGATTGAGGTGTTTGGGATGATGAAAGCCTTACAGGATATTCTGCAGAGGGGGGGGGGGGGTGGGATGATGTTTGGGTGAAGGTTGCGGGAGAGGGAATGGTGGTGAGGGGTGGGGGGGATAGGAAGTGCCATCTTAATATTTAGCTGGGCACTGTCGGAGAGAGAAGGTGGGCTAGGGTGAGGAACGAGAGAGAGAGAGAGAGAGAGAGATTTGCGCTGTTGCATGATATTTGTACTTTAGAAATTTGGATATTTTTGGGTTTTTTAATTTGTTTGGTATTATCGTAGGAAATTAATATTACAAAAATGTGTAAAAAAAAAAAAATATTGTTCGAAGAATTGGCGTGTGCGTACAAGAAAGAGTGCAAAATAATCCTACAGTTATTTACGAGCAATGTTCTTGTAAGTGAACACCGTATATAATAAGCTGGGTTGTGTGTTTATCAAAGGTATTAACATAGAGACATTGAGTATAGGTTACTGATGTTTTGCTCTGGAACCCATCTCCAATTACATGGCTAATTGAGACGTTGGTATCGCGAGAGTTAATAAACTCTTGTAACCACTACGTTTAATTTAAACTAGTGGTTATGTGACTGCACACCTCTTGCCGTCACCACACCCACACATTATGAATGGAATTCATTTCCTTCTGTGTTCCCTTATACCCATATCACATGGCTATTTGAGACATTGGTATCTCAAGAATTAATCAACTGTTGCTACCACTCCATTCAACTTAAACTCGTGTGTTTGCAATTGCTCGGATCTTGCAGTCATCACACCCACCCATCATAAAGTTGTGTGCATCACATTTTAATCCCTATTAAAATATGAGCAGCCATTTAGAGAGAGGACGGGGAGAGTGCCTTAAGATGTTGGTTATTAGACTAGCATATTAGCGTGTTGCTCCAGCGTGCAATTAACGGTAATCATATTTTGCGTAACCCCTAATAGCCTGTAGCAACACTTGAGGAAAGCAGACGGTCGTCCGCTGCCGAGCAGGCTTATTTTTCTCGTGAAGATTTTAAAGTTGTAAATTTTCCATTGATTAAAGTTCTTGGTCTTTATGATGTTGATGGTATCGGGATTAGTCTAGACTAAGTAGAATGAACATCGATTTTTGAAGTTTCATATCAAGCAGATGGTTCACTGTCAATCATTCCATTTTTCTCCCGAAGATTATGAGGATGTAAATTTTACATCGATTAAAGTTATTAATCTCCCTGTTATGAATATAGAGATTAATTTAAACGAAGTAGAATGAGCATAGATTTTTAAAGTTTGTATCAGTTCAGACGAAGTAGAAAGAGCTTTAGTATTGAAAATTGTCGCCTTCAGCTTCCCTCAAATTTTTTCATTGAGAGTAATTGATTTAATGTAATTTACTTCAACGTCAATTGAAGAGAGATCAGCCTGACGAACTTTGAGCAAGAAGGGGAGGGAGCGTGGTTGGGAAGGGGGATGCAAGGGAGAGTGGAAGAAATAGCATCTTTTCTCCACCTCCTCCTCCTCCTCCTCCTCCTCCTCCAATTCCCGGATTACCCACCCCCTCTCGCCATACACACAGCCCCTCAAAAAATCTTTAAAAGTTGGTTCACAAAAGGTTTAGCTCAAGATGGTAGTTGAGGTGGCTGGGGGTGGAGGTTGGGGGTCGTGTAAGGGGATGAGGCAGGTGGAATGAATGGGGGGGTGGGGGGGGGAGGGGTGGGGGGAAGGGAATGAAGTGATTTTTTTTTTCCTCCAGGGGGGTGAGGGGTGTTAAAGAAAGATGGAAAGACGGAAGAGGAGGAATCGTGGATAAAAGGATGAAGATTTCGGAATAGTGTCTGGGAGGAGGGTTCGAGCAGATAAGGTAGAAAAGGGGAAAGGTACTTAAGGGGTTGCTGAGATGAGGCAGCCTAAGGTGGTTATTATTATTATTATTATTAGTATTATTATTTATTGGTCACTTCTTATTAAATGAGTTATCGTAGGCTTCCACGAAAGCAGGCATTTTCTTTAGAGCATCGCATGATTATGAAAGCCATTTTGATTTTGTATTAACATTTTTAATTTGCAGTGTACTTACCTGCATTATCCAATCTTCCATGGCATTTATTTTTTTTTATTAAGCTTATCGGTATAGGTCGACATTCTGTACAATTAATGTTGAACATGATAGCCTCTAATTAATCTAGTTCAAGCGAGGCCAAAGAATGACATTAAAAAACAAAATGAAGGTTACAAGTCAGATCTGCATTCAAGAGTATTCATGCTGTAAAGCCAGTACATTGAATAAATCAAATTGCTTTTATGTCTGTTTCTTAAACAACTTTTCAATGCTCTGTAAAGCCTCCTTACACTACCACTAATAAATTTTGAGAGGCGCATCACGTCTACCACTGAGAGGTGAAACTTCTCGTTATTCGGGAAAATGAGAAGACAAATACTAGCATTAATAATTGTGGTAGGAATTAGCCAGGATTTATTTACAGTAATGGGGAAAGACTGGTTTATCATTGATTAAAAGAGGTGATGGGTTTGGACATTTCTTAGTTTTGCGTTGGGAAGAGACCCAGATTTAGTAAGAGAGAGATATAAATTGTTAGGGCTAAGAGGTGTAATGGACGTTGGGCGTTTATCAGAGAGAGAGAGAGAGAGAGAGAGAGAGAGAGAGAGAGAGAGAGAGAGAGAGAGAGCTACCTGCTGGAGGAAAGGTCGGCAGGAGTGACAAGCTAGTTTGCTGAACCACCCGCCTGTGATATTGTTTCCCCCTTCCCTACGAAGCTTCCATTCCCATACCAATTCTCTTTTCGTAGGTTACGGATGGACTTGCCCTCCCACCCCTCCCACCCTTACCTCCACCCCATTAACCTACTATCCCCCTATCCCCATCAGGATGATCCTAACTCCTCCCGCTCCCCTTCCCTGCAAACCTACCAGTAATTCCTCCATCCTCTTATCCCTTCTGAACTTGTTTTCCTCTGTCTTCTTCATTTCCAAAAATAGATAGGCCAACTTCCCCCCCTATCTCCCCCCACCCCTTCAAAAAATCTGGTTCTTCGGGATGGTACCTATTTGTTAATACTCCCTCTGCTCCACATTGGTTTTTGTTGCAATCCCCAAATTATTATTAATAATAATAACGCATTCTGTTTTTTGCCGAGTATCCTCATATTATTATTATTATTATTATTATTATTATTATTATTATTATTATTATTATTATTATTATTATATGAAATGTTCCTAATTATGACGAGGTATAATCTATTATTATTATTATTATTATTATTATTATTATTATTATTGAGATTCAAATCGTTCAGTGCATCTTTGTAAGCCTCGTGATTTTCTGAGCTTTAAATTGTCCGGAACGCGGTGATTATATCTCAAGTTATATGCGAAGTCATTCGGATGAAGGTCAGTGCGCCCAACGCATCAAGTACGGCTTAGCTCGAGTGTGTAGTATATTTTAGTCTTCAGCGACACTGGGCATATATATTTTGAATTTGTGGACACTGGAGATGTATTTTGAATATGTGGACACTGAAGGTATATTTTGAATTTGTGGACATTGAAGATGTATTTTTAATTTGTGGACGCTGAAAATATATTTTGAATTGGTGGAGCGACACTGAGCATATATATTTTGAATTAGTGGGCACTGGAGATGTATTTTGAATTAGTGGGCACTGGAGATACATTTTAAATTTGTGGACAATGGAAATGTGTTTTGAATTTGTGGACACTGGAGATGTATTTTGAATGTGGACACTGAAGATATATTTTGAATATGTGGTCATTGAAGATGTATTTTGAATTTCTGGACGCTGAAGATATATTTGGAATTCGTGGACACTGAAGATATATTTGAATTTGTGGACACTGGAGATATATTTTGGGTTTGTGGACGCTGAAAATAATTTTGAATTTGCTTAGGAGTTTTATACGTTTGAAATGAAGTGCGAAAAAGCATTGTAGCACTTTCGTTGCAGTAACGTGAGCACTGGACTTGAGAACACCCACTAAATGCCAGGCATTCTATTTGGAGGTTGAGAATGTGGTGTATAGCGACCAACCCTCCCCCCACCTCTCTCCCCTCTTTTCCCCTTAATTGGGGATTGGTGTAGGTAATGTTTTGGGATATGCTTTAGTTGTACTCATTGTCAGAATGTGCTGTTCTAGTTTATTAACCTGAGGGGTGTATACTAACATTGTGTGGATAACTGCCATCACTTAGTTACTAAAGTAACTGATATGGCCGTTGTCAGTCACCGGTGTAGTTTTTTTCTTTCTAACCAGTGGTAAAAATTCATAGATTTTGTGGAAACTTTATTGAAAAGGTATTGCTCGAAGGGCAGAGAGAATGAAGTATGGGATAGCTGTTTGTTAATGCAGACTAAGACAAACGTGTGTCCACGCGTATGAGTGTTTTGCATGTGTAGCCAGGGATAGTGGTAATTGGAATTTCTTCTTTGTTATTATTATCATCATCATTATTACTGGACTGTGCGGTTAGGCGGTCTGTAAGAACTGATGAATTTTCATGAACATTAGTTTTGCTTTTAAATTTCTCTAAATTTTTAAATTTTACTTTTACGTTTTTAAAAAATTCAGTACTTAAGTGTACACTGTTTTAGATAAATTGTGAGTGGTTTCGTCTAAATCTTTTCACTTTTTTTTGTCTTTTTTTTTCCATTTTACTGTCCACCTCCCGGGACAATTGTTTCATAGTGCAACTGCGAGGTTTTCCTCCTGTTACACCTTTCAAACCTTTCAAACTCGATATTTCCCCTTCCCCGCTGAATAGCCTCATAGGCCGCAGTGCTTGGCCTTTGACCTAAATTTTATATTTCGCTCATTCACTAGCCTGAAACGTCGTATTCCCCCTCCCCCCCTCTCTCTCTCTCTCTCCACTAGGGACTACGCCCCAGGGGATGATGGGGCCTGAATCGTGGGAGATTGCCACCTCCTTCATCCCCTGCGAAGTCTCAGTATGCGTGTGGTTAGGGGCTGTGATTTTAACGCATTCTTGCGGTCCTGAGGCTTAAGTCTTTAGGCAGTTTTTATTTTTCCTTATTCAAGAGAACCTGGTTCGAATAACTCGACGAAATTTTATGTTGAGCTGCATAATCCCATCTTATTTTTCAACTTATTATTATTATTATTATTATTATTATTATTATTATTATTATTATTATTATTATTATTATTATTAGGTAGCAGACCCTCTTTCAAGTATATAGTGTTGAAGGTGATAGCTGCATCAGCTGCATTCAGTTTATATAGTTTTCTCTTGTCTTTCTGATAACTGATTTTTCAGGGATACTGCAACTCACTGATGTTTGTCAGTTACAAACTTGGATAGTTTTATTTCGGACGAATAAACAATATATTATTATTGTTATTTTTATTTACGTTAACTGCTTAGTTCCATTTTATTTGTGGAGTTTTCTCATTAATGGCAAAACCATGACGTTTTACGGTGTACTTACGGGTATTTACTCTCTTTTATTTATTTGACTCCTTTCTTGGCGTTTGAACCTAATAAATGATGGTTTAGACAGAACAAAACTCATCACGAAGATGAAAGTATATAGGGACATACAAGAGGAGGTTTCAGTTATCGCCAGGGAACGGCTATCATGAACTGCGTTGATGAATGTGGTATATCACGTAGGAGCCACCTCACATGGTTCACTGTAGCCAATACTTAAGGTTCTTTATCATCGTCCCTTCTGCCGCAAACTGCAGCCCGTTTCATTCCCTTTACCGTATCTCCGTTCGTAGTCTTGCAATGTCAATCTCCCAGCTGAATGACCTTATACGTCCCAGCGCTTGGTCTTTGGTATAGAAATTTAGATTCCATTCCATATTAACTTTCTGCCTATTAGATTTACAATGCAGGTTGGAAATGTGTTTCTATACATAAATAATAAAACGATCAAAAGCGATAATTCGATTTTTTTTATAGAGGGGCGCAGGAAGTAAACAATGCTAAAATTTATAATGCAGGTCGTGAAATGATTGCCTGTGTCATTGTAGGAGTTTGTCTACTCAAATTACAAGGCTGAATTAATTATGAATTTATGCTGCCACGGATCATTCTTGCGGAGATGTATTCAATAAATTTACAGGGACGTTTTTATTCCTATTTCTTTTTAATTCCACTGGCCCCTCGTCCACGTTATGGGTCATGCATAAGCTTAATATTCCTGTAGAGATAGAGAAGGTAGATGAAATAATAATAATAATAATAATAATAATAATAATAATAATAATAATAATAATAATAATAATAAAAATATAATAATAATTAATATTAATAATATAATATTATTATTATTATTATTATTATTATTTTATTATTTTTTATTATTCAAGTATTTTTCAGCGGTACTTTCAACTTACTACCAGCATTATTTATTCAGGAGAGAGAGAGAGAGAGAGAGAGAGAGAGAGAGAGAGAGAGAGAGAAATCAACTTGTGTGTTTTCTTGCATGTGTTAACCGATTGGTTGGTTATGTAGCGGTCAGAATGCGGTCGTTCAGCGGTCTATGAAGGCTATAATTATCGAGAGTTTTTGTGCCTAAATTATGTTGTGTGAAGTGGTTTTACAGATAGTTAATTCCGCCGTAGAAAATAAACAACAAAAAGAGTTGTTAATAAATAACCTGATGCTCTGTGGTTGTTAAATTGTAGGTGGTCAGTCTTCCTGATGGATTATGTCTTTGTGGTGAACAACATTACTTCAAAACCATGAACACGACACTGGTATCTTTATTTGTTTACGCTTTATAGGCCTCTATCTTTGTATGCATGCTTGTATACACACATATATGTATGTGCGAATATACATATATATTTTGTGTAAATACATATATACACTTATAATCTTTATGTATATACACACTTATATAAATATATTCATATTTGCTTTTATATATATTCAGTCCTCTTAGAGCCATCTTGTCGCGTTGCCTTCCCTCCCCTCCCCTCTCCCCTCTCCTTCACCTATATAAAACCCCCAACACCATATCTCACACTCCAGTGCTGCTGGAGAGAGAGAGAGAGAGAGAGATTTTGAATGTTTTCGGAGGGGTTCTGCCTCAACCCCCCCTCCCCGTCTCCCTCACGCAAAAATCTTCCTGAGAATTGGAAGTATCAATTTGAAGTCCCTTAAGAAATCCAGTAGACAAGAGGCTTCTGGGGAAGTGAAAACAGTGGATATATTGGGTGGTGATTTATGGCTCCTCCTCCTCCTCCTCCTCCACTTCTTCTGGGTTCATAACTACTATAGGCGAGGGATAGAAAAAGGTCGGTCGGTTGATGGCCTACTGTAGTTTTTTTTTTTTTTTTTTTTTTTTTTTTGCGAATCAAGTAAGGCTGTGTGCGTCCTAGGTCATCTGATCTTGATTGTTCTCTCTCTCTCTCTCTCTCTCTCTCTCTCTCTTGCGCACGCGCAAGAACTTTGTGGATGGGAATATTTTGTCTATTTGTCAATGTTTGCTCTGCCTAGGTTTCATTCCTGATGATTTTCCGTGCACAAGTTTGTGATTGTTTCAGCTCTCTCTCTCTCTCTCTCTCTCTCTCTCTCTCTCTCTCTCTCAGTGGATTGCAAGTAAGACTGCCTCATTCTCAAGGTTTCTCTTATCTGGCTAACATGATCTTCTGAACGCAATTTACAGTTCCCTCCTCTCGGGCTGTGGGACGAGCCTTTATGGAGACTGAAGAAGGAGAAGCTTCTCATCGACATCAGATCGGGAGATTTGTTTTCTCTCAGCTTTGAGGCTCTTCAGGAGTCGTAGATGCCATTACATCTTATTGCGCGGTGCAAACTACTTTCTTGTTGTTGTGGTAATTGGGGGTGGGGGTAGAAAAGGTCTACGGAAGAGCCTAAACATATCTGAAAAAGGTGTTTAGCGTTGAATTAAAGATAGTGGACTTTTAGGATAGGATATTGTGATTTATTTATAAGGATGAAAGTGTAGAAAATAATGTGCATCTTGAACAGTACCGAAAAAATTTATAATAAATTATATCAAATATATTTTTCTTTTCGTTGGTGAAACAAGGCTCTATTTGACAGAAAATTTGTTGCACGTTTTAATTTACGTTAAAAGTAAGGAATATAATGTTTACCACTTATGCCTGAGGGGGGAAATCTTCCACGCGTCCCGATTAAGCGAGAGGTCTGATCACGCCTTGTTTGTGTGTGTGTGTGTGTGTGAATGAAATTTTGTTAGTATTTTAGAAGTGGTGGTGATTTACTCGACTGAATTTCATTCATAGTGAGTGGGTGAGGTTTCAAGGGAACATCATAACATAACAGGATTGCTTTCATGTGTATATTTTTATCTTATCTTTTTATTATCTTTTCTATTCAATTTGATTTATCTTTTATATTAATGTTATCTATTATATTATAAGCTGTTATATAGAGGTATAAGGCTCACGCGGAGCGGACCTCTTGGGGTTACTACATACTCCAAATATATTCAACATTTTGACTCTCTCTCTCTCTCTCTCTCTCTCTCTCTCTCTCTCTCTCTCTCTCTCTCTCTCTCTCTCTCTCCAGATAAATGTACTTTTAGTGACCTCGGTGAATTCTTAACGATTTCCCCTCCCTTTTAGATAAGCTTGTCACTACTAAGCCGTGTATCTAAATATAGAAGCACAAATTTTCATTGTACAGTAAACGCTAAAACAAACTACTTCGATAGTGAGTACGGGTCTATTTCAGGTCTAGTTAATAGGATTTAAGGCTCTGCCGTGACGAAAGTATTCTGAAAGTGGGATTTAGATGGATTGAATATGAGAGCGAAAGGTAAGGATTATGTGACAAAAATATTTTTGGCACAAATATTTTAGGTTATTTATATAGACATTACGAAAGTATTAATTTTTGGTTTTATCGTTAATGTGGCTGGCGACCTGTAGATGTATTAAGTGTGTTGGTTTATGTTGAGAGAGAGAGAGAGAGAGAGAGAGAGAGAGAGAGAGAGTGTGAGTGTGTTACAACGTGTTACAAGGATTAGAATGTCTTGAAGACTTGTTAGTCTATCCGAGGGGACATCGTGTGCTCACTTATCTGTAGGAGCAGGTTTTACTGTTCATTCACTGTGTCCTAATGATTTTGTTTAGCTTTCTTTTAAACTCTTCCACACTGTTGCTGTTTACAACTTCTGGTGGCAGTTTATTCCATGTGTCACATATCTTGTATGTGAAGAAGTTCCCGCAATAAGATGTGTTGTATCTCTACAGCTCTATTTTCCATCCATTGTTTCTTGTCTGGTTTTCGTTTATCGTAGATGGATCACTGTCTACTTTTGTTATGCCTCACAGTATTTTGAATGTTTCTATTAGTTGTCCTAGCAGTCGTCGTTTCTAAGCCACACATCTTCAGGTGCTCTAGTCGGCTTTGGTAACCTATTTGCCTTGTGCCCCTGCCAATCTATTTGTCTTTTATTGGCCTTGTTGACCGAAACTGTACTGCATATTCAAGATGAGGTCTAACTATTGACGCGTCGAGCTGCACACCGTTTCCTTGTTTCTGTATTTGAACTGTCTCTTTATGTATCCCACTAGTTTCTGTGCCTTCTTTTCAACTTTTATGTCTTGTTTTGTGGATTTTAAGTCCTTGGTAATAATGATTCCATTGTCCTCTTCTTGTTCTACACTATTTAATGTCACTACAGCACCTTGAGAGAAAGACCTCTACTACAACACCGAGAGAGAGAGAGAGAGAGAGAGAGAGAGAGAGAGAGAGAGAGAGAGAGAGAGAGAGAGAGAGAGGGGCAGTAAGAAAAATGAAAATGCTGTGAACGAGAGAGAGAGAGAGAGAGAGAGAGAGGTGAGAGAGAGAGAGAGAGAGACCAGACTATAAAAAGCTGAAACTGTTGTAAAAAGAAAACAAGAAAAAAAGACTGGATGGAGTGCTTTGGAAATCTTGTTGAACTGACGGCGTGTGTAATTGTAGTTTTGTCTGCTAAATAAAGATCGAGGAGGTTGCCTGTGTATTTATACCCGAAAGGAAAAAGACCAGGATGTCCATTTTTACGGCCATAATGGTGCGGTTCTTTTCGCTCCTGTTCCAAGATCACTTTTCTCTCTCTCTCTCTCTCTCTCTCTCTCTCTCTCTCTCTCTCTCTCACTTTTTCACAGTGATGGCTTTGTTTAAGAATTTTCAAGTCTGGAGAAACTTTCCTTCGTCACTCCCACTCTCTCATCTTTGTTTGAGTAAAACCGATTCCTAGGCGCGAAGAACGGAGTGAGAATGCAAGGCTTCTGAACGAGGAAGGAAGGAAGCAAGGAAGAGAGAGAGAGAAAAAAAAAGAAAATAAAAAGAAAAAAGTGAGCGAGGGACCTGTGTGCGAGTAGTATTTTTTTTTAGGGATGAGTGGGGTTACCATACAGAGGTGGAGATGGGGGTGGGGGAGGGGGCGCTTTGGTTTTTGTCGAGAGAAGCGGCGAACTGGCGTAGGTTAAGGGCACGGGGGCTGTTAGCGGCGGTGATGGAATGCCTTTATATCAGGGAGAGGATATTAGGCTTAGTTTCTGTCAATATAATTTAGCTCGCCTATTTCTTTCACTCGTATGCGTCCCTGCATTCTTAAAAGGTCCTTCCGCGTTGGGCCGTGGATGTCGTCGGTTGGGGCTCTGTGTAGGTCCTACATCTCCCCCCCACCGCCCCTTCTCTCTCTCTCTCTCTCTCTCTCTCTCTCTCTCTCTCTTGAGAGGAAAGGTCCAAGCCATTATCGGATACTAGAATTTTCAGTATCTGTTTTCATCTGCGGTTCCAGATGTCTTGCTGTACTGTTATAGGCCTAGTCTGTCTACGATTATAATAGCCTTAATTGTTTTCTAAGGAAAGTATTCGATTTCTGTCGTTTAATGCCTAGTTTTGAGAGAGCCGGACGATTCTCCCTTCTGTTCCTGGTTCCTTCCTTGCCTGCTGCCTACCTTAGAGTGATTTTGGCAGTGATTGAACAGTCCTATAAAAGAGGTTCCGATGGGTTATATTTCCTTACCCTAGGGTGGCGCTAGGCTTCCGTTGCAGTGCCAAGGATTAAGGGCTTCTCTGTCTGAAGGGGTTAAGGCTGAAAGTCATCTGCCCTGCCAACAGACGGTTTTGGGATGGGGGTAGGGGAGAGGGGATTGAGGGTAAAGTATTTTTTCTTCTTTTTTTTTTTGAGGTTTTGCAAAGAAGGCATTCCCCAAACTTTGATGGTTTTCTCAATAAATCTTTGGAATTCTTTCCGGAAATGAATGCGAGAGAGGAACATTTTCCTTCTATTTTGGAATGGATTTCTTCCCGCGTCAACTTCGGGCCCCCGAGAAATATTTGGAGAGAGAGAGAGAGAGAGAGAGAGAGAGAGAGAGAGAGAGAGAGAGAGAGAGAGAGAGAGCGCTTGTGCTTTCCCCCCACTTTGGGATGTTAGCCATAATGACGTTATTCGGACGTGTTAGCTTCTTGAGCCAACGCTTTTATTTTTCTTTACTTTTTTTTATCGTCATACATAAGCATTTATTTAATGTTTTCTCCTGAAGGGAAGGCGCGACTGAAACGATTCGTTTTTCATTTCGGGAGGAATGGTTGTGGCCCGGGTGAGAGGGAGGAGTTGCAGGGTGGGTGGGGGGGGGAGGAATATTTTCGGGTCAAATTGGGGCTGGCATTTTATTTTTTCGTTTTTTTCAAATGGCTGTATTAGACAGTTTTGTGATGTTTCTTGCAAATTGTCATGCAACTGCTTTCCATAAACTATAGTATGATGAGTCCAGTTTGTGGTAATTAGCCATATGTTAGTGTATATATATATATATTATATATATATATATATATATATATATATATATATATATATATATATATATGTATGTGTGTGTGTGTGGTGTTGTGTGTGTATACATGAAGATGCATAATTAGTCACCTTAAACTACCTTATTCCCACAAATAAAGAATATTTTGAGGTCATAAGCCTGAGCAGCAAGCTGGAACTTAAAAAGTAGGCTTTTCAAGGGTCTTTTCCTATTGTGATTTGACCCTCACTTCTACTGTAGTCATTTTTTAGAAGGTCCTTCTTCTTCTTCCAGAAGATATCCTGGAAGGAAGGATCCAGGGCAAAGTGACCATTTTTTCTTTACATTGTATAAGGTTAGTGGGCCAACCAGTGCCCTTATCTATTAAGGCTGGAAGTAAATGAATCTAATGAAAAGAATTTTTTTTTTTTTTGTCAGAATAGCCGAAGCCCTGAAGGAAGCTGAAGAAAATGGGTTGCTGGTAATTACTGGAAATAACACCGGAACTGGAAAGAATACCTTTACTCAGAGGCTTAGAGGATTTGAATATGAACGGCGTTTCAGTGACCTATGAAACGATGGCTACTAAGACTCCGGAAATTTACTTTGAGGGTGTTTAGATAGGCTGCTTTTTAATGGATTAAAAAAAACAATCTGAGACCCTTATTTAAATTTTTATGGCATATGGAATTAACGCCATTAGAATCCGTGAATTTATTTTGAAGTTTTTCATATAAACTGCATTTTATTTGATCGACTACAAAAAACAATCTTTAGGCCATGTTAAAATTTTTATAGACATGGAATTCACGCCATCAGAATCCACCGTAAATTTATTTTGAAGGCTTATATATATATATATATATATATATATATATATATATATATATATATATATCTGTATATATATATATATATATATATATATATATATATAATATATATATATATATATGATTTTTATAGGCCTGTGGAATTTACGCCGGACGAAGTTCATGTCAAGTTTCCTTCTCATTTTTGTCCAACTTCGACTATGCTTGTATATTATTTTTTTCGATAATTATCTAAAACCAAGGTATTAAGGTATTCATCTGCTGTATTGTGAAACCAAGGTTCTGAAATGAGTATAGAAGAAAGAATCATAAAACAAAAACATTATATAGAATATCTCTTGATTTATGTTTGAAGATTCGGAGGTTAAGACTTGTGCCACAGGCCACTGGCATCAGCAGTTCGTCTGTTTAACCGTAACAAACGGTAAAGGCCAATTTCGTGAGTCCTTAGAAATCTGAGAAATAAAACTCGCAACTATATTTCCATTGTTGCTATTGCAATAAGGACAAGGCATATTCACAACGTCAAATATCATGACTTCCTTTGAGTAAGTTGTAAGAAATGTTGCCGGGTTCAATCCTACAATAAGGGGTTCGAGAGAGAGAGAGAGAGAGAGAGAGAGAGAGAGAGAGAACCGTTTAATTTAGTAGCTTCTGTTAAAGCGGACTAGACCGTAAAACATAATATTCGTTGTATTACGGTGTGGTTTAAGATGTTTGTGCGCGCTGGTTTATGCTATGGCCTACTAAACCTCGTCCGAGTGAGATAACTGGATACGATTATTCGAAAATCTTGACTCTTCCACCCCGACGAAATTAATGAGGATGGATGCAGAGAAAAACGATCTCTCTCTCTCTCTCTCTCTCTCTCTCTCTCTCTCTCTCTCTCCTGCGGGCTAACGAGGGAGAGCAGTGCTGTGCGATCTGAGCAAATTTTGCTTTGGGGCGAAAAGCGCAGTGTGTAATTGTTTTGTTTTAAAGTCGGGTTATCCGAAGTCTCTCTCTCTCTCTCTCTCTCTCTCTCTTCTCTCTCTCTCTCTCTCTCTTTCTTTCCTTCCTAACAGCTTTCTGTCGAGAGGCCCTTTTGACCATTGAAGGCACAGCAATCGATCGTTAAAATCATCATAATCAATCGAGCTGAACAACATAGCAGCAGCGTCGTCGTCTTCGTCGTGTTACGGAGGCGGGCCGGGGGGAGGGGTAGGAATGACGTCATGGTCTGTGACCAAACGAGGTAGTTAGCGGTAATTTATGGTGGACTTAACAGTCATTACGGCGGAGAATAAACGGGCCGGCGGGGGTAAACGTTGGTTGGCCATAGTTGCCATGTTATTTAAGAATCCATTACGGGTGGTTGGAGGTATCAGCGAGAACTCCGGCGTTTATTGCAACGACTGTGTTGCAGCGCCATCTTTATCTATGTTGCAGGCATCTCTTAAGTAAATTCTCCCTCCCCCCACCCCGCCCCCTTTACAGTTATTGTAGCACCATCTTGCAAAAGGTCAAGAGGTGCTACAGGGAATCTGAGTTTTGGCTGCCGGTTGGGCTTACCGTCCCCTCGTCTCACAACGCTCCTCCTGGTTCGCAGATTTTGAACCTAGACCTTGTTTTGAGCCCTTTCCGTCTTCCGGATTTCGTTAATCATTGAAAATTTTGCGTCAACTGCAAACGAGTTTGAGGTGGCCTTATGCCAGCAAGGTCTCATGTTCTTGATCCAGCAATGAAGGGATGGACGGGACGTTTACTATAAATTATAGTCTCTTTGTGGGGACCCACAATGGACATTGCGTGTTTGAAGAATAATTTTTAAGTGTCCCTAATAAAGAAAAGATTTGGATGTTTGTTTGTTTTATTTGTCTTTCATTAAGCGTAACCATGAAAATGTTACGCGTGTGAATACGGATAGGATGTCTCTGAGGATTCATTAATTTGTAAGGAAAACTTAACAGAATTTGAGAAGAGGTTCTTGAACTTTGAAAGAGCCAAGTAGGTAGAAGAGAAGAGAAGATATCTAAACATGAACATCTATAAGTTTTAACTTTTTTCTTTTGCCGTGGCATGTGGGTTGCTTTGTCCTTAACTTGTCCTTTTTGTTGATCTTGACATGAGGGTTGTCTTTTTAATTTTCCTTATCGTTCCTTAGTCAGCCTTGTGCTGGTCATGATAGAAGGATTGTCTTGTCCTTGAACATCATCTCCGTTTGTTGGTGGTAGCATAGAGGTTGACCTCTTCCATCCCTTATTCCCTCTTTTATTATTGGTTGTGGCTTGAAAAGTTGTCTTCACCCATCCCGTGTCCTTCCTTTTATTGGTCGTGCCAGGGTTTGATTTTCCTTGCACCTTTCCTCCATTTGTTGGTCGTGAAGGGTTGTTCTAGCCCATCCCTTAACCTCACATTTGTTATTAGGTTGTGGCTTGAATCTTCTTGTGTCTCTTGCCCTCTCCTTATTGGTCGTGACATGAGGGTTGTCTTATGCTTACACCTTTCCTCCATTTGTTGGTCGTGGCATAAAAGTGCCATGTTGATATGCCTTGGCCTTTTCCTCTCCATTCTCTTACTGGACGTGACATAAGGATCGTGACATGAGGTATGTCTTGTCATAACACCCCCCTCCATCTCTTGGTCATTCCATAAAGGGGCGTCTTCTGCTTTTCCTTCTCATTATTTTCCATTATTGGTCCTGACATGCAGGTTCGTCTCCTCCTTTTCCCCCTTCCTCTTATTGGACGTGACGCAAGGTTTATCTTGTCCTTACACCTTTCCTCCATTTGTTGGTCGTGACATATAGGTTGTCTCCGCCTTTCCCTCCCCTTCCTTTTATTGGACGTGACATAAGGGCTTCTCCCTTCTCTCTCCCTTCCCGAGTTGGTCGATATGCGGACGCAGTGAGCCGGTGAGCCTGTTATGATAGGTTTGTAGCCGACTTAAGAGGGGTGTTCATCCCCCAGCGCCATCTTCGTTCAACTTCCTCATTAAACTTCTCCCATCTTATTACGGAATCGCCGCGCGATACTCGCCCTTATGTGCAGCCTCCGTAAGGGCGATTGGGTGCCAGCAGCATTGCCTCGGGAAATGACCCTGCCATATCTTTCCATATAGGTATTAGGATTACAGGAGCTAAATGGCTCTTTCGTCAGTGTGAAGACTTGTACGATGCTTAGGGTTACTCGTTGTACAAGAATGCACACGTTCCTTAGTGAAATTCAAGTGTCGGCTGATTTTTCTTTGCGAATATGAAGTTTTTCAGATTTAAGTTTAAGTCGAATGTTTCTTTAAAAAAAATAAGGGGGGAGGGGTTGTTGGTCGCAAAATGGGCAACAGTATCTTTCTAGTGGTTAATTTGTTCCTAAGAGTCTTGTTTATATCTAGATCATCGTACAATTTCTTTTCGCAGTGCTGTAAATATAAAAGTTAGCGTGCATAGAAAATGTTACCTTAAATACACGACCAGCGTAGGAACTGGGGGCGGATGGGGAGGTGGCGTTCCATTATTTGAGCTTGACAAACTTATCCAGTGTAGCGTTATAGGGCGTCCTTGTATCCTCCGACAGTCCCTACGACGCCCAGATTTGTGACCCAATGTGACCGTAGCATTCTGGGTGAAGAGGAGCAGGGGAAAATCAGGTCAACTAGATGACCTCTCTTACCTTTGTTTTCCTTCCTCCCCCTCCCCCTACCCCCTCCCTTTACTCTGTTAGGCCGATCAATAGGAGAGAATTACGGGGGGTGCCAAGGGGTGGGAAGTAAGGTTGACCTCCTCCTCTTCATCCTGCTCAACATGAACCGGTTTGTGTATGTATGTATGTACTATGTGGGCGTGGAACATTTCATAAACAGTCAAGCGTCCCGCAGACGTGTGCAGAAGATCGTGTACATGTACTTGCGTATAGGTAGGTAGATAAACAGATTGATGGATAATGTAGTCTAATATCCTCTCTCATTCGGCGAAAATGTGCGGCTTCCTTTTTTTCCATTTTTAGCTTGAGGGAACAGCAGTGGAAGTCAAAGGGGAACATATGTATATTGGCCAGAGGAGAGCAGGGGAGAGAGTTTTATGAACTGACATGAGAGAGAGGAGAGAGGAGAGAGAGAGAGAGAGAGAGAGAGAGAGAGAGAGAGAGATCAGTAGCTTGATTCGGACGAAAAGTTGGTAGATAAAACGTGCTGTAGAGTGGAAGTATAAACCCTGCACTTTGATTTGCAATTATTGGGGATTTCTGCTGGATTGCATGCAATAAAATGAGATTTCTAGTGTGTGCTGGGATGTATAACCCTTAGGCATGGGGAGAGGAAAGCCGTTTGCTTGAAAAGTGTAATCACTGATGGTCTGTAAACAAATCTATTATATTTATGTATTGGGTGTTGCAGTGCAGAATAAGTGTTAAATTGATTAAACGTCTTTTAGATAATTACACACTAAACATACCCATCTTGATAAGAATTTAATGTTTTGGTTTGAAATTTTACGGGTCGTGTGCTGCTGCTGCTGCCCCCCCCCCCCCCCCCCACCCCCCCCCTCCCCCTAATCTTTCAACTTTATCCCCTGACGGACAGGGTTGATTCTGAATGTGATTTCAGTAAATGTCGGGTGATCCTTAAGTATTTCATGAGATTCTCTGTTTAATTGTAGCGAGGATATCAAATCCACTAAGAATTGAAGTGAACTTTCGTATTTTTTGGAGTTTTCATTTTTTACAGATGTGCAATTCTTCATTTTTATATTTGTGCTAGTCTTCATTTTTTTTTATGTGGTGTACTCATATTTCAGCTTTACGGCTTTCAAAAGTAGCTTGCTTTAATTTTCAAGACAAAAGGTATAACTATTTCCTGACGTAGGAGATACAGTTTTAGGTCTTCAAGTCAAGCACATTTCCTAATTGCGACAAATGTCATTTTAAGATCATCTTCAGGAATGCTGGTTCCATTTTCATCCTGGCAGCTCTAGGTTCTGTTGATGCTGAGATGGAGTGAGTATGTCGACACTGATACTATGAAGTTGTTCTCCTTCTAGGCGTTGCAGACAGCTTCCGACTTGAACAAGGCTGTCATTATTATTGTCGAGTGAATTGGGGAGACTGGTTTCTTTCATGTTATGGCCGCCGGGAGATGTCACTGCGGGAAAAATGTATTGATCGTTTAATTTGATGTTAGGAAAAGGTATGACCGCTACCTTAGTCTCCAGACGATATTTATTATTTTGATTTTTATGAAAGATAGAAAACAATATTTTACCAAGGGATGTATGTTATTTATTAATGCCATTATATTAAAACTAGAAACCAGTTGTTTATCAAGGAATGAGTTTGAATCCGCAAACCTCCGGAGGCGCGTTACATCGACGCCTTCGAATAAAATTCCCCCGGATCTGCCAGGGGTGTCCTCCTCCTCCCCCCTCCCCCTCCCCCTCCCCTCCTCCTTAAGTGACGAAGGCGCGGTCAGGTGTTAAAGGTTATATTTTAGGTGATTGCCTTTTCGTGAGCTTGTGATCGAAAGGCTCATTATAAACACGGTTGGCGATGGGTGGTGGTTTTACATTATGGGATTAGACCAAGAAGGCATGACTATCGGGTTTTGGGAGTTTGGGCCGTGAGGGCTTGAGGGGAGGGGGGGATGATGTTTGGGTTGGGGGGGGGGGGGCTAGTTTTGAAAGCTTTCAGGACTAATAAGGCCTCGGCAATTACATTTTTTTTAGTTGTTGTTCCCTGATTGTGCCGAAGATGTTTTGTGTGTTTGTCACTCGTCTCGCCTTGATGAGTAACTGAGATTAACGAGACCTTCTGCATTATTCTCCATTGTTCGGCTGATGTAAATTTCTCAGTATATTTTCTGTTTGGGCTTTCGGGAATTTTAATTTTTTTCCATAGACTTCGTTCATGAAAAAAAAAATTACACTTTTAATAAACAATACCTACCACTGCCTTTCACAGTGGTAATGCTTCCATTTTACGTTTATTCACAGTGAGTACAAGCCACCACGGAACTGTAACCAAGGTCTGGAACAAGGTCTTACTAGTAGACCTCGGTCTGGAAGGCGTCTGTCTGCTTTGTTGATTCCGAATTGCTAGATGACTTCGCGTGCTTGTTGGGCCATCATCTTGGCTCATGTCACGTGACCAGAGTGATGGTTTACAGGGGATCAGAATACAGCTCGAAAGGGGGCAAGACAGAGCCAAGCCACTCGTGTTTCTAAGGTCGTTTTCCCATTGACCTCACTGTTGCAGATCCGGCCTTAAGACTGTTTTCGCCTTGTTGCCGTATTTCGGTGATTTCACAGAACACCGGGAATCTGCTGCGCTTGTTCCTGCTATGTGAATCAGATTCATATTCCTCTCTCTCTCTCTCTCTCTCTCTCTCTCTCTCTCTCTCTCTCTCTCTCGTTTTGATGGTTGCTCAGAGGTCAAATAATTCTATTATCAAAGTTCCTCAGTGTATAATAATAATAATAATAATAATAATAATAATAATAATAATAATAATATAATAAATATCTATTCCTGGTAGTATTATTTATATCTTCACCTTATTTGCCTCGAATACAAATTTAAGTAATTTATCGGAACCTCAGCTTGAAAATTAGTGTTACTTCCCCCCCCCCCCCCCCAACCCCTCTCTCTCTCTCTCTCTCTCTCTCTCTCTCCTCTCTGCTCTCTCTCTCTCTATCTCTCTCTCTCTCTCTATTTTATTTATTTATTTATCTTTTTATTACTTATTCTTCTGAGGGAAGAAGCGAAGCATAGATGGGCAGTGTCAAGGATGGATATGTATACGGTCGTAATTGCAGGTCTGTCTATCGGGTTACCTGTTCAGAGGGGGCTTGAGAGGTCACGCGTGCACGTACACACCTGTACAGTTTTCTTTCGTCGAGTGAACTGGAGATGCGTTGCATGGACCAGGTATGAACGTGATCCAGTGAAATACGTGATAATCGATTCACTTGTCAGAATAAACCATAATTCTATTTGGAGAGCCCAAAGTTATTTTTGTTAGAGTACTTTGTATTAGTACCTACATATTTTTTGCGAATGATTCGTGGACAGATAAGGAATGTAATACTGTTGTACATTAATAAGACTACAGAGTTTTTGGATTTATAAAGCATTTTCAAATTCCCGATGGCTTTTACATAACATAAAAATGTTGAGAAATTTTATGTACTTCATCACGTAATATCCACTTGATAGCATGAATTGAACCGTAAATTTTCAATTCCGGTGTATACTTTGCTAATGATGATTGCGTAATAAACAAAAACTACAATATTTAATTTTAATACTTGTTTGTACCATAGTTCTCAACGGTTTTGTTGTGGAAGGATATTTTATTATTTTTGCATCCAATTTTGGTAATATTGCGAATTATGTTAATGTTGACGCAGTTACTTTTATTAAACATTGTACCAACCAATTATCCCCCTCCCCCCCATCCCAACCTCCTGCGTCCGCAAAAAAACGATAAAACTACAATTTATTCAAGGTTTAAGCAGGTGCCTTTAGATTTTGAGACATTTTACTATGACATCACAAACCATAATTGATTGTTAGATTAGTGCTAATCTGTACTGTGCACCCCGAAATTCGATCATGTGTGTTGTACATCACTATAGATGTATATTTTAATACGCGGTTAAATATTTGGGCTGGATTGTCGCTGATAATATTTTATAAGGTCCGTTTCAAAGGGCACAAAATATTTCATGTACCCCATTTGGAAATGCCTAAAATATCAGATGCGATTCGATAGGTCATTTTCGCCCTGTTTCTGCATCACGTGCCATCATATGGAACGATTAAATCATGATGTGATTTGCATGCGACCTCATTAAGTAGAACAGTGATTTATTTAGTGTTTTCTAAACGTATTTGATGGAATCTGTGTTGATGTTTTTATTTTCTTTAAAAAGTAATATAACAAACTTAAATCGCATAACCTGTTGACTCTCAGAGATGTTACGGTCCAAAATTTAAGGATTTAGATAAAGAGAGAAATATTTAAGCGATTATTCTTAATTTTTTTTTCTTTTCTAATTCCTCAAGATTTTTTTACATTAATTTGAGATGAATATGAAATTCAGATCATTAAGGAGATTCTAATTAATCTGACCCTTGAGGAACCAAAAGTTTTTTTCCAACATCTTTCCAGTGTTCGTAAACCCTCGTTATTTTGGTGTTTTTTTTTTTCTTTTTTTATTTGGTAGGTAGAAGCAAAGGAACTTAATTAAGGAAGTGTTGCGTAGAAAGTTTTCCAGCCTCAAGTTTTCCTCACTTTGGTGAGGTATTATTCCTCTGGGATTGCGTCTGGTAGTTTTTTTGTGCTTGCGGTCGTGTGAACGTGTGTGTGTGTGTGTGCATTTATCAACGTGCACGGGTGTAAAATTGTCAAGACTTTCATGACTTAATATTAGATATATGCAGTGTCGCGAATAGAAGAAAAAAGAAAAGAAAAATGAAGTGGTCGGTGCGACTGCCACCATAACAGATATCCATCCTATGTCGTTTTGGTTACCGATTCGTAGTAAGAATATTTGCCACATAAGGAAACGTAGCTTTTTATTTAAGGGAAAGGCAATAACGTGCGTTCCATGCGTCAGCCTTTGCGGCATCGCGAGTTCTTGTAGAAACAGCAAAAAATAAGAGGAGGAGGAAAGAGTTAAAAGAAAAAAAAAAAGGGAAAAAATTCGATGAGAGCTTTTTGAGAAGGACGGTACGTTGATGTTAGTTGAGGGAAAGTTAGGGATATGTGAGAAGCCGATAGGCGTCCTGGTCGGAAGGTGGGTGGGTATGACGGGGGGATGGGGTGGGGGTTCTAGCATTATTTTGGGGGAAGGGGAAGGGGGGTAGGGAAGGGAGGTGAGATAAGCCTTAGTTAGGGAAAGTTGGTGCAAGTGCAAGAATTGTCGGATGAGAAATTGATGAGAGAACTTCGCTACGCAGCTGTTGTAGAGAGAGAGAGAGAGAGAGAGAGAGAGAGAGAGAGAGAGAGACACCGTGGGGTGGGTGTTCCTTATCCAAGTTCCGTTTGGAACCGCTGAGATATTTGTTCGTAGTTTGCGACGTCATCTGTCACTCTTTTATTAGTGGTTTTCTTTATTTTATTTTATTATTTTGCCGATAAACATATCTAGAAAGAGTCCACCAGCCTTTGTGTGTGTGTGTGTGTGTGTGTGTGAATTCTACCTAGACATCCCAATAACTCATGATGGGCTTTAAAATTGTTGAAAAGACCAGATTTATTCCTAAACAAAATTGTTGAAAAGACCAGATTTATTTCTAAACAAAGTTATTGAAAAGACCAGATGTATTCCTAAACAAAATTGTTGAAAAGACTAGATTTATTCATAAACAAAATTGTTGAAAAGACCAGATTTATTTCTAAACAAAGTTATTGAAAAGACCAGATGTATTCCTAAACAAAATTGTTGAAAAGACCAGATTTATTCCTAAACAAAATTGTTAAAAAGACCAGATTTATTCCTAAACAGAATTGTTGAAAAGACCAGATTTATTCCTAAACAAAATTGTTGAAAAGAACAGATTTATTCCTAAACAAAATTGTTGAAAAGAACAGATGTATTCCTAAACAAAATTGTTGAAAAGACCAGATTTAATCCTAAAAATTTTTGAAAAGACTAGATTTATTCCTAAACAAAATTGTTGAAAAGACCAGATTTAATCCTAAAAATTTTTGAAAAGACTAGATTTATTCCTAAACAAAATTGTTGAAAATACCAGATTTATTCCTAAACAAAATTGTTGAAAAGACCAGATTTAATCCTAAAAATTGTTGAAAAGACTAGATTTATTCCTACACAAAATTGATGAAAAGATCAGATTTGTTGCTAAACTGATTTAAGTAATGCTGACTTACCTTCGAAAAGGAACGAATGAAATAATGCGGGTTACTTGGAGCAATGAACATGTCCGCAATGTAATGTTATTTCTCAGTTAATTCCTTTTAAAGCGGCTTATTATCACGATTGTTGTTATTACTACAGCTACTGCTGCTGCTGCGATGGTAGTTGTCGTTTTTACGAATATATCGCTAATAATTGTTTAATAATCGAATGAAATAACGCATTTTTTACCTTCAGTTTTGCAAACACGAGATTTATGGTAGTTGACAGTCATGTCTTGGTGTGCGTTCACACCGCAGTAAAGCACGTATTAAGCACATCGGAAACTCATCGGTTACATGTAACAAGCAGGTTAAACACAAAGCACCTCAGTGGCGTGATCGGTATGGTCTTGACCTGCCACCTCGGTGGCCGCGAGTTCGATTCTCGGGCTTTCCATTGAGGTGTTAGAGATGTGTATTTTTGGTGATAGGAGTTCACTCTCGACGTGGTTCGGAAATCACGTAAAGCCGTTGGTCCCGTTGCTGAGTAACCACTGGTTCCATGCAACGTAAAAACACACAAACAAGCAGGTTGAATACAAGTCAGCGACTTAATGGTGAAATTAACTGCTTAGTGCGGGTATCGTTTTCTACGTTTGGTCGTTGACTCGTTGTTCATGTTTGTGATGTGTATGCGATAAGTTTCCGAGGTGTTGTATATGTTTTTCTGTAGAGGGGAAACATTTTTGGGGTGGGGGTGGGGGTGTAGTGTCGTCAGTGCATCTCATGCGATGCATTGGAGGCATTACTAAGGTTCTTTGCAGCGTCCCTTCGGCCCCTAGCTGCAACCCTGTTCATTCCTTTTACTACACCTCTGTTCATAATCTCTCTTCCGTCTAACTTTCCTCCCTCTCATAACAATGGATTCAGTGCAACTGCTTTGAGGTTTTCCTCCCGTTACACCTTTCAGTCTTCAGACCATTTTACAGTCAATTTCCGTTTCAGCGCTGAATACCCTCATAGGTCCCAACGCTAGGCCTTTGGCCTAAATTCTGCATTCTGTTCGATCCTATATGTTGACTGTAGTGGGGACGCAATCCTGCACTATACAGGGTATATGCTTACTAACACGATTTTATGTAGCATAAATGTGTGTACGGAATGCCCTGGTATAATTATGTCTCCGTCAGGCAAAACCCAGTGATTGTAGGAATAGCTCTGCCATTTGTGAGGATAGTTGATTGCGCAGGTGGGTATTCCCAGAAGCCCATCTGATATATCAAAACCATTTAGATTTTGCCCGGCGAGTTAAATCCAACTTAGAAGCACAACTTTAATCTGTGCAGTTACATTGCGCCGGGATTTGGCATATGAAAAAATAAATAAATAAAAAAAAACAGGCCATAGTAGCCATGGCTTGATAGCAGCAACTCCCGCTGCCGTCCTATGCATATCTCTAAGGGAATGTGTTTAAACCATTACCTCGGATTAAATGAGTTTTTGATTGGCAGCAGCTGGGATTTCAACGCTTCCCGCAGTTTGAGGGGGAATGTCTCCCCCCCCCCTTTTTTTATTTCTCTCCGATCCATTATTTGAAGGGATTGAGATCCCTCTTCCTCCCCCCTCCCAGAAGATTGTGAGTGACGGTAAATGATGATAATTAGAATATTTGATATGATTAGCATATTTAATTTGCGTCATCTTGAATATTGCTCAGTGGATTCAGTGTAGGTGAAGATAATTACATATTTTGCGATAAGTCTTTTCCCAATGGCGAGTCTGTGATTATTGAGTATGTCCGAAGGTGGTTTTTAAATTATACAATATTGTTGATGTTGCTTTTTAAAATGTGGTTTATTTGTACGGTCTAACCATAACTAGTTTTTTGTATACTTTAATATAATTTCGGATGCTAGTTTTTCTATTTATGTATTTTAACCAAAATCATAATTCCACGGTATATATAAATATATTTATATATATATATTATATTTAATATATATATATTTATTCCTCTTTTATAGCAAGTAATTCATTTTAAGCACTCATCGCCCCAGTTATCAATATATCTTTGCTTATATATATTTCTTATTATACATTTTTTTTTTAAGTTTCTTCCACCAATCTCCTCCTTTCTTCCTTCATCAACACTTCCGTTGGATAATTTTTATCGAGTTATTGTTAGAGGTAATGGTAAGTAAACTGCTAACAACCCCTCCCTACCCCACTGGCCCCCCATCCCCCTTGTTCCCTCCCTCCCCACTTCTTCCCATCCCCCTTCCTCATCTTCCCCATTTCCCATATACGACGACGATCAATATGCTTTTCCACTCAATTTCCGCTTCGTAGCTGCTCTCTCTCTCTCTCTCTCTCTCTCTCTCTCTCTCTGGTCAAGTGTTGTAGAAGAAGGCAGGGAGATGGTACTAAAGAAAGTAGGGTTAAGGATAACGAAGATAACGATTGAAAATATAGAAGAAACTATTTGTAAAAAAAAAAGGTTTGGATGTGAGGAAAATCGGCTTTCGATGAAAATTGCTTGAACAAGAGAGAGAGAGAGAGAGAGAGAGAGAAGAGAGAGAGAGAGAGAGAGAGAGAGAGAGAGCCATATCATTAGGTAGGCTAGCATCGCATATCATCAGGTATTCGTGTTATAGTCATTTCAGTTGGGTAAAAACGAAGAAACCATATGAGAGTGGGGAGAAGATCAAGGGATATCGTTCAAGTACATTATGTGATAAAGGGAAGAAATAAGCAGATGGGACTTCCATGATTGTCATGAAGGACTATGAGGAAGTGGCAAGGAATGATAGAGTGAAGGCAACATTCCTCAGGACATTTTGGTCTGTTCTTGGGCTGAGATTGGAGGACCGACTAGAGAGAGAGAGAGAGAGAGAGAGAGAGAGAGAGAGAGAGAGTTCAGATACTTTTACTGCCAAGGAATAGACATGGATATTGGATTAATTATGTTTTTGTTAGCTTTTTATCCGCTCAAGTTTTTATGATTTTATGTTTTTTATAAAATTTCGTATGCCCAGATTTCATCTCTCTCCGAGCCAAGAAAACTCTCTATGAAGTGAGGAAATTGACTTCCCTTCTCCTCCTCCTCCTCCTACCTCTTTTCTCCTCACCCCTCACCCTTCCCCTCGATCCGTCAGCCCTTCTTCTCCTTCCTGTGTCTCTAAACCTAATTATGGTAAAGTACGTGGCTAGGCCTCCTCGGAGCCTTGTGGGTCTTGTCAGGTGAGGCGCATTAAGTCGAAGAGAGAGAGAGAGAGAGAGAGAGAGAGAGAGAGAGAGAGAGAGAGAGAGAGAGAGAGAGAGAGAGGTGGGGCATCCATATACTACATGGATTTAGATGAACTTTTATGTGTATAAGTGTGTATGAAAAATTTAAGTATATCTTTGTTTTACCAGACCACTGAGGTGATTAACAGTTCTCCTATAAATACATTCACAAATTTATTAATAAAGTTTTTACCTAGCAATGTTATCCCGACTGTACCTAGGATGCATTTCGATGACAGTCTTCCATTTTTACATGAGAAATTTTATACCAAAATGCCATACATCATCAGAACTCATTGGCCGGTCATAAAATGTCAGCTGATTTCAACAAACCCGCTGACAAATAGATCTATTTATAATTATATAGAAAAGTTGAACCCTCTTAAGGCATCTAACATTATTTATTGACTTGTCCCGGATGTGATCTAGGAAAACATATCTGAGCCGCAAAAAGACTCAAGTTTCCGAATAGATTGCCATAGGACGGTGAGTTCTCGTACTGGAGTTAAATCATCTGAACTTTCCAGCATCCGTGACCATGCAAAGAGATTCAGAAATAATATTGAATACAAACACTTTAAAATTCTCACAAAAGCGTCTTCTCCGCAGTAGCTAGCGGTCTTCGAAACACACTTGATGATAACGATTGTTCCGAAACTGAACAACCAAACTGCCTCCACCCCTCAGTACCTGGTGTCAACAACGGACATACAGCCGCCTTTTTCGTCTTCCTTTCTCTACTGGAAATGGTACTTCAGTTTCGTTGCTGTTATTTTAATTTGCTTTACATTGTTATTGTGTATTTTTAGCTTTCTCTTTATTGCAATAATTTGATTTTACCGTAATTTTCAGCTTGAAAATGGGCTGGTCCCTGAAAGTAGCTTTAATAAAATACGCCAATATGAAGAAGTCTGCATTGAAACCTTCCCGCTTAGGTTGTATAATATATATATTATATATATATATATATATATATATATATATATGATATATATATATATATGTGTGTGTGTGTGTGTGTGTGTGTATATATATAAATATATATTATAAATAGATAATTATACACATGTATGTGTGGTCTATACATGCAAGCACACCCAAACAACAGTTCTCCAAGACAATAGAAATTTACAAATGACGTATCAAGTTTTCGTGAGTCTCCAAAATCGTTTCCAACCAATTCTTGGTTTGTCTGTCGTTGTTAAGATTACCGGCGAATGTTTATTTTCTTTTACTAAAAAATATTCTAGTTACAGTTTTTTCTGTTATAGACATAATTTGATGCTCATAGTGATGTGACGCATGACAGTTTAAGTAATCATTTTAGCTGTGGTGTAGATGTTTGTTTTAAAAATATCACCCCCCCCCCTTCACCATCCCCAATCTTCCCTTCACTCTCTTCCATCTTCCCTTCATGCACATGTACACACGCACGTATTCACACACTGGCAGATAATTTTCATATTTTGGAAAGTATGCCGTTGTGTGAAGGTGTATAGTAACTTAACATCACGCATATATTTGCAGCCTCAAATAGATGAAATCTTAGTACGGTTATTAGTGAATGGTTTTTGGTGTTGACTTAAAAAACGCGAAAACAGTTGGCAGCCTTCTTCAATGACTAAAGACCCCTTTGCATATCAGCATATCAGTAAGTAGTTCTGTCAACACATTGCGTATCTGCTTTCACTGTCAGTATTCATCTTGCAGATATGATTTTGCATTATAAAAGAGTATTTTCATTTTCCAAAGGTGTGCACAGTTTTGTAAAACAGCTCATTTATGTAGATTGATTTTGAATTTATACCTTCATCGGTAATGTTAAAGTTAAGGGTCATTATTCAGCGTGCCGACTCGATTTTGCGAGACGATTTATGGAGCCGTTGTGCAGTGCTGACAAAATGATCATCTGTAATTGTCACTGGAGTGCAGGTTCTGCTATATTTAGAATTCTTCAGGTGAGGTATGGATCAGATAACTTATTACTCTATAATACGCATGAGAGTGATTGTGAAAAGTGATGATTAATCTGAGAATGTTGTGCTCTTAAAACGAACGAAAGTTTAGAAAAATAAGTAAATAAAAAATTCCGTGGGCGTTACAAGTGTACGTAGCTTATTAGAGTCCATTCATTTTAACAGTACAGCCATAACCGATATTGGCAAACGCATTCTCAGTTTACCTGCAGTAGATATATTGAAGCAATAACTAACACTCCATGCCTCATAAAAAGGAAATTGATAAAACCAGGCCGGAGGGTCTGAAGATGATGTATAGGGCAATGTTTAATTCAGTACCCGACTATCTTCATTCCATTAAATGTGTAGTATTTCTGTTCTGTATTGGCTGCTGTGCCTTATCAACTTTATGATTGGGTTTAGTTGTCTTCACTATAATATATGTGAAGGATTTTTAATCTTGATAATTTTGTAGAAGTCATTTTAGATATTCATTTATTCTTTGGCCATAGATATCGTACGTTTTTCAGTCGAACAGGACTCGGTTTTAACAATTACTTTGGAGAGGATAAAGATTAGGGAGACAAGGGTAGGTGTTAAAAATCCTAGCACTTCTAAAAATGCCGTATCCTGACCATGACTTGCCGTCATAAACTAACTTTGGAGGCCGTGCCCTGACCGGCCGAGGGGGACATCGCCCCCACTGGAAACTCTCCTCCCCCCCTAACTACTCGGCGTACTACTCAATGCATTTTATATACTACATCTGTCATATAGTTTTTAAAATCTATTTTAGCAGGTATAAGTTTTTATTACTATTTTCATTGCAGTAATTTGGGAATTTCTTCAAAAAAGTGATACTGAGCCGTTGTAAGTGTGTATTTTCCGTGGGATTGTTAATGTGCATTTTCTTTTGATAATAATGATAATAATGATTAACCGTGTGAAGAACGCTTGACCTAAATTGACTCTCTCTCTCTCTCTCTCTCTCTCTCTCTCTCTCTCTCTCTCTCTCTCTCTCTCTCTCTCTGAAGTACTAGGTAGTTAATGTTTTAGCGTTGAAACTTCCAGCAATATGACTTCACAAGGTACAGTTTAATTATTTTTTTCATCTTTAAGACTTGGTAAGTTGGCTCCTAATATTTGACACGTTATTTTTTAATAGTTTAATTTACAGATAATAAGCAGTGCTAGCGAAGTGCAACGGTACTTTTTAAAAAATTCAATGGAGACGTCCACAAAACCAGGGTGATTATAGAACGGAATTATAGTTCGTGCAGTGATTTACATGCCGGAAATGAAAGTGTTTACAGTAGCTAGTGGGTTCTTCAAGCATGACACGTATCATTTAACAGATTTCTGTCTGTATAATTCCCAAATGGAGGAATCACTCCCCACACTAAAAGTGTCGTTCGTAATCGCGAGGTTTGCGGTTAAGAGGTTTGCCGGGGTTTGGGGGTGAAGGTTCGAATTATCACACCTGCATATGTCCCCCTCCTCCCTCTCTCTTTCTCTCTCTCTTCCAGAGAACACCCCCCCCCCTTCCCTCTGAAAAGCTTTATTTTCCACTTTTCTCCGGTCTCTCTCTCTCTCTCTCTCTCTCTCTCTCTCTCTCTCTCTCTCTCTCCATCAGGCAAATAGGTTGCCCAAGACTGACTAGAAGGCTTGAACATGTATGGCTTAGAAACACGACGATTGCGAGGAGAACTAATAAAGACATTCAAAATAATGAAAGGCATAACAAAAGTAAACAGTAATCGTTTCACATTAAGCGAAAATCAGACAAATATTGGATGGAAACTAGAATTGAAGAGATAAAACACATCCCATTGTAGTAACTTCTGTACATACAAGATATGTGGCACATGGAATAAATTGCCACCAGAAGTTGTAAACAGCAACAGTTTGAGAGTTTAAAGGAAAGCTAGACAAAATCAAAATCACTGTGAATGAATAATAAAACCTGCTTCTAGAGTTAAGTGTGAACATAATGTCTCCTCGCATGGACTAAAAAGTCGTTGAGACATCCTAATCCTTGTAACTGATTTTAAGACAAACACACACACACTCTCTCTCTCTCTCTCTCTCTCTCTCTCTCTCTCTCTCTCTCTGAAAACGTGTTCAATTTTTATCTCAGGTTATTCTATCTTTCCAGATGTTTCTTCTCTCTCTCTCTCTCTCTCTCTCTCTCTCTCTCTGAAAACGTGTTCAATTTTTATCTCAGGTTATTCTTTCTTTCCAGATGCTCTCTCTCTCTCTCTCTCTCTCTCTCTCTCTCTCTCTCTCTCTCTCTCTCAGACAACATTTTCTCCAAGGATCCAACTCTCCTCTTCCTTTCTTCCAAACTATTACCCTTACTTCCTCTTTCTATCCCTCTTGTCGCCTAACCACTAACCCTCCCATCATCCCATGCCACTTTCAGCGCTGGCCAGACTCCGCCACCCATCCCCACACTACCACCCACTACAAAATCCAAAAGGATATTATTCACCTGTTATTCAGATCTGAGGGTGTCTCAAGGGAGTACGTAATTCGTTCACGTACGCTCGGGCGATGTGCACGAGTGCCCTTGATTTTATATAATTACCTTCAACGTCATTGACCAACGGTAATCGTCATCGCCGGTGTTCTATCCGTTTGCCTCAATCGCTCTCGTTCTCTTTCCCCCCCTCTTCCCCCTTACCCTCGTTTCCCCCAGCCCCTTCCTCCCTTCCCCCTCCCCTTCCTCCCTTCCCCAACCCCTCTGAAATATGAATTGTCCTTTCAAAAATTATTTAATTAATTCTGAAAATATCACACAAAAAAAAAATTCCAAGAGAAAATAGAGAAATATAAAACTTAATTACATACTGTCTCCTCCCACGACAATCCCATTCTTTCCCTCCTCCTCCTCACCCATCACAACCTTATTCTTTCCCCTCCCTAATAATACCTCTTAATCACCCCCTCCCCTCCCTACCCCTCTCCCATCCTCTCTCTACCTTTCTACCCCTCACCCTCCCCTCTCCTCTACCCTCCCCTCCCTTACTTCCTCTACCCTCCCCTCTCATCCCTACTCCTCTATCTTCACGTCCCCTCTCTACCCCTCTACCTATCCCTACTCCTCTATCTTCACGTCCCCTCTCTACCCCTCTACCTTCCCAGGTACTTTTTGGGGGGTATAATATTATGGTCGATTACGGTTTTGGTTTTCCTTTGCTGGTGTCTTCAACAGCCGGACTTAAAAAGAAAAAAGAAAATCTCGCTCATTTTGCGCTCCGAAGTTCGTGTATATTTGCAGAATCTTGTATTTTTATCCATCCGTTGTGATATTTTCAAGTATTAGTTCTTTTCCTTATAGGTTTTACTTGATTATTAATTTTTTAACGAAAGTCTGTGGATACCTGAGTATGTAATAGACTCATCATACGCTATGATAACTATACATTTCTTTGCATACGTTTTAAATGGGCGTCCGTGTTATGTGCTGCTGAAGGTTTCGTTTGCTCAATAATGGCTCGTTTTCATTCACTGCCTTAATCTCCTTAGTTGAATGGAAAGTTCCTACGTAATCGAGTAAGTGCCATCTTCTGAAGAATGGAAAAAATTATTTTATTCCTGCAGTTGCAAATGTTGGATTCTGTAATCGCCAAGAATCTTAGTATTTACCGAAGGATATATATATATATATATATATATATATATATATATATATATATATATATATATATATATATATATATATATATATATATATATATATATATATATATATATATATATATATATATATATATATATATATATATATATATATACATATATATATATATATATATATATATATATATATATATATATATATATATATATATATACAATATATATATATATTATATATATATATATATATTATTTTATTATTTTTTTTATTACTGTGCGCAGTTACATCCTAGTTTGTCTGTGTGTAAAGTCGTAATATTTTTTTCATTAATTGAATACATTTTCCTCCAGCAAATCGCTTTTGAAATCATCGGAATTTTCAGGCTT
>NC_087218.1:24358236-24395736 GCF_015104395.2 Macrobrachium nipponense | reverse complement strand
TACTTTGGTAGTTCATGAGAGGTTTGAAATGTGTTTTATGAATTACTTTTGATGGTGAAAATGTATTTTGAAAGTTAAGGTTTATTCGATATGGACTTTGATTTTTATTTGTTAGAGATTTGTAATGTAAAAAGCCCTCAAACGGATTCGTAAAAGAAATCAGGAAATTAAGACTGCGCTATTATACTCTTGGTGAGAACTTGAAGGAAAAATTATAACGTGTGTGTGTGTATTCTGAATGGATGGTTTTCGAATGACAGTAAGAAAATGATTGATAAGTTGGAAAATTTTAACGAAAGGTCGTTTCAAGAAAGGCATTAGTTTGCGAATACAGTTTTCTTTTTCTGTTTTTGGTTTTTATATTCATTTCGCTCTGTAACGGCTTCACAGTGTCTGCTACTCAGTCCAAGTTACAGTCAGTTAGAGGAATGGTTTTTAATGAGTAAAGTTGAATACAATTTGTACATAATTAAAAATTTTGCTCTCGTTATAGACTTGTAACGGATAAAAGGGAAATAATCGAATTGAAGTTGAATGGGAAATTACAAAATTTGCCCAAAAGCCAAATCTCCAAGAACGAGAGGTATTAGTAAAGTTTAATACAGTTTTGACATATATGAAAAATATTTTGTAATCTGTAGACTCGCTAAAGTTAAATGGAGGAAAATTGAGAAATCGAAGTTCAATGTGAAATCATAAATATTTGGCGAAAACTCCAACTATTTAAGAACGAGACGAGGCCTCAATATCTCGATATCTCTATACCCGAAGGATTTTGCACAGTGCCCTTCGCGATTACGCAGGACGCTTCGCCGTCTTTTGCTATGTCCCCGAGGGAAGAGGGTACAAGTGTGCCAGGGAAGTTTCTATGCGCCATCGGCCCTTCCTATACGATCCATATAACCAGAAATTAAAATACATGAATATGACGGTGGCCGCCATGACGGGAAGATTATTGCCTGCGATTATAGTACAACGCTCGGATAAGAATGCGATAACAGTCAATAAATCTCAAAATTTCCAATAAATGCTGCCTCCCGCCACGGGCAAATGGGACGACGTTCCGAAGGGAATCTGTGTCTTGTAGATTCGGACAAAGAGGCCACAGTGTCGGAGGGGGGGGAGAGGGGGGGTTGTGGGGCTGACGATGTTAGAGAGGTTTGATGGCGGATAAAAGGAGAGAGAGAGAGAGAGAGAGAGAGAGAGAGAGAGAGAGGAGAGAGGCGGTGGATTTCTAGTAAGAATGTGAGAAAATGAGAATAGAAAGGAATGGGGGGGAAGAGGATGGAGTAGAAACGAGGATGGATAGTGAGGCCTCGGCATTAGAAGAAGGATAGGGTGGTGGGGAACGCGATATTGGTTTCAAGTTGTTCTTTATAGCTGACGGACACTCAACAGTTTTCTTTTAGTTATTGGATCCCGCAAAAAAATGAGGCTTTTCCATGGCCTAAGTTATTGAAACCTCCTGGAATTTCTCTCTCTCTCTCTCTCTCTCTCTCTCTCTCTCTCTCTCTCTCTCTCTCTCGTAAGTCGTTGAAGACTTTAGCTATTGGGTAGAATCATTAAGATGACTATGGAGTATCAGCGATAGTACCTTGAAAGGAGAAATTGCATCTTGGTTACTGAGATTTTGCGTTGTACTTAACCTTGTAAATCAACCAAATAGGATTCGCAACCTAGAATAAATCGAAGTTTCCCTTATGGCCCAGATTGACAGCAGAAGCAGTCATTGCATAATTTGCGTATTGCGTTGATTGACGGCAGGTGCGGTTATCATATTCTTGATATATTCCGCCATAAGGCCAACTGAGTTAAACAAGAAGACGTCTTCAGGTAAAATTTCTCTTGACCTTCGAGAGAGATGGGCATTATCAAGCTCACTCAGATTCTTTATGGATTTGCAGTGTTATTACCCTCAACCCCCTCCCCTCCCTTTCTCCCACCCCCTCCTTAACCCCTTCCCCTACTCAAGAAAAAGTCATATTATAATGCCATTATCCCGATAGCTCTTCCGTCATTAGGCTTATGGGTTTTAGCGTTTCCTCTTGGGGCTTTTGGGCTTTTCCTTCGCCCGGGGGAATGAATGCCCCCAAACGACTCGCATGTCGACGTGGTTTGGTTTGTAGGGCTGGGGGAAAGGTTTTGGGAGGAAGTCTGGGATTTGTGAGAGAGTATGTGCGTGTGTGTGTGTTTGAGAGAGAGACCTTACAGACCTTGATCTTGGCTAATCGCAGCGGATAGAGAATTCTGTTAGTAGAGAGAGAGAGAGAGAGAGAGAGTTAAGCCATGCAAAAACTATTTTGATTTGGAGCCTACATCAATATTTAAATAAATTGAGAGAGTGAGAGAGTATTAATCTATAATTATAGGATAAAATATTCATACATATCCACACCGTCTTAAGTTAAATTCAGTTGGAGAGAGAGAGAGAATGGATTAGATATTTGATTTGTGGGTGGTGGAGCAGGTAAGGGGAAGGGGTGAAAGGAATAATAGGCAGTTATAGTTGTATGTCAGTTTGTGTGTGTGTGTGTTTTAAGGGGAAGGAGTGGATGGGAGGGTGGGCTGGAATTGGGAAGGGGGTATTTGGTGGATGAGGTGGGTGATTAGCGGGTGATCGTTAAGTCCATCATTAGGTAAGTTTGTTGATAACGCTGTCAGTAGATGGCCATCTGACTTCACCTGCCGATCTAGGAGGATGGGAGAAAGAGAACTGACTGGACGAGAGGAGAATTGAGTGGAAAGATGACCATCATGGAATATATATTGAATAGTGTAAAAAAGAAAAAACCTTGCATACATACATAATTGAGTATACACATAACTTGGAGTCATATTCCTATAATGGTATATGTATCACATGTGTGTGTATATATATATTATATATATATATATATATATTATATATATATATATATACATATATATTATCTATATATATATATATATATATATATATATCTAGATATATATATATATATCTCTATATATATATTATCTATAATATATTATATATATATCTATCTATATATATATATATATATATATATATTATATTATATATACTTATATTCATAATATATATAATATTATATATATATATATACACACATACACGCATACATTGTAATGACCCCATTCTCGGGCAATAAACGCTGAAAGAAGCGAAACTGGCCATAATAATACAATGCACTTGACAATGATAAGTGTACCCCGTGTAGTGCAGTTAATACGCAAAATTAGATTAATGCCAATTTATGAAATTTGTTAAAAATGGGTAATAATGCTGGTCATTAATTTTAGTCTCCCGCATTTAATTCATGTTTTGCGCCAGACAAATTGTTTATGGTCCCAAAATATGCGCTTTTTAGTAAACGGTAATTGTATTTAGGTAGTTGTGCTCTAGCCTCATTACAGACAGGCTTGAATTATTATTATTATGATTATTGTTATTATTTCAAATTCAAAATTCCAATTACTATTATTATTATACTTGTAAAAACAAACCTCATCTATCTCCAAGCAAGATTGTCTGCTTGCATACATTATTATTATTATTATTATTATTATTATTATTATTATTATTATTATTATTATTATTATTATTATTATTATTATTTTCTCTCTTTTTTCAGGTAAGCTATGGTTTTTGAGACTTGATTTCAACGATTTGGTAAACGTGAGTAAACAGCTGTTTGTAGGAATTGCTTCCTGAGCTCCCGTGAAACACATGTAATATAAAGAATTCAGGTAAAACATATTACTAAGAAAATTGAGTAGTTTGAGGAAATTAGTTATCTGAATGGGAAGGAGAATCTGAATAGGGAGGAGATTGATGATGAAATATCATATAGGAGCTAAAAGTGTATAGGCTGTTCTAATGTGTAAATTCGATGTAGAAAAGAATTGTTATTCATTATATTGCTGGAGGAAGGAAGATGAAATAAAGGAAAGTTAAAATCATTTCAAGATAACAGCAATTCTTGAAGAATAGGTTAGAGATATGAGAAAATGAAAGACTAAAACACATTTTAAGGGAATTTCGGAGAAAGTATAAAAATAAAAGAAAATATTGAAAGACATTTTAAGAAAAACATAAGATTTTCATAACATTTTAAGAGAATTGAGGAAACAAGAAAAATTAAAGAAAAGATTAAGACACATTTGAAATGATTCAGGAAAACGGGAGAAAAAAAGATAATAAAGACATTTTAAGAGGATTGGGGAAACAAGAAAAAAAATGAAAGAAAAGACTGCAAAAGACATTTCAAGAGAACTGGGGAAACAGGAGAAAAATGAAAGGAAAGACATTTCAATAGAGTTGGGAAAACAGGAGAAAAATGAAAGAAGAGATTATAAAAGACATTTGGAGAGAAGTGGGGGAAAACAGAGAGTCGTCCGCATGGCTGGCCGCAATCTATCGAGGTGTAAAATCTGGAACGACTAATTATCTTAAATTCTTAACTTTGGTCATTATGAATTTAGCCGCTGGAATGACTCCCCCCGCTCATTACACTCGAAGAGAACTCACTCATTTGGTCTTGGGAGGTTTCATTTGTGCGGTTTCGAGGCTTTTGGTGCCAATTTCTCCCTGGTTTCGAAAACCTCTCTCTCTCTCTCTCTCTCTCTCTCTCTCTCTCTCTCTCTTTTCAATAGTGGAAGAGCAAATTGCCTTTGAAGAAAACCTCGGTTTGTAGGCAACGGGTACGTGTACGAGAGAGAGAGAGAGAGAGAGAGAGAGAGAGAGAGAGAGAGAGAGAGAGAGAGAGAGGTTAATCGATTTTGATCAGTTTTGTCGAAGCTACTACAAAAGTGTTTTGTAAGATTTGCTTTTATTCAAACGATGTTTGGTTAAATTTAAACATAGAAAGTATTATACCTTCACTTGATCCATTAATTACTTATTTCATAATAATAATACCTTGGTTGTCCAAGGGATAATGCGTGTGCAAAAAGACCGGAATACTGAAAAGGCAAATTTTGAAAATGAGAGGCTCTAGTCCATTTTGGTCACGAATGGATACCGATGTGAATCACAATGTCCCCGGCTGGGACAAAATCCTGTTTTACCTTTGACATCTTCATCACGACCTGTATGTAAAGGAAAATGTGCTTCATTAGTGGAATATGCATGCCGGCCGAAATGTATAATATAAAGTCTCCTATTTCGTATAGATCAAAAGTTTCGGCCACTGTAGGCAACCTGAAGCCTTTGGGACGGACGAACGTGTAAACGCCAGATATGCAGGAAAATTCCTTAAGAGGAGGAGAAGAAGAGTGGAAATATTTTTAGAAAACGGCTGGCGAAAAATAAGGCAAAAGTGAAGAGAGAAAAATGAAGGTATCCTCTTCACAAACAAGCAAGCAACCGAGGCGTGATAACCAGCCTCTTTGCCATCCATGCCTTTATGATAGAAAGCACAAACCCGAAAGTCTTAAAAACATTTGAAAAGATAAAAAGCTTATCTTGGCTATCCAGCGTCAGAAACTGTTCTTGATTCGAAACTTTTATATTTAACTTGGTTGGTACAGACATTTGAGTACGCTGGCTATTAGTAGGACAAAAGTATTAAGGAAATAGTAGATTGTTTCATAAAAGCTTTAATCCATATAAACGACAAATGGATAATATGTAAGATTGGAAGACGATAATGTAATGTATTTCATCAGTTTGGAAACGAAAACAGTCAAGATCATTTGCCAACCTGTAACTAGCCCAAAACTTACTTCCTTAAATTGTCGAAAAAAAACCTCTAGGTCAACCTTTTCCTCTGAATCTCGGTCAGGATTGAAATCTGTAATAATAAGGTATCGCCACTGCTTTATCTCAGTCAGGTAACCTGAAAGATTCGTGTAGTTGTTTTCCAGCTGTGGACCTGCCTGATGTACCGAAGGAATTTGTATTTTTTTGTTATGCTAATTTTGTTGAATTAGCATGGTCACTGGAAGATACATTAATATTCAACTACCCCCTTGGTTGTTGACAGCTCGCTGTTTCCAGCGGCCGTTCTGTTTTTGACCGAACCAACCACTAATGCTTTTGCTTTCTTTCTGAGTTGGCGGTAACGTAAGTAAGCTACCAAGGAGCATTTGATCGCGAACGGTCTATAGTAAATTCACATCAGCCGTGCATTTGATGTCTAGGCCAGTCCTTTGCGACGCTCCTGATTGGCTGTTGATAAGCCAGTCACAGGGCTGGAAACTCACTCGCGAGAGTTCACATAGGCAGGATGTATGTTCCACCTCTCCTCGGGAGATGGGGAGCATACATCCTGCCTATGTGAACTCTCGAGAGAGACTGAGAGTTTCCAGTCGTGTGCTTGGCTCATCAACAGCTTATCAGCAGCGTCGTAAGGGACTGGCCTAGACATCAAATGCACGTCTGATGTGAATCTACTATAGTAACTCCCTTATAGAGTTACAATGTATCCTAAGGGAAATACAGAAACCCTTTGAAGTGACGTCAAGAACTTTTATCATGTAACCTTCGTTTAACCCCGCCCAGGAAGAAAATATCCTTCATCGGAGTCTTTGTGAACATACGCAATCTTCCAGGTGGATGGCATTGTTGGGTCTGTCAGACTCTGGGGGTTTTTCTGTCAAGCCAACCTTCACTCATACACGTGTTTAGAATTATGGTACTAATTATACCGTTAATCTTGCCTTGCAAATGCTGTGTACGTGTCCATCCATATTTGACAGTTTTATGTGAAGTTATCCAAGGTATGCAACTTACCAAGTGTCATACGTATCGCACATATTGACATAGCAATATTTAATGTAGTATATATATATATATTATATATATATATATATATATATATATATATCTATATATATATATATATGTAATGTATATAATTTTTAGCGTTTAATTAGTTATTTCGTAACATTTAAAGGTTTCGGAAGTGGCTTAATTAGTGCGGTTCTCCCTGACTCACGATAAGCAATTTTGTTCTAGTTGCCGCATTTACACGTGAATAACTAGGATAAGACATTTCTCAAATACAGTAAACTACTTCATTTTTGTCAACTTTTTAATTAGCCATCTAAGAAAAGATTCTGTTGGATCGATTAAAATTCAGCGCACCCGTATAGCAATAATAGATAATGGCCTTTATATTTGCCGGACATTCTGTAACACTATGATGGCCTAATTTCACGATCCCTAGTCCGAAAGCTTTTGGTCTCTCGTGTATATCTCGTCCATGCAAAGCAAAAATGGCATTATAAAAGTGTTGGGGGTTGAGGCAGAAAATCTCTTAAAATGGACACCCGGTTATTCGGACATATTTACGGTTGGCCAAGATGTTTACGAGGTTGTCCTGATAGTTTTCTAGGGCACCGAGTTTAAAAGGTTTCGTAATTTTTCCCGGTTCTTTTTGTTCGTATCAAGAAGCGGAAGGAGCGGAACTGGACTTTTACTTAGACGGACCCACCAGCGCCCAGGCCGTGAGGGATAATAGGCTCACCAGAATTCTCCTTTTGGCTTAAAAGAAGGTGGGGAGGGGGCAGCGGCGGGTGTTGGGGGAGAGGGAAGAGGGTATTTTTTATATGGGGTAATTGCAAGGGGGAGGGGTGTTGCTGTTAGGTTAAGTCTTAATTTTTAAAAATGCAAGGTTGATCATTTTTCTGAAACTGGGTTGGGAGTTCCGTTCAAAATGTTCGTGGATGTTCATTTGTTCCAATATGTGTATTATTGGATGAGAAATTACACGCACATGCACACGATATACTATAGATATATAATAACTATAATATATAGATATATATATATATATATATATATATATATATATATATATAATATATCTAAACATATCTTTTATAATGACTTGAGTAAAATGTAGCCATGATCCGAACACACCTGTTTTTAGAAACCAGCTAGCAGAAAACTCAACTGATCTTTACTGCGGCTGATCGTTCGTTTAATCAAATGTTCGTATGCTAACCCCTGGTGGAGGATGGGATTTCTTTAACGTTAATATATCGGTGTGAGGACATTGATGGCTTTTACTGCTTAAGTAATATTTTCATAAGCATTTATTTTTTTGCCGTCTTATTGCGTGTGAATGCGTACGTTATATATTTATCAGCATGCATCCTCGCAAACATGGTATATAATTAACGGCAAGTAGTTCAGAATCCCTGTTTCACAGCATGGGGTCTGGTTACCTGGATTAATTCTCTCTCTCTCTCTCTCTCTCTCTCTCTCTCTCTCTCTCTCTCTCTCTCTCTCTCTCTCCGCTGTCGCGTGAATGACTCAGAATGCAAAATACGACCTCGCCGGTAACTAGATGATGCAAAGACCCTTGTTAGCAAGATACTTGTTCATGATTTTTTTTTTTTTTTTTGGTTGGGAGGGGCGGCAATAGGGATGCCTAGTTCAGGTAAGCCAGGCATTGCAAGCTTGTAGTATTTTCAGGCGACGTTACGGCACCAAAGAATTAAGTCATTTTTCTTGGTATTCCATATTATTTTACTCATATATAATATATATATAAATATATAATATATATATTATATATAAATATATATATATATATATTATATATATTTATATATATATAATATTATATAAATAAATTATAATATATATATTATATTATATTATATATATAATATATTATTGTGTATTATATATATTAAATATAATATCTATTTATTTATATATCTATATATTATATATATATATATATATATATATATATATTTATATTTATTATATATATATATATAATATTTGATGTATTTCCATAATACTTTTCTTGTATAGATGTATTTCTTTATTTATTTTACTTATATTTGATGCATTTCCATATTATATTTGTTGCATGTCCATATTTTTTACTTATATTTGATGCGTTTCCATATTTTAGTTTTATTTTATTCACTTTCCCCTTCTGCAATCTGAAAGTTTTGTTTTTCTCTCATATGATCCCTACTTCTGGTTCTCTTAAAAATGTAGAGAAGATACAATTTTATCATGATTTGTCTGGAAAATCTTCATTATTCGTGTATATTACTATTCCTTAGGCATTTCAGCGCTATAGCTATTGTTTAGGCATTCCAACTATATATAGTCAATTGATTAGGTATTCCAGCTATATAGCCGCCGTTAGGCATTCCAACTTGTAGCCTTTCTTTAGGCATTTCAGCTACATGGGTATTGTTCAGGCATCCCAACTTATAGCCGTTGTTTAGGCATTCCAGCTACTTAGCCATTGTTTAGACTTTCCAGCTTATAGCCGTTGTTTAGACGTTCAAGCTTATTGCCGTTTAACGTTGTTTAAACCTTTCAGCTATATCGCTATTGTCAAGTATTCCAGCTACAAATCTGTTGTTGAGGCATAATTACCATGCATCTATTGTTAGGCATTCCAGCTAGACAGCTATTGTTTAGGCGCTCCACCTAATTTATCGTATTAATAACCTTAGTAATTTATTTGCGTTACGAGTCTTCACCAGTCGATATGAGTGAATGTGCATTACTTGTTCGCATCTTCTGCCAATCACCCTTGCAATTTATAATGTACTTTTGCAATTTGTTTATTTTTACAAGTCCTCGCCTTTTCGTTTTGATCGTGTGCGCTTTACTTATCCTTGCAATTATGTTTGGCAGTTTATCCAGTTACCATTTTAGCATGAGCCCCATTTTCTTGTCGTTACAACACGTAAATGAGAATTATTCGTCTTTGTAATTTTTCCTACTAATTTTTCATTGCAGTTGATTCGTCGTTGTTTTTCCTTGAAGTTTATTCGTGCATATTAATTGTATCGGTCTATCTTTAGCCTTTGTTTACTCTTCCTTGTAACTTACTCCCAATTGCAATGTGTCACTTGTCAGCTATCATTTAATCCAAAGCCTGGATCTTGACTTATGGAACTGAACGTAACCTTATTTCTCAAGGGGCGACAATAACATAAGGGATTCACCCCCTCACCCACCCCCTCCCCAAGCCTTACTATTCGCATGGAGTAGGAATAGAGACATCAGGCTGCTGTACCGAAGGGACGTGCTTTGTTGTTAGTCGTTAGAGTGGGGAAAAGATTTCATGGTTTGTTTTTGTGCAGTGAAAAGAAAAATGTCGACATAAACCTCGAGCAAAGTTTCACACAACGTTGGTGTAAAAAAAAGAGAAAAAAAAAACAAAACTACCATGCTAAATGACATTTGAGTTTTGCATCCACCTCCACGGTTCTGGGAGTAAGTCGGGGCACTTCATCTCTCTCTCTCTCTCTCTCTCTCTCTCTCTCTCTCTCTCTCTGTGTGTGTGGTGTGTGTGTGTCTTAAAATGCGGTTTTAGCATAATATTTTTATGCTCTATTATTCCCGATAGTGAAAGTGGTGTTGAAATCTGAATAATTTAGAAATAGTATGAATAGTATAATTCCAATGTAAAACAATTCCTTGAGGTATTGTGGGTGTCGACAGTGTACCAAAGACATTCCATGAACTCAGAACTTAGTGGTTAGCCTGTGTTAGTCTATTTTTATTTCGAGGAAATATACGGTGTTGTATAACGAACTGTTGCGCTTGAAGTATTTGTAATACAAAAAAAACTAGTGAAAAATTTAATACGCGGGATTATTCACTTACAAGCATGGAGGGTCCACAGTAGCCTGAAAATCTATTAATATTACTCTGATAAAAATTTATCAAGAACTTGCATAACCTTTTTTTCCTTCGTTCACAAGAAGAGTGGCGGGTGATTCTTCATAACGGGATATGTCATAAGTAACCCAGCCTGGGATCCTCGTATATTTTTATTCAACTTTCATCGTTATTTTAATTGCCTTGAGTAATCGGGGCAGAACCGTTTCCATCACTGAAGTGTTTGACTATTATTACCCGCTTTTATTACACGTAACAAAATGGGTTTCGAATAAGTTTCCCCACCTGAGTTTTTGAATTCTGGTTGATGCGTCAAAATTGTTGGAGGGTCAAGACTTCACTTTGATGTTATCCAGTTCAGTTATTCTATATGTGACCTCTGATCCTGGTAAAGGATCAACTTATGATTTTTTTTTATGGTAGGGTTCAGTTAGGTATCATTAATAGCTAATTGTTTTAGGTTTGAATTTTTATTTTTAGAAAGTCATCATAAAGTCTGGGGGGTTTATTTTCGAATTATTTTCCATGGAGTGGAAAAGATTTTCGACACTTTAATTATTTTTTGTATTCTAACGCGAATTCCCATACCTGATTTTTTCTTTGGGTGGGGGGGGATGCGGTTTACACGCCCCTCCACCCTCACAAACCCTCCCTCCCTCCCCCTCCCCTCGCCTAGATGTCTTAGTAAGCTATTTTAACTTTGCTCGTCAGCAACACTATTAACGATTTTGGCTCTCTCTCTCTCTCTCTCTCTCTCTCTCTCTCTCTCTCTCTCTCTCTCTGTCTTTTATCTGCAGTATTCCCTTGGCAGAAACGCAGCTTTAGTTGGTGTTACTTCTCAGAAAAAAGAGAGAGAGAGAGAGAGAGAGAGCGCGAAAGGAAAGATAAACATAAATTTTCAAAAAGTTGCTTCTGTAACTGACTGCTGTGTTAGTTGTATTTTGCCTTTAAAAAAAAGTTCTAAAATTTATCAGTTAGTTACCTGCATCTGTAATTATTAAGCTTTCCATCCTGCGCATGCGTAATTTGGTGCGTAAAGGTATAAAAAGTAGGAGTCTTATTGGGATGGTGTCTAGTGTAAGTGTGGTACTGTTCGAGATGTATAGTATAACACGTGTGTATGTATATATATATATATATATATATTATATATATATATATATTATATTATGTTAATGTTTGCAAAAATAACTGCATATGTGCTATAACTCATGTTTTCACGATGCGATAGGGGTGGGTGGGAGGTAGGGGGGGGGGGGGGGGGGGCGATGTTGGCGGCGGCTTCGCAGTAACATGGGCTTCAAACCATGGCAGTGAGATTCACCACGGTCGTCGGTAACGGTCATCGATACCTAAATATTACAGAGGAAAATCAGCGTTAAAACAAAGATGGTCAAAGTGAGTGAATGAAAAGGAAAATTGATTATCATTCAGGAGTTGCTAGACTTATCTCTCTCTCTCTCTCTCTCTCTCTCTCTCTCTCTCTCTCTGGCGATGTCATTATACTTTAGCGATAATCAAGTCTAATTGTCATCGACCGTCTCTCTGTCATGTTTGGACAAGGTAATTGCTTGGGATTAAGTAGCTTTGTTATGAATTAACGTCAAGTGCTTCGTCCTCCAGGAATTACGTTTACGCGCCAGCTTGAATTCCAGTCCTGTAAGTTTTATAGACCTCTCTTTCGGAGAAAAGGGTCGTTTTCCTTGGAAGCGCTTTGGTGTATTTCAAACGATTCTGCGGGTGCCCATTTTAAAGAGCATCCATGATTCGATTGTGGTAACTGTTGTAAAATCGGAACTATATAGACCGGTATTTGGCCTTCAACTTAACCGAGAAATTCGCCTTAAAATTAAAACTCGTGTCTTGGCCCTTGTTTCCAGTTGGTGAGTTTTAACTCTTAAAATAGTGATTATGACGAGACGACAAAATTCGTGTTTTGGCCCTGTCTCTAGTTGGTATAAGTTTTAACCCTTTAAAATAAATTTATGACGAGACGACTATTATCATATATACTTGACTTGGCTTTGGCAAGGTCCGTTATTCTATATATCTTATTGTAAATTAATAAGAAACGAAGGTTTGAGTTCTCTGATTTGATGAACGTGTTTTTACCCATGCAATTAATACATTATTACTGCTAATTGTAGCTAAAGCCAACCTTATGCCATCACGAAATCTTGCTCTTCGGAGCAGCCGCTAATCAGGTGTTAGATATTTAGTCCTTAAATGTATTATTTTTTTTAGACGCCATTGATTACAACAGCAATAAACTTATCCCCCAAAACTTGAATCGGCATTAAAATGTTCTCTAAATTAAAATGTGTTTGTGCATTTTAGTTAACTTTTATATCGCTGAAATCCGGACGACTTGCCGACATTTAGAAAGAATATGGGACACATTTTATCGAGAGAGAGAGAGAGAGAGAGAGAGAGAGAGAGAGAGAGAGAGAGAGAGAGAGAGAGAGAGAGGAAGGAAAGCGCATATTTTATGAAAGGCCCGTTCTGAGGGATAAATCACTTGGCGTGGCTGCATCTCTCTTTTTCTCGTCCTCGTGAACATTCAGTTGCAGCAACCGACTGGAAACGGTGATACAATATAACCTGATTTGAATATATATTTATGTCATGATGACCTAAAGCTGGGCTGCCCTAAAGAGTCGGAATTTCCAGGGAATTCATGCGACTTCGAAATCGGGGCTCCGTCCGTCCATCGGGGGTGGCAATTTCTGTTGTGGATTGGGGCGGTGACGGCGTAGGCTCTCTCTCTCTCTCATATATATCTATATATATATATATATATATATATATATATATATATATATATATATACTATATATATATATATATATATATATATAATATATATATATATATAAGGTGTTAAATTGGTAAGCCACCTAACACCCGTGTCTTGTCTTGCAGGAGAGCACAATGCATTGCAATGCGCAGCGCTTGTTACTTTAGTTAGGTTATATTGTTCCTGGTACTGTGCAGTCTTGTGGGTATTTGAGTTGTGGAGTTTGACATAATTGCATGAGGCCAAACGTCATTGACCAGGAATTGCTGTGGAAAAGTTACGGGCTGCTGTGCAGTCAGTAAGGCAGTAAGGTAAGAGGTTTTTTTGGTATCTCTTACCACAATAAATGTTTTTATTTCATGACGTTTCTCCATAATTTGGTTTGAAGGTTGTAATAAATTAATGTACTGAAAGTTGTCTCTTGATATAGTGGAGTTGTTTTTACATTGTCTTCAAAAATTTTGCTACGTAGCAAAGTTTTTTTATTTTTTTATTTTATTCTATAATATTGACTGGTGTTGGTGAAATTTCTGCGAGGTAGTTTCGTGAAATCCTTAGTTTTCTCTTGTATAGTGGTGAAGGTTCCTAATTCGTTGTTTTTTAATGCCACTTTTGCACTAAAAATGAGTACTCTTGATGTTACATTACTGGATAATTATAATTAACTTTTAATTCATATACCTATTCTGTTTAAGTTATATTTTTTCTTTATTGCATTTATCAGTCGTAGTTATTTTGAGGCCAGAACACCCTCGTGGATTCGAAGCTGTCAAGAAGCATTGTTAATCATGTACATATTTTATGTTAAATATCGTCATTTTTTCTATATTGCAATTCTCAGTCTTAGCTCTATGACGTCAGAACACCCTCGTGGATTCAAAGATGTCAAGAGGCATTGCTATATACATATTCTATACATTATATAACGTCGTTGATGAATTGCAATTATCAGTCGTAGCTGTACTGACGTCATAACACCGGCTCGGCCTACCTACGTTCGGTACGCGTCGCGTTATGATGTTGCCAATGCAAAGCTTGATTGTCGTGACACCCCGACAACCCCATGTCTTTGTGACCCTTGACAGGAGAGGCCAAGGGGTTTTAGGAGGGGGGGGGGAAGGTAAGGGGTTGACCGGAGCGGAAGTCTCTCAGCAACGAAAAAGAAAGGAAGAGGGGGAAAATGCCGACAACAAAGACACCAGGGTTGAATTTTACGACCAGGCTCCGGTCAGGCGTACCAACCTCCGCTACTTAGACGTACCAACCCCTGCTACCTACCCTTCTTTTTTATTTATATTTATGATTTTCTGTTGTATGAGGTCGAGGGTTGCAGCAGTCGCCTCTTCGTCTTTCTTTCTTTCTTTCTTTCTCTCTCTCCCCTCTTTCCCTCAAACTTTTAGGTCTTTAAAATTACGTGCTTGTTTTTCTGCTCTCTCTCTCTCTCTCTCTCTCTCTCTCTCTCTCTCTCTCTCTCTCCAGAATGGGAGGGTTTCCTTGCTGCTGAAGTTTGTAATGCATCCCCTTTGGAGGTTAACCAGTAGCTCATGGAAATGACTGAAAGGGAAAATCAGTTTTCCAGGAAGATAAGACATTCACTCTTAAGTTTTTTCTTTGTATGATAGAATGTCTTGCTTTTTAATTTTTTTTTTTTTTTTGAGTAACTGTTAACTGCAGATTTATTAAATTATCGTCCCCCAGTTTTTTCTCTCTTTTTACAAGTGTAGGACACTATGCTCATCTCGATTATATCCGTTACAGCTTACTATATATTTCTCTCTCTCTCTCTCTCTCTCTCTCTCTCTCTCTCCTCTCTCTCTCTGCCCATTTGTCTATGCAAAAATGACCTATGTAATCCACTTGATCATCCTGAATACGTATTCCCATCTCCTATCCCCTACCACCCCTTTCCGGGACATCCCCCTCCCCCTCAACAATATCGTAAGCTTTTTATTCATACTAATTTATAATGTGCTTTCGAGGTCATGTGATGACGCAGCTGCTCGTAATTCCTCTCGGTTTTTCTTTCACGCAAGTGTCGATATTCCAAGGCGGAATGAATAATGAATGACTTATTGTTATTACTTCATTACTTATACAGTAATTTGTTGCGGTCATTTGATAGCGGACATAACTCTAACGAATTTTGTGATGCGGTTGATTGATTGCTTTCTAGTTTGAAAGTACTCTTGCGGAGCGGCGCACCAGTTAGGGTGATGTATCTGATGGGGGGAAATACTCGCCGAGCAATTTCTTTGCAATATTCATCATGCCTTTGTTGACCGGAGCGGTTTGTAAATGGTAGTGAGTCGATGTTCGTGGGTCACGGCCTGGTTGCAGAGAAGCGTCTGACTGGCAATTGAGTAACGTAGCGTGACGTCGCCACCTACTGAACCTATGGTCCTTGGGACACATTATTATTTTTCCCCCATAGGAAATATGTACATGAACCAGAACTTACCGAGAGGAATGTAAATGTATAAGCCTAAAGTTATAGTGATTAGACTCGGATTACATATGTTAGAAACATGGGTTAGATGTTAAAAATGTGGAGTGGTTAAATAAAAAAGACTGTTAACTCAGATTGCGATTCGATTTGGTCTCGGTAATCTGGTGCCAAAAGATAAACAAACTTCTGAACTTCGTTTTTTGATCGATTTTTATTTATTACTTCATATTTAAGTTGTATGGGTCGTGAATTAGATCTTGTAACGGAGAATGACGTGCTTGTTATGGTTTGTTGTCAATCTTCTGCACTATCAGCATGCAAGGTGTAAGTGCAATTAATTCAATAATAATACATTGTCAACATCAAAGTAGTACTAAAATGTGTTCTTGAGTGCGGAAGATATCATTATTTGTCAAATGAATGTTAAGCTTTGTAATAATAGGATTTATGACCTATCCAGTTCGAGCACCAGGTATTTCTTTATGGAGATAAATCTCTGATGTGGCCCAGGCCTGGGTGACTTCCGACGTCATGGCTACGGTTGTCAGTGTCATTTGGGTGTATATGCTACGAAATTTGACATTTGATTATCAGACTTTGAGTAGGTATGCAAGCGGAATAAGAGCGCACGCACGCACGAACACACACATACAGACATGCACTCACAAACACAATCTCGCGTACAAATTTATTCAATAATCATCTCTTAAGGTAAAGACTAGCTTTTTTTTTTTTTACTGTAACCCAAAATAAAATTATCTTTGCATAACATCCATAAGGAGAAACAAGACTCATAAGAGGTGATAATGATCGGCTAAATTTATCTTCCTAAAATTGTATAATGACGCCAAAGATAATTGTTAATGATCCTTCTTTAGGCTTAAATCGTGTCTCGGGATAAGACCTCCTTTCCTATGAAATAGAGAGTCGGTTGGGTTATTCGATTACCCAGGGTGCATTGAGATTTACAGCCAATTATCCCGGTGTGGGGTCGGGAGCCGTTTCCTTCAGATTGTCACTTATTGCCCGTCATGATTTAGTGGGATTGGCAGGTTGTATCTTAGTGTCGAGTTGCGCCTTCTATCATATTAAACAGTTTTGTGCCTGTGGATAGTTTATTGGTGCTCTAGTACGTTTATTTGGTGTTTATAATGATTGGGTCATTAATGGATTTTGCTTGATGGAAGGTACATTATGTCTCTCTCTCTCTCTCTGTCTCTCTCTCTCTCCCTCTCCTCTCAGCATAGGAAACAATTAATTCTGGAACATAATTAATTCTGGCGGAATGGGTTGAAATTTTATGTAACTTTCAAAGGGAAATGTCCGCTGCAGCTTTGCTAAAGGTGTTAAAATGTAATGTTTTTGCGGAAGAAGCATGAAATTATATTTATTTATTTATTCATTTACTTTAGACAATTCACTTATTGTCCTACAAGAAAGGGTCCAGTTCTAGGATGGCGATAATCAAATGGAATTTCATGTAATAAGTAGAATATAACTTCGTTTTTTGAGGGATTTTTTTTTTTTTTTTACTTAGGTTTTGGGGTTTTGGTAGGACAAGTCCCTACACGGGGTTCAACATCATCTATATCGGATCAGGATACGGGTTATAACACTCGTGGATCGATCAACGGAGCGATCCTTTGAACTTGACGATATTGGGAAAAATTTAATGAGAAACTTTGGCCCCTTTTAATTGGATCTGGATTTAGAGCCTTAGTATATTTGAGTCACTTTGACAATAATTCGCCAGTTTTGGAAACCCAACAAGCAGTAAGACCAACAACCAATATGCCAGCATCTACCGTGCTACGACGTTCCCAGAGAATAGACCATCAGGCAATTCTGGAGTTACCTAAAAGAATAACTGGTAGTTTTTCCATTTTTCAAACTTGTTCTTCTAAATGTATTATTATTTATGTTTTCATGCTAAAGAGGCAAACTCATCAAGTTGGCGAAAGCTACCTGTATTTAGCAATATACTACATAATATATACTACTGCTGACTTTATTTTTCCAAGAATGGATTTGCTCCAGATCCTTGGATGACTAGAAATAATTTGAATGTTTCTCCGTAAATCTTGTTTTATTTATATTAACATTTTGTCATTTAATTTATTTATTTTAACTTTGATTTAAAAAGTTAATTGGATCGGTAACGATCTCACGGACAGATATCCTCCATCAGTTTTGAAAATTCTTAACGGAACATTGAAGGGCATCAGGTCTCAATGCCGTCAACGCTGAAATTAATTGCTTGGGGTCCTCGGAATGATGATCTTTACAATTTAAACCGCTTTCTACTTTGCAATCAAGAAAACTACAGTTAATGCAAGTTTATAATGTTTTACGCTGTAGTGCTGTGATACGAGCGTATCGCTCGTATCACAGCCCTACAGCGTAAAACATGATAAACTTGCATTCCAGTAGGGGGCTAGTGCCGTCAGTGAACCTCTTACGGTGCACTGTAGGCATCATTTAGGATTTTTCAGCGTCACTTCAGTCCATAGTTGGAACCCCTTTCATTCCTTGAACTGTATCTCCGTTCGTATTCTCTTTCTTTCCTCTTACTTTCCACCCTCTCCTAACAATTGATTCATAGTATAACTACGAGGTTTTCCTTTTTGTTGCGCCTCTCAAACCTTTTTTTCCTGTCCATTTCCGTTTTAACGCTGAATGACCTCATAGGTCCGAATGCTTAGCCCTTGGCGTAAATTATATGTTCTATTCTGTTCTATAAACTTCCACAGCTTAGGACTGGGTCCGTGAATTGTAGTACCCTTCGAAATGCTGTGCACCTCAAAGGCGGCCAATTGTTAGTTTTGACCAAATTTAATAAACGCTCTTGTTGTCGGGGTCCAACTTTATCGGTGGCTCATTGCGATTGTTTGGGAAACCGCATCGGCTCTCCTCAAGTTATGAAAGTGAATATCGGTGTTTCACGTGGAAACCCCACCCCTCTTTCTCCCCATCCCTATCCCCCTCTTCCCCCCGTCCAGCTTCCAGTACTTCCTATCTACCTTCCTCCATCCCTCTCTCTAGTTCTTCATTCTTTTTTGAGATGGTTTCGATTAAACGGGCTTTGTGCCAGCACTGGCACTTGCCTCAAGGACATCAGTGTGTCAATGTTTTGAGGAGGGTGAGATGCATGATGTGGACCCGTGGACTCTGACAGACTATCGGAAACTGTCTTCTTTAAAAAAATTGTCTTTTATGTATTCATAACGCCTCCTTAACCTCGCTCATCCCATACCCTCAACCTCCCCCTCCCCTTTCCCTTCCCCCTTCCCTTTCCCCCTTTCCCCCTTCCCCTTTACCCGTTCCACCTTCCCCATCTACGCTTAATCACCAACTTCCTTCAAATGTTTGTGCTTCCTGGTATTGTTCTTTCTTCTGGCGCTCGTGTTTGTGAACAAGAGACCTGACTCTCTCTCTCTCTCTCTCTCTCTCTCTCTCTCTCTCTCTCTCTCTCTCTCTCTCTCTCTCTCTCTCTCTCTCTAGTAAGCAGACTATATATAATGGTTCGTAGCAAAAGTGGGAGTAGGGCATAGGGCTAGACACCTTATCCCGAATTACGTAAATTTCATATTTTTTAACACGAGAAAAGAAAGTGAAGTGTAGCTGACAGTGATCATTTCATAATTATTCAAATGCTTTAGTCATTTAACAGTTGTCTGCCTTACATATTTGCTCGTTTATAAGGTCTCGCAACAACCACAAGATCTTGAGAAACAGTTCGAATACCTCTCTTGTTCTATGAATTGCACCAAATCTTAGGCAGACAAAATGACGCTCTTGCGTGCAGGGAAAGAGGTGTATTACACGGGAGGGTGTTGGGGGCCGAGCGTGTAATTACACGAAGGAAACTCGAACTCGCAAAGGCCTTGTTGAACTTGGACTTTGGCAGATGTGTCTTATTAACATCGTTTTTGTGAAAGTCTTGTGTCCCTGCGTTACTTGGTAACGGTTTGGAAAGCTGGTCCGCATATTTGCATTGGAAATAATTCTTCGGTTGGGGAGAAACCTCACATTTACATTAGAAGAATAATTCTTTGGTTGGGGAGAAACCTCACATTTACATTAGAAGAATAATTCTTTGGTTGGGGAGAAACCTCACATTTACATTAGAAAATAATTCTTTGGTTGGGGAGAAACCTCACGAATGCATGTTTCCATTGGAGAAATTATTTTTCTATTGGGAAGAAACTTCATGGATGTATATGTACATTAGAAAAAGGATTCTTCGGTTGGTCAGAAACGAATGTCTAGAAATTATATAAGATTGACCTTATATATACGAATGTGTATACGAATTATATACGAATGTGTATGTACATTAGAAAATAATTCTTCCCTCGGTGAGAAATCTCACGATTGCATATATAACAGAAAATAATTCAGTCTATTATGAAACTGCCATTTAATTTGTGTTTCTAGCAACTTGATATTTGGCACCATTTGCCAGTTGAAGTAAGAGGATTTTATACCGACATTTAAACTCGGTCTTCCTTAGCTTATATACAATTAAGGTGTCTGGTCCGTAATAGTTGAATTTTGTGCAGTGTTTTGCTCTCGAATCCAACTTCTTATAGTTTAAGAAGCGCTCAGTGGTAATAAAATGGGGAATGTATTATCATGATAGGTAATTTATACTTCCGGTTCCGCCGTAAGGTGGGAATTAGGGAAATCGCGCTTTTCTTCAGGGTCGTGTCGGAGAGAGAGAGAGAGAGAGAGAGAGAGAGAGAGAGAGAGAGAGAGAGAGAGAGAGAGAGTTTTAGCTTTTTGAATCGGAAATAAGTTTTTCGGTTTTAATTGACTTTTTAGTTTTCCTATTTCGAGTCGACAGTAGCTAGCTATCTACCTGCTGGAAACACTTCCCGTCTTCTATGCCATTTTCTTTTCTATTTTGCATTAATGTCAGTTGCTTTTCCCTCTATCAAAGGTCAGTGTCCTTTTCCCTCTCTCCAAGGTCAGTGTCCTTTTCCCTCTCTCAAAGGCCAGTGACCTTTTCTCCACAAAGGCCAGTGACCTTTTCTCCACAAAGTCCAGTGACCTTTTCTCCACAAAGTCCAGTGACCTTTTCTCGCACAAAAAGTCCGTGACCCCAGTAACCTTTTTTCTACACAGGAAGTCCAGCTGACCATTTTTATTCCCTCCACAGAGGCCTAGTGACCCTTTTTTCTCACAGAGGCCAGTGACCTTTTCTCCACAGAGGCCAGTGACCTTTTCTCCACAAAGGCCAGTGACCTTTTCTCCACAGAGGCCAGTGACCTTTTCTCCACAAAAGGCAGTGCCTTTTTCCTTTTTTCCACAAAGGCCAGTGGACCTTTTCTCCACAGACAGGTCCGGTTGACCTTTTCCTCCACAACAGGTCAATGGCCTTTTCCCTCCTTTCTTTAAACAAAGGTCCCAGTGGACCTTCTTCCCACAAAGGCAGTGACCTTCCTCTCCACAAAGGCCAGTGACCTTTTCTCCACACAGGTCGGTGACCTTTTCTCCACACAGGTCAGTGGCCTTTTCCCTCTCTCAAAGGTCAGCTCCCCCACAAAGGTCAGTAGCCCTTTTTTTTCCCCCGTCGCATGCGATCATCAGGGGGGGTCTTTTGTCCTCTCTGTAGTAGCGGGTTTCGCCAGCGGTCTTCTTGTCGCATAGGTGTTCCTCTCTTTACCTTGGGTGTGTCGTGTGTAGTGCGAATGACGAACTAACCGAACGGTAAATGGACCAGGTGTTTGTTGTCTCACAAGAATATTTAATTAACAGTTAGAAAAAAGGACCGGAGGCAATCTCTCTCTCTCTCCTCTCTCTCTCTCTCTCTCTCTCTCTCTCTCTCTCTTTGTGTTTGCGCATAAGAAATCAATCTTACTAAAATGCTTACGGGACGGGAATGGCATCCGCAGTGTTTTTTTTTTTATATAACGGAGCTAGAAGTCTTGTCAAGAATTGCTTCACAAATGTCATTTAATGGAAGGCGAAGAATTCGAGTGGATCTTTGTGCTTCCTTGATTAATTAATCTGGGAGAGAGAGAGAGACACTCATATGCAGACTTGACAAACAGACAAAAGACGCGTATCCTTCTTATGGTATTTGATTCCGCTTTTTATCCTAAAAGTATTTTAATCGCATTTTTTATTTCTATTCCTGCGTTTCCGTCTGGGGGAACACGCACAAATACAGGCAACAAGACAAAGATGTTTGTGCTTGTTAGGGTATTTGATTACACTTGTAACCTAAGAAGTGTTTTAATCGCATTTCATTTTTATTTTGATCCGCTTTCCTGCCTTTTCCTCATTTTTGTTCATATCCTAAGATATTCTATTTAAGCTTCGATTATTAGTTAAAATTGACTTCTGCCATTCTGTGAAAGAGAAATGTATGTGAATTCATCTCTTCCTGGTCTTCCGATCATACTTTTCAGACCTACAAATTCAATTTTTATCATGTATTCCTGTTAATATTTTCCGCTGTAATTGAAAATTGTCATTATTTCATACAAACGTGTATTGTCGGGCCAAGTTTCATGACACAGAGTTGACTCGCCGGACTGGTTACCAGTCTTTGTCCAGGAGAGCAGTCTTGTGTTACAGGAAATTTTCCGTTGTGGGTTTCATTTTTTATAGGTCAGGGATTCACTTGTTTCACTTAATTTTACATATTTTTTTATTCTTAAATTTTGGACAAGAAAAGCGAGTGTTTACAGTTTTCCTTTGTTTACTTCATGGAAGATTTCCTCTAATTTTTTACTGAGAGAAGTGAATTATCACTAGTGAAAGTCTGGCCCTTTTCTCAAAGTGAAAGGATGAAGTGTTAGATTAGAAGAACGAAGGGTGCGGCATTTGGAACCATTGTGGCTTGACTTCTTTTTCTTTATGGGGGTGGGGGCGAGGAGCCGTTATTCAAGGATTTGGCGTCGCATTTTCAATGGTTAATTGATTTCGGAAAATAAATGAAAAAAAAAAAAATATTCGTAACAAATAATTTTCATGCGCACGCTGTCGGGGACCGTGATACGAATTTTAGGAAGTTGTGGGTGGGTGGGTGGACGGAGTTAAAGGGGACTTGGGGAAGGGGGTGTTGGGACTTCGTGTAAGGGGAGGGGGTGAATGATGGGGTGGGAGAGTTTGGGTGGTTGCTATCGTAGGTGGAGATTCACATCCGGGGCGCTGTGATTAGACACTCCCTCCTGCGTTTAATTCTCCCCTCCACAACCACCACAACACTCCTCATGGTTAGGGTTTACCCTCATCCCCCCTCCTCCCCTGTCCCATCCCCTTCCTACCACCTATACCTTAATCACCACCAGAACGCTCCTCATGGCTATAGTGTACCATTCCCCCCTCCCCCTCTTCCTCCTCCATCTCCTTCTACTCCTCCTCTTATTCTTCTTCTTCACAACCGTGGGGTCCTTAGCCTTACTTATCACTCCACCCCCCCTTCGTTACTTCCGACCATTTTTTGCTAGTTTTCGTTACCTCGAAAACCAGTTTTTGCTTAGGATTTCGTCCATCTCTCGTGATTATGATCATTTCGCCTGATAGATAATGTTATTGCCCCCCCCCCACCCCCACCCCTCTCTCCTCTCTCTCTCTCTCTCTCTCTCTCTCTCTCTCGTGTTTTTCTCATTTGGGATGGTTACAAGGTAAGGGATGGAGTCCTTATTGGGTAAGAATCATCGGCGTGCTTCATTGCGGGATAATTAAAAAATCATAGTTTACGTCATAACCTGGTTTCCCATGTGGGGAGGTCGGTTATTTTGTAGCGCACCCCTTCAAAACTCCTAATACTTTATTTTCAATTTTCCTTTGCCAAACGAAGAACGCTGCAGTTTCCCATAGTATTTGCGAGATTTATGAATTTATGAAAGAGGTCTACATAAATCTGTCAACTGTCAAGGGTGTTAATGTAGTGGTATTTGGATATTGTAGAGAAAGCGATTTTTAGTCTTTTTTTGTCAGTTTTTTTATTTTTTTTTATTGGAAGCTTTGTTGCTAAGTATATATTTTTTGTTACACCTGCTCTGCAGGAATTGGCAGGTGGCTAGAATTAGTTTTGTTCAGATCATGTAGCAAGAATATGTCAAATAATGGATTGCCGTTTGCAATTTGAAGGGTTAGTAATGTATTTATTTACATTTTTTTACATTCCTTTAGTATATTGAGCTAATCCTTTTTTAAATTTTATCTTTTTTTTCTTATTTTTTACATTCCCTGGGTTGGGGAGAATTGATAAGGAATTTGTGCGTGAAACTCGTGTGCACTGGACAGCAGTAAAGATGAGTGAGCATCCATAATTATCAAAATGCTCTGATCAAGAGAAACGAACCTCCCTCCAACGCCAAGAAGATTAAATGCTTTGTCTGCTCATTACCATTCCAGGCGAATATGTGTAATAGCATGTAAGCGCGGCGAGGCAATTGGTATTTTTTGTTGACTAGTTACTGCTTTGAGCGCTTGAATTAAAGCGTCTAAGCCTCGCGTAATTGTTATGATTTAACTGCTTAGCTCACCACTCACCCTACCCCCTTCTTGCAAGTTGCTGGAGCCATCATTTTAGTTTAGCCGGCTTTGCGTAGCTAGATAAACCTCATGGTCAGTGAGTGTCTGGTTCTTCTGAACATAGCTGTTATTGGCCAGGGTCAGACTGGCCTTCAGCTGCTCAAAACTCTTTGCGTCGATGCTTTGCCCATTCTCCAGCTTCATAATTAGCGTACGGCAGTGCCCCCCCCCCCCCCTTTTCTCAAACCCCTCCCCCCCATTTCCCCTCCCCATCCCCCAATCCCCCACACAAGACCTCATTCCCTCTTCCATGTACTCGTGCATCTTAGTCATGTAGTCTATAGAGAGCCTTCAAACCTTCACTCCCTTCGAAGATCCCTTCGAAGGACTCCCAAGGAGGTTTCATTAACCTCTTATTTTCCCGCCCAAGTCCTTTTCCTTTGTACCACCCCCATCCTTTCCTCTCAATAAATCACCCCTTTGTCCCCCTCCCCATGTACCTCCTCCCCATCTCCCCCCTCCCCCTTGACACAGACACACATCCTAACCCACAGCCTCATCCCCCCACCCTCCCTCCCTCTCCATCACCACCACTTCGACCCCATCCCTTATCTCCCCCCAACCTGGTTGCAAGATTGGGGAGGAGGGAACAGGGAGGGAGGTCTAGTATTCCTTTGCTTGCTTGCTGTTAATCCGTGCGTTCAATGTTCACGTTTGGCCGGTTTTTAATTGCATATTTTTTTAGCAGGTCGCTGTATTTACGACTTGCATTAATATCACTTTCATATTGCTGTAACTTTTCTATGATCTTAATACTTTTTTTATTATTTTTTAACAGTTTTTTACGTGGGCACTATTCACGAAGGGGGCGGGGGAGGGGCTGGTATTTTGAATAGGATTCCATTTTGTCCTTTATTTGATGAAAGAGGAATTCGTATGATAGATATTTCTTGGAATGGCGAACATCATCCGTAGTCATGTCCGTCAAATGAAGTTTTGGAAACTGCTACAGGTTATTTGTTGTTATGGTGACGTGGTTTCACCGCTGGTTTTGGTACTTCGTAATATTTACTCGCTTTTATCTTCGTCTTTCTCACTTTACTGTTAACAGTAATAATTTTATCATCTTTCATTAATAAAGTAATAATTTTATCATCTTTCATTAATAAATTAATAATTTTATCATCTTTCATTAATAAAGTAATAATTTTAATTCTTTCATTAATAATAAGTATTATTTACGTAAATTTTCTGACCCTTCGTGAAAACGTTCACGGTTTCTTGAGGAATAAATTTAATATCTAACACGATTTCAATTATGTGCAAGAATCTGATGCTATGTGAAGGTGTTGTAGTAATTTTATTTGTGTCTCGTTATTTTCGTAAATTTTCTGATCCCTCTTAAAAACGTTCACTGTTTCTGTTGGAACCAACTGAATATCTGCTTCAATTATGTACAAGGTCTTAGTCCTATGTAAACGTGTTGTACTGAAATGTACATGTATTTTTGTGTACTGCCATTGACGAAACTTTTTTTTTTTTTTTTTTTTTTTTTTGGGGGGGGGGGAGGTTTACCTGAAGAGTACTACTAAATCTCATAAATACCTTTAGCCACGAAGCAGTTAAGGATATGGAGAACTAAGTATAGCATCAGTATAGACAGTAGCTGGGCTGGGAGATGGGGTGGGGTTCCACCAAAATACTTCGTGGGCGGGGCAGAATAGACAGTTGCCTGTCTCTGGGAAATGGCGACACCTGTGCATTTTACAGGTGGGACGAAACAGACAGTTGCCGGGAAAGGGCGATGCCTAGAGTGATGAACGAGTTGGACAGGAGCTGTTTACTGGCCGAGCGGAAAGATGGAAGGTGGAACTATAAACAAAACTGGCAAAATCTCTCTCTCTCTCTCTCTCTCTCTCTCTCTGTAGTTTGTAGTAGTTGTTGTCTTGAACTAATGGAACCACTGCAAGACGTGACGACTTATTCCGTACTTTGTATTTGTTTTTCAAAGGCGTTAAGAATTACTATTGTGCCTGAGGTTATTAGTCTTTGGGAAATCAGCTTGTTGGTATTGATGTTTAAGGGGCGAGGATTGTTGAAAAGTCTAATGAAATAGATAATTCTGATTACACATAATAAATACACATATAATATATATATATAATATAATATAGTATATATATATATATATATATGATATAATATAGATTAGTCTATATATATATATATATAGTATATATATATATATATCTATATATATATATATATATATATATATATATCTGTTAAAGCAATGTTCACTAATTCGAAATATTCATTTAAACCAATATAACGCTTCTAGGGCACAGTTTTGATTTAAGCTTCATTTTAGCATCCATTGATCTGCAGTATTGTGTCCATACCTTCCAGAAACCCGCGACAATAATCTCGCCCGAGGAAGATCTCCCCCCCCCCCCCCCCCCCCCCCACACACGACACGCACACATACACACATACCACCGAGGAAGGAGGAATTCGGGCGTCCTGTGCACGCCCAGGCGAAAACATGAACAAAAGCCCCCATAAATTTCGTTAATTTTCACGACCCCTTTTGGTCCTCCGGTTTAATAACATCTGGCGCAGGTTTTGCCAAAACGATCTGGAGAGCGACTGCTGGAATTATGTCTTGGGGAAATTTCTGTTGCGTCAAGATGGCCGAGGGAGACGGCGGGTTGTTCCTGCTCTCTCGAATGCGTGTCAATATTTTAGCGAATTGCTTCCCCCCGTAGATTCTGTGTGCGCGCGGCAGGGGCAGGACCCCGTTGGGGATCACCATCAGGATTACTAACGACCGAGGTATGTAATCCTTAAACCGTAAGAGTTATGGAGATAAGAGGAAGAAAGCGGGAGCAAGGAAGGGAGGCGACGTTATTTATGCTTTCATACACGCGCGTTCAGAGAGAGAGAGAGAGAGAGAGAGAGAGAGAGAAATATAATAGTATATAGTAAGAGTACGGGAATATATACAAACCGCGGAAATATGACATAACATGTACCTTCATATGTATGGAAAAGTGGAAATGTAAGTTCTAAACGTCTATCAATAGCAGATCAAGTGTTATATGGCACTATAGAGAGAGAGAGAGAGAAGAGAGAGAGAGAGAGAGAAAAGATCGTTTGCCCTTAGGTTACCAAGAAGAAGAATCTCTTAATCTCTCTCTCTCTCTCTCTCTCTCTCTCTGTGTCTTTGTGTGTGTGCGCGCGCTCGCTCGCTTGTGTGCAGAATCCTCAACTATACATAGATGTATAGGGGCTTAAGTATAAAATGGGCTAGACAATAGAATCCGAGTTCGCTTTATAATTTTGCCTAACTAAGGACCCCGTGTTTTAAAGGCCCTTACATCACGCTGCTCCAAATAATAGAGTTTCCTGTTTCAAGGGGTGCTTGAATAATATGAGAAGGGAGAGGAAATGGAAGGGAATTTGAATGATAGCAACAGAGATGGTCAGGTAGGGTAGAGAGAGAGAGAGAGAGAGAGAGAGAGAGAGAGAGAGAGAGAGAGAATGAATCAGGTTGCAGTGCAGATATACTTGCCCTTTATTGAATGTCTTCTCTCTTAGTATTTGGCTTTTACTCGTTTGTCTCCGAGGAAAATGCTGTGGAGTTCATAACACTGCAAAGGGTTTCGTTGCATATATATACTTACATACTAACATACATACATACATATATACATATTATAAACACAGTTGTGACTTGTGAAGCGTCGTCAGGTTTATTATACTTACTGGCTGACTCACGCAGTCATGCAAATTTTAACCGGAGTCGGGAGACTTCGACGCCGGTGAAATAGCATTAAGTCAACCAATTCCCTTTTTTGAGGACGATGGCCGTTCCTCGTAATCATGGAGTAATTGGATGTTTGAAGCGAGAGAGAGAGAGAGAGAGAGAGAGAGAGAGAGAGAGAGAGAGAGAGAGAGAGAGAGAGAGTTTCATGGCTTTAGTTTTTGAAGAATGAATTGATGGAATAGATGATCATTCATTTCAGTCTACCAAAAATTACCTACTGGTGCTTATGCCAGCATGTCCCTCTTTTCACAGAGTAATCTGTAAACTCTCTCTCTACAGTCTTGTAAATATCTAGTTTTATTCTAGTCCAGTGAAGCAAAGTGCTTACTGCAAGTCTCTGTAGCTTGAGAATCGAAAGCATTTTTTTATGTAATCAATAATAATAATAGAATAATAATAATAATAATATAATAATAATAATAATAATAATAATAATAATATAATAATAATAATAAGCTCTTGTACTTATAAAAGTGTAATTTTATCTTTCGGTAATAATGATTGTAAAATTTAAATTACAGAGTTAATTTTGTATGTATTGTAACAGTTTAATTTTGGAGCGAACGATATTGGAGAGAGAGAGAGAGAGAGAGAGAGAGAGAGAGAGAGAGAGAGAGAGAGAATAAGCAGATTGATTACAGTCAAAAGTAGATTGGCCATGTCAAAAAGTGTGAGAGAGAGAGAGAGAGAGAGAGAGAGAGAGAGAGAGAGAGAGAGAGAGAGAGAGAGTCTCCTTTTTTACAAGCATCTCCCTTGCTGAATCGGATGTTTCTCTTAATGAGAATGGAGATATATATGGTTTTCTTTCGGAAAATATTGGCCGTTTGTCTAAATTTCGGCAGGAATGGAGGGGTCGGTCGGACAGTCCATTTAACTTTCTCTTTTGTGAGTCCGAACTGGCGTGCCATAAGAACGGTCCGTGTTCCTCTCTCTCTCTCTCTCTCTCTCTCTCTCTCTCTTCGTACTTTAGTTATGACTTGTCCAATCTACTTTTGACTGTAAACAATCCACCTTTTCTCTCTCTCTCTCTCTCTCTCTCTCTCTCTCTCTCTTTAATAATTATGACGTGGCATATCTACTTTTGACCCTTATCAATCTACTTATTCTGTCTCTCTCTCTCTCTCGTTACTTCATGGGAGAGGGAGGTCGTTATAGCTGGTAAGAAGGCCGAAGATTGGTCGTGGAGAGAGAGAGAGAGAGAGAGAGAGAGCACGCGCGTACACGATATTACAATTCATCAATCCGGGCATTGAAGACTGAATATGCATGGAGGTAAAGGCGGTATTTTTTTAATCGTAGAGAACACCACCATCCAGTGTCCATGCTGTTTCCGAATTTATCTTCTTCACTAACCATGGGATGTTCATCTCACCATAATTGCGTATGTAAAGTTGGGCTGCATATCAGAAGGGCGGGTAACGCTTCATGGAGAGAGAGAGAGAGAGAGAGAGAGAGAGAGAGAGAGAGGGAATATCTGTGAGTCATGTCTTCTTTGTGAAATTAAAATATATGCAGGACTTTGTGTTTTTGGAGTTATACTTTGATTTTCGTTCATTTATCTTGTGTCATTTAATTCTATCTAGAAGAGATGTATGCGTTTCTTGTTCTTCTGTAAGTGCGTTTCAAGTATACAACGCGACGTGAATTTTAGTTAGACAATTCATATCCTAATGTGTGCTTGAACGCATGGATAAACATGAAAAACACATGCGTTTATATATTAATATATATATAATATATATTATATAATTATATATATTATATTTATTGTGTGTTAGTATAATCATATACGCATTATACATTATACAAAAATATATATAAAAATATACATATATATGTATATATATATATATATATTTAATAGATTATATATGTTAGATATATAGATATCTATATATATCTACAACACAAATATATATATATATATATTTTATATATATATATGTTATAATATTATTATATATAGTATATAATATAGTATATATATATATATATAATATATTATTGTGTGGTAGTATAATGCATATACGCATATACATTATACAAATTATATATAAATATACATATATATGTATTATTATATAGATATTATATATATATTATATATATATGTAGATATATATAGATATCTATATATATCTACACACACATATATATACTATATTATATGTATATATATAGATATCTATATCTACACACACATATATATATATATAATATCTAATTATATATAGTATATATAGATATCTATATATATATCTATATTATATCTAAATATATATATATATATATATATATATATATATATATAGTATATATATAGATATATATGTATATATATATTATATATATATAGATATATATATATATATATAGATATTATATATATATATATATATATAATATATATATATATATATATATATATATATATATATATATTTGTGTGGTTATAAGCACATGTATGTGCGTGTGTAATTAAAATGCACATTCACGCTGCCCTTCCTGGTTTTTGTGCCCGATTTGAACTTTGGTCCCGTTGCTCTCATAATGAGTGACCTACTTCTCTTGTACTCGTCCACGGTTATTGAATTCTGATGTCATCACCTATTGTGGAGATTTATTTTCCCACCATTTTTGGCCTCTGTAATGGATGATGCCACTTTCTCGAGGAATCCGGATGAGACAAATTATAAATCATTGTGGTGAGAAAATTAAAGTTTGAGTTTTTTCTTTTTTTGGTTGTCCAACCTTTTTCAAAAGTGTATGTGTGTGCGTGTGTATGTATATATATATAGTATATATAGATATATATATATATATGTATATTATATATATAATATATATATATATATACTATATATATATATATAATATATTTATACATACATACATACATACATACTATATATACGCACACACAGACACTTTTGAAAAAAGGTTGTACAACCAAAGAAAAAAAATCACACCAAACTTTAATTTTCTCACCACAATAGTATATAATTTGTCTCGTCCGGATTCCTCGAGAAATATATATATAATATATTATAATAATATATATATATATAATATATATAATTATTATATATATATATATATATTAGATATTATTTTTAATATTTATATTTTAATAATATTATATTAATTATATAATTAATATATAATATTATATTCTTATATATATAATATATAATATATATATATATATAAACTATACATATATGTGTGTGTGTGTCTTTGTGTGTGTATGTGTATATGCAAATATAAACATGTTAAATCTCATCCCTCTGCATTCGGTATTGGGAACTACCAACTACACTTCGGAAGTTCGACTGCACAACGAAAGGACGGGCGTGGATAAGTCGTTTGGGGCGTGGGCGTGTCCTGGGTGTCCGCCCACCCGACGTCTTTTTTAATTGAAAACGTGATAAAAGGCAGAGTTAACTTATTGGTGTGTGACGGACTCTAGGGGCGTAGTGAGAATCGGGTTGAACGGGCGTGGGCGTATGTATGGGTGGTTTGCATGAGATTGGGTTGGTGTTTGGTTGGTTGTATTATTTGGTAAGTGTATTTATTACTGTATATTTTGTAAGTGTATTTATGAGTATATTTTGAGGGACATTTCCATATATTATTGAAGAACTACGATGAATCGTGTTGTTTTTGTGGCTTGAATGTCGAGAATACTGTGAACACTTTAAAGTGTACTTTGTGTGTGTGTGTCGTGGGTTTGCTTGTGCACTTAGCGAGAGAGAGAGAGAGAGAGAGAGAGAGAGAGAGAGAGGAGAGAATGTACGATATACGAAGATTTTTCTTGTTTATACTTTCCTACTTTGACCACTTCATTAGTCGCGCTGCTAAAAATCAAGGAAATAAATGAGAAACTCCTTCACAATTTTATTTTATTTTTTCTCTGTGGCTAAACTGAGTTATGGCATGGGACGGCCATGAAAGAGAGAGGATGACATCACGTACATTTGCACGCACGGACATTCAACTGTAAGGGAAATTCACTTTTTTTTTTTTTTTTTTTTTTTTTGCTTGCTTATTATCATTACGGTGTGTTGCTCACCCCTCTGTGAGCTGAAGTTTGCACAATAGTTGGGGTGTAATTGTACGCATAGTCTTGCGGGCTTGCGTGCACTATTCCATATCCTCTTGCTTATCCCGTGAGTTTTTTTTTTTTTTTTTTTTTTTTTTTTTTTTTTTTTTTTTTTTTTTTTTTTTTAAGCAGTTCTTCGTCTCCCTTGTCATTTTGTTTGTTCGTGTATTCCTATTCCTCTGCTTGTGTGCGATGCCACCGTCTCTCCTCTCTCTCTCTCTCTCTCTCTCTCTCTCTCTCTCTCTCTCTCTCTTGTTCGATTTTACTTGTCTTAGCAGTAGGTTCATCACCTGAACAGAGTGGTCCAATAAAACGCGCTCCCACGCACGCGCACACAAACACACACACACACACACACACATATATATATATACTATATATATATATATATAATATATATATATATATATATAAATATATTATTATATATATGTGTGTGTGTGTGTGTGTGTGTGTGTGTGTGTGTGTGTGCATGTATGAATGCATGTATGTATTTATATATTCACCATTTTTCGACATTGAAGTTCAATTCTGTCTGGCTTGCTAAATAAGATTTCCGTTACTTTGTATAGGCGAAAATAACTCCTGGTGATTATTAGAATGCGAACAGCGTCTGGACATGAATCAAGCACCAGGATGTGCCTTTTTTGCCGCCAGCACTTAAAAAGAAGAAAAAAACTAATTTTTCCAGATAGTATTTTTTTGCTGATATTTTAAGCGACGTCACTGAGTGAATTCATTGTTATTTATTCAGTAGTATTGATCTTTTGCAGAAAGCGTGGTATGTATGTCAGTGATATATTTTTATTTTATAAAATGTACATTCGTATTTACACCTGAACTATTATACGTGTTGTGTACATGTTGTTTATAATCTTTCTTTTCTTTTTCCAGGTAAGTGTCTGTCGGTTGTTGAGGATGTCCGTAGAAGTGTATCGTGAGTATATATATAAAGATAAAAGCAGAATTCTGAATATCTAGTTATTCATTTCTCTTTCGAAGCATTTATGCTCCACGAGAATTTGGAACATTACTTCTACGACGTTTCCTTTGTTTTTTAAACTTTTCGTACTTGGACGCAAATGGTATTAAGTTGCAAGTTTTTCTTTGTACAGACGACTCTCAACCTTTTAACTTTTATATTTTTTTGTTCATGAGTATGTGTTTAAGGTAAAAATTTGTAATTTGTTTTATTAATGAGTGTGATTTAAGGTAAAGCAAAATTATTTTTTTTATTCATGAATATGTTTACCAGGTAAAAAAAAAAATTCATTTTTTTTTATTCATGAGTATGTATTTAAGGTATAAAAATTGTCAGAAGTTGCTCACAGGGCTTTGTGTAAATTCATAGAAAGTAGAACAAAACACACTTGCACACGCGGATTAAAAAACAAAATTAAGTTTTTCTTGAAATTCTGGTATTTGTTAAGCATTTGAAAAAAAAACCTTACACTTGCTGTAATTGCACAGGTGTCCTTCAGTAACATAATCGGAGGCTATATTAATAGATTGTGATATAGTTCAACTCATGCATCGTCACTCGCTTCTTCGTTAGAGATCATAATATGAAGGCTTGACTGAAACGCAATTGGTAGAATGTACCCAAGGCAGTCTTTTGTACAGAGAATATAACGCGCGCGCGCACTTACAGACACACACACACACACACACACACACACACACACAGAATGCCAACTGCATACTGTAGTGTGGAAGCATTGAAAAATGGTGTAAATGTATGAAAAAGTAAAAAACCACATAAATGGGAAAATCTGTTCGCAAACGTACCGGCGAAAAATAATTTTGGCGTTGTTGTCATTATACCATTATGATACCGTGATGGTGATCGAAGCATGCGGATATTCATAATAAAAATATCTTATTGTGTCCGTAATGGCATACCGTCTAGCTGCATGTTGTGTAGGTTTTGTTTAAAAAGACGTTCAGGACAAAACATAAGAAGAATTGTTGCGTACATATTTAAAAAAAAAAAAAAAGTTGAACGCCTCAGTATAGCTTTGTCGAAAATTCCTAAAAGCTTCAATATAGCTTGGTTGAGAATAACTAAGCATCGTTGAGAATAAGTGGGCTCCAGTATAACTTCGTTGAGAGTAGGAAAGCTTCAGTATATCATTGTTAAAAATAAAAGCTTCAATATCTTTGTTGAGAATAAGAGAGCTTCAATACCTTTGTTGAGAATAAGAGAGCTTCAATATCTCTTTGTTGAGAATAAGTTTCAATATCTCTTTGTTGAGAATAAGAGAGCTTTAATATAGCTTTGTAGAGAATAGGAGAGCTTCAATATAGCTTTGATGAGAATAAGAGAGCTTCAGTATAGCTTTGATGAGAATAAGAGAGCTTCAGTATCTCTTCGTTGAGAATAAGAACTTCAATATAGCTTTGATGAGAATAAGAGAGCGACAATAAGAGAACTTCAATATAGCTTTGTTGTGAATAAGAGAGCTTCAATATAGCTGCGTTGAGAATGAAAATATAGATCGTTTAGGTGGAAGCCTGGGGTGACTGTTGACGTGTGGGGACGCATAATCATTCGTTAGATTTTATGCTTGGATGACCCGTAAGACACGGCTCTTAAGTAGGTATATATCCCGAGGAAGGCAGGAAGGGACTGTGACTTCAAATTAACAGGAGGACGTTGGCGAGTGTTAAGATATGCGCGTGAGCGAGCGTTTCCATATGCGCCTGCGCGCCCACTTACCTGCCGAATATGCTCGCTCAACCCCCCTCCCCCCCGCATCTCCCCTCCCCTGTGTCTTCTTATCTGCATCCAGCTATTAGAGCTTTTTTAATATCTTCATAAGGCGCTTTCAACTTGTTAGAGATAATTTAGATCGTCGTAAGCCACATAAAGTATAGAGCTTAATCATAGGGGGTAGAGCGTTGGGGATTTCCATGCCTTATCGGCGCTGTTGCCATTCCTCCTCCTCCTCCTCCTCCTCCTCCACTTGTCACGTGACCTGCCAGACAGAGATGGAGCAGGGATGGTGGTGGTTTGGAAGGGACTTGGAAAGTCCCAGAGGAAGATGGGGGTGGCGGGGTGGGGTGGGGTGCGAGTGGAGAGGAAGATGGAGGGTAGGGAGGGATACTGAAGTCTCACGCTGGCCATTGTGTGGACGTCAGTTTCGAACGAAAGACAACTAAATGGCTTGTCGAATCGAAACGATGGCTAAGCACTGATATTGACAGAGCGTTTTTTTCTTTTGAAGCTCTTGGGAGAAACACAAATCTAGCCTTGAAACTTAGAAGAAAAAAAAAAAAGTCTTCGTAGCTATAATCGGGAGCGACGTGTAACTATTGAGTATTAATGCGAAAATGTGAACAATTTCCGTAAATGTTGAAGGCCGAAGCGTAAAACTGTTCCCAGCAACAGTGACTTGAATATATAACAAAGTAACTAACAGACCGTATCCGCAGCAAACGCCGAGGAGGAGGAGGAGGAGGAGGAGGAGGAGGAGGAGGAGGAGGAGGAGGAGGTGGTGGTGGTTGGTGGTGGTGGTGGTGGTGCTGACAAGAACTGGGTAGACAAATTGAGGAAGAATGGACGGAGAAGTTTTGTAGATGCAGAAATAATAGAATTTGTTTTCCAAAACAACTTTGTAACTGGAAACATGTCGCGGAACAGATTGACCAGTCGGTGAGCCAGAGTACAGTTACCTATATATATATATATATTATATATATATATATATATATATATATATATCATACTATGTATATATATATATATATATAATATTTTTAATATTTTGATAATATTTTTATATATATATATATATATATATATATATATATATATATATATTTATATACATATATATAATATATATATATATATTTTTATATATATAACTATAATATGATATATTATTATATATATATATATTTATCCTTATATATATAATAATACTTATATATATATATATTATATATATATGGTATATATTAAATATTTATATATAAAATATTTATATATCATATATAATTGCTATATATATATAGATATATATATCATAGATATATCTATATCTAATATATATCATATAGATATATATACTCTATATTATATATATATATATATCTCATATATATATATATATATATATATATATATATATATATATATATATATATATATATATTTCATGTCTTTTAAGTGCTTTTTCCTACCGTAGAAATAAAAGTCCCTGGAAATATAATATTAACAAAAGTGGAGCTGTATTAATAAAGAATGAGGAGAGAGGTAGAGAGAAGAGTAAAGAACGAATAAATGGGTGACAGGAAGAGAGCAAGGACAAGACAGAGCGGAAGCAATCTTTATCAGAAGGGAAGGAAGGGTTCCCGTAAATTAAGGGTTGATTTCTGTTTTAAACTAAAGTGAAATGGATGTAAAAGGGACTTTTTTTTTGGGACTGAAATGTAAAGGATTTATTTAAAAAATCATTGTACATTTTGAAATTAATAGTTTGTTTTTGTTTTTGTTTTTGAAATTCTTGAGGGCAGACAGTAATTTTGACTTTTGTGCAGCGCGCTTAAGGATAAAAAGTCATAGGAGATGGTGTAAATTTCTCTCTCTCTCTCTCTCTCTCTCTCTCTCTCTCATTCTGAGGATATTACCTAGTCATTGCGTGTTTCTGTGCAGATGCTCTCAAGTGTTTCATTAATTAACGTTTTATGACTTTATTGGAAAAACCCTTCCTTGCTGAGTAGGACCGATTGCTTATGAAATGAAAGATAGGAAAACAATTTGGGAAAATGTCCCTGGAAAACTTAGGAAAATTAATAGGTAAATTCGAAGGAATAGCCGTTAAGATTTGACTTCCAAATTATTAGCGTTGGAATGTGAATAACTGGTCAATTAGGACAGATAATTCAGAGAGAGAGAGAGAGAGAGAGAGAGAGAGAGAGAGAGAGAGCGCTTGTTTTATAATTAATAGAGGTGCAAGAGTAAATTCTCTCTCTCTCTCTCTCTCTCTCTCTCTCTCTCTCTCTCTCTCTCTCTCAGTTCCTTGACCTCACCTTGTACAGTTCCACCTGCCAATGTACACCTGCCACGTCCCATGACTGGCAGCCTTGAAGGCATTACGCCACCTTACTCAATGCTTCTCTCTCTCTCTCTCTCTCTCTCTCTCTCTCTCTCTCTCTCTCTCTCTCTCTCTCTCTCTCATTAAGTGGCACCCACGGAACAGGTAGTTGGAGG
>NC_087218.1:24343236-24350736 GCF_015104395.2 Macrobrachium nipponense | reverse complement strand
AAGGCGTAGGCCTGTTTTGATTTATATGTAGAGGTGTCAGTACAGGTGCATTTGTGTGGGTGTTACGATGAAAACGGTAGTCCATTATAAAGCGTAGTAATGGTATTCAGCTCTGTCCATATTGCAGTTGATAATGGGGGACTTCAGAAATGGGGCTTGTGTGTGTAACAAAAGAGAAAAATAGAAGTGTTATGTTCTATTAGGTTTGCATGACGGTAATTATCATTGACCCCGCCGACGGTGACTTAGTATATATAGTTTTGGCTGACATAATTAGCATTTTTCGTATTTAAATCGCAACCGCAGTAAAACTGTGGAGTGCTAATGCAGAACATTTCCTTGAATACCCAAATTTTCTGGTAATGTAATTTGGTGTGCGTGTGATTTCGACCCTCCGTTTCCCTTGGAAGTGTGTGCAATTGTATGCAAGCAACCCTTTAAAGTGTATGCAATTCCAGGGCATTTATTTCTTCAATTTGTGGGAGGATGACTCATATTTCACACATGTGACCTGGTTTTGGGAAAGTTGGACTGCAGGCATTCTGTCGGAAGGGGATTTGTAGAACTATTTATAGATTTGCAGCTGGCACGTTCTGACCTTTTTATTTTCGTTTATCGCTTTGTGGTTTCTTTTGTAATTCGGGAATAATTAGAGTACAAATCCTTGCTATTTTCGGGCGTCACGTGCGCCCTTTTATTTGTGAGTTGTGCTGATTTTTATGCTGGATTTAATCCATAAATTCTTGGTTTTTTTTTTTTTTTTTTTTTTTTTTTTTTAGGTGGGACAGGTTTGCATTTTATTCTTTTCGAATTCTGTATTGTCATTGTACAATTGCAATACAAATATTCATTTATAATTCAAGTTTTTCTGTGTGGATCGGTTTCGTTCAACTGGATTATCAGCACTGGGCATTCTGCTTATCGGTGCTCTTTCAAGATTGACAATCATTGTATTCCTTCTGTTAATGAAACAATTCGCCATTGTCGGTAGTCATGAGTCATATCTCTTCAATAGGGTCAGATGTTGAAATCGACGGTCTTAAAATATCGGACTTTTTTTCAGGCTTAAAATATACTAAATGGTTTCTAGTTTTGTTTTAAGGTAGACTGGTATTTAAGGAAAATGGCCTCGCTGGACTGCTTGTCAAATGATGGTGAACGTAGAGTTATGCTTAAAGGTTGAATTTAAAATCATAGACGGTAGAATTTCCGCTGTAACTAACCCAACCGATTTCCACAAGGAAAATGTTCATATTCCAAGTACAGTTTCTAAGCGAAGGTTGAATATATGGTCATGGTATATTATTGCTTTTGAGTCTCCTGTTATGTTTGTGTCTAAGTAAATGGTATCATCGTTATTTAGGTAAAGTGATTGAACATTGTAGACAAACTGGGGTTGCTGTGTGTCCTTGCAACCGATGGAACTGAAATATCATAATAGAATTACAAATTCTTCAAGTTATCATTCTGGATCTGTTGATGATGATATTGAAAACTCGTCTTGTTGTCATTCCGAATCTGTTGGTAATTAGAAGCTGTTGTGGTCTTGGTGGAGGTTAAGCTGGTTTTGATGTTAATACGGACTATCCCGCATAGAGCAGTCTGTATAAAAAGTAGTTGTCACAGGCATGCGGCGTAAGTGAAGTCCCATTGAAGAGAGAGAGAGAGAGAGAGAGAGAGAGACCTTACCTTACCTTGCAGACCTTACATCTTGTTCGGGTTGCCCCAGGTCCCTCAGTGTGAGGCACCTCTATTGTCTACCAGAGAGTTGCTAGTGCATCTTCCGGTATATTTTGCATCTTTCAATCTTGGATGGTCTGGGATGCAGCTTAGATATTTGTAGAGCTTATTCTTAAACACATCTACGCTCTCTTGATAATATTCCTCAGATGAGCTGGCTACGCATTGAATAGACGCTGCATTGTCGATGCTGGTGCGTAGTGGATTAATGTCCTGTGTGCTTTCCTTATTTTTCCTGTTATAGTTTTGGGCACTCTTAATCTACCTCTGCTTGCTCTTTCTGATATTTTTAGCTCCATGATGTTTTCGGCAATTCCTTCTATCTGTTTCCATGTCTGAATTATCATGTAGCGTCCTTCTTTTCGTCCTTTTCTAGGGACTATAAATAATTTTAAAAATTCTAGTCTTTCCCAGTAGTCAAGATCCTTAATTTCTTCTATTCTAGCTGTAAAGGACCTTTGTATACTCTCTATTTGTGCAGTATCCTATTGATAGTGTAGGTACCATATCATATTGCAATTTTCAAGTGGACTACGTACGTACGTTTTATAAAGCATAATCATGTGTTCAGCTTTTCTTGTTTTGAAGTGCCGTGACAACATTGCCATTTTTGCTTTACATTTTGTCAATAGAATTGCTATTTGATCATTACATAACATGTTCCTATTCAACATCACACCAAGGTCTTTAACTGCTTCCTTATTTGTGATTGTCTCATTATTAGGTCCTATTTATGCATATAGCTTTCCTTCTCTATCTCCATAATTTATTGATTCAAATTTATCAGAGTTAAATACCATCCTATTTACCTCTGCCAATTCATATACTTTGTTAAGGTCTCTTTGTAGCGCGTTCCTATCTTCATCACAAGTAATTTCTCTACTTATTCTTGTGTCATCGGCGAAACTACTCACTACCGAGTCCTTAACATTACTGTCTATGTCTGTAATCATAATAACAAAGAGAGAGAGAGAGAGAGAGAGAGAGAGAGAGAGAGAGAGAGAGAGAGAGAGAGATAGGGTGATATTTTAGCATTTCCCAACGATTAGTACCTGCTTTTAAGGAATCGAGCGTGATTACGATGTCGATAAAGGAATTTTATGTTACATTGTACATAGTATTTAACTTACAGTTGTAGCATATTTCGTCTTCAATGCGGTGTTAAGTAATTTTTTATTGTTTTTTTTTTTTATTATTCATTTGCCTTTGAATATTGCCTTAGCTTTATCTCGTTTATAAAAGCAGAGATTTTCTTGGGATATCATGAGAGGTTTCAACTCTACGGACTTCGGTTACCCAGCATGGAAAGTGGCATCTGTTTACGGATACGTGATCCAACTTTTTGAGTTATCAAAAGATACACACACACACACACACACACACACACACACACACATATATATATATATATATATATATATAAATATATAAGTGATATATATATTATATATATAGTATATATATATATATATATATATATAATATATGATTTATTTATTTTGTGTGGGGGGGAGAGAGAGGAGGAGGACGAAGCTAAGGTGCACCATATCTTAGCATGCGCCAGGTGTTACGTTACGGTACAAATTAACATTTTTATAATATTGTTCCACTGACAATGGGAGCAGAGGTGACCCTTCCTCTGGAAACACGCGCAAGGAATATAAATGCATTTCAGGAGATAGGGGCCACGAGAGACGTTTTTGAGAGAGAGAGAGAGAGAGAGAGAGAGAGAGAGAGAGAGAGAGAGAGGACTCGACTAGAAAAGGAGAGAGACGCGGAAAACACGTTAACGAAGCTCAAATAAGACGGCAAGTTGAGAGAGAGAGAGAGAGAGAGAGAGAGAGAGAGAGAGAGAGAGAGGTGCAATCAGGTCTTCATCTCTGTTTGCTGGGATTTGTTTGGATGTTTGAGAAATAACGGAGAAAAACATTGTAGGGGAATTGCTGCCGCGAATGTTTTGGGAAAGGAAGAATTGTCACGTGCTGAGAATAATGGTTTTAAAAGTTTGTGAGAGACGGACAAAAAAAAAAAAAAAAAAAAAAAAAAAAAAACTTATAAATAAAATACACACACACAAACGAACAAACAAAGTTGATTATGGTATAAACACGGATAAAGGTTTGGCAAAGTGATTCTGCGCCTTCCCTCGGTGAACGACGTTTAATATGAAATAAAACATTCAGGTTTTTAGTTGGCGAATTTTGGCACATTCTGATGAGCTAAGATAAAAGGGAAAAAACATTAACCAAATGGGGAAATTATTTTTTATGAAAAGCATAACATAAAAAGTATAACTAGTAATTATAGGTGATTTTTTCTCTGACGTTTTGGCGATTCGTATTGAGAGGCGGATGGTAGAAAATAGAGGTGAAATAAAATTTGTAACTTTTATAATCAACTGTATTCATTATGAAATAATCTCGTAATCCCGTAATTAGTAACGATTATTGCCTATTAGGAAGTTACAAAACGCTTGGTAACTTGTGCTGAAAGATGTAAGATGAAATTGGAAAGACAAATGGGGATGATTTTGTAATGTTAACCAATAAAAAATGTGTATCAAAAAGTTTTCCACGATATTTCGCCATCAGTTAAATTTCTCTCTCTCTCTCTCTCTCTCTCTCTCTCTCTCTCTCTCTCTCTCTCTCTCTTTGTACCTTCATACCTATATGGACGAGAATTGAAAGGCACATAACTTTGCTGTATAGCTGGTATTGATGAGGCAAATTGCAATCAATACCCGTGTAATTACGGTAATTTGCCAATCATGAGCACGAGCTCTCAGTCCTCTGGGTAAATAACACATCTGTCAATAAAAGTAATATTACTTTCATGTAATATTCACTAAATGCTTATAGATCATCATAGAGAGGACACGTGGACAAGGAATATTGTTGTGAGGAAGAGTTGTGTGATAACGAAGAGAGACAGAAAGCAGTAATATTTGTTTTAATGTTTTCTTTTCTTCTCCCTGTAAGTAATGGAGGGCGGGTTGTGGGGACGGTGAAGAAATTTGTAATTGTAACCTATAACCTGATTTCTGTAACTTTTTCTTCACCTTCAGAAAATTACAGGAAGGAATGCAGTGTGAGTATTATACTGTCAAAGGAAAATTGTCACCTGTAGCTGTAAAAATTGTTAAATTTTTTGTCGGTAAGGTGTGTAGTGCATAGATAATATACATCCGAGTAGATAATTTCAGATATATTTCAATGCCCGCCAGTTTTATTAGACATAAGCAATCAATCAGTCAATGCCTGCGCCACTTTTCGTTTAAAGAGGACAGTTATCTTAGGTATAGTTTTTTATATAGATAGTTGTACTTTATGACTGAAGAGAGGGTGAATTTTCATGTGTGAATTATGAAATGTTTGTCCAGTTTTTTTTTTCTCCCACAAGACTAGCTAATTTGAGATATTTTTGAGAATTCCAAAAAGAACATTTTGCATCCATTTGGGGTTATTAGCAACCTTTCATTTGCGTCTTAATCGTTTTATACAGTTATGATTGGTGATATTTTGCATGCGTCCAATATTTAGGAATTGCAAGTCAGTGGTATTTGCATACCATTGCAAGACTATAGTTGCAGAATTCCTTTTGAGTAAAAGAATGCAACTGATTAGTTTCAAGATAGAGAGACTACGTAACGTCCGGCCTTTTTATATTTTTTATATTCTTTTATGATATTATTATTATTAAGTGTAACCGTTCATTTTCTTGTGTATCTACGTTTTGTGTACTGTATGATATCAAGTATATCTATATATGGCCATGAGCAGAAATAAAGGATTATTATTATTATATTTCTTTCAAGAGTCGGCCCGACACACGCCTGCTTCAAATCCCAAAGTCACAAAGTCTCCTTAATTTTCTTACCCTCCCCTCCCACCCCCTTCCCCTCTTTATACTTCCTACATCCTACTTGCCTAATTTAGGTCTAACTCTTCCTTCCCCACCTCCCCTCTCCTCCTACTCCCTCCCTCCCTCCCCCCCCCTCCTCCTTCGTCTTTCCCAGTCTTTAGTTCTGTATACATAATTTCGTACCTAATTATCACTGGTTATCTCCCAGTAGAAATTAGTTCATTTCCCCCCTGTCATTACAAAGTCTCCTGAGTTGGGTAAATTAGGCAGTGCTTCTTTTTCCGTCTGTACTCTGATTTTCATTAGGTCGGCTCTTTCGTTTTTGGAACATTATTATTATTATATTATTTTTTCCAAAAAATCTCATGATAGCATGAGTCACTAAGATGGTGAAGAAATCCAAAATGGTTTGAATGTGGAATTCGGGAATCGCCGCTTTATCAGTAGAACATTCCAAGGGTCCTCGTCTTTTACCATAATGATGCGTAGGTTGAAGACCCCTCTTTTAAGCATATAGTATTGAAAGTGATAGCTGCATCAGCTGCATTCAATTAATTTTTTGTTTCTTCTATCTTTCTGACAGTGTTATCATGGTTACTGCATTCTGCCAGTTATTCACCGATGTTTGTCAATTTTTCCCCTTCAAGAATGACAAGCATAAGTGAGCTACTGGGATTATAATAATAATAATAATAATAACTAAAATAATAATACTCATAGTAGCACGAGTCTTCAAATGAAGGAGCAAATCGACAGGTATTTAAATGTACATATACTTAAATAATATTTTAAGTTTAAATATATGTACATTTACATAGCTGTGGATTTGCTTCTCCAATAATAAGGATAATACTGATAATAAACACGGCTTCAAAACCGTTGTGGTGGAATCCTGGAATGAACATATCGGCGTCATTTTGTCTTGCTCGCCTTATCACTACAACATAGCAGGTTCATTGTCTGTATTCGAGTGTTGAATTACGTTGGGGGTAAACTCGGCCAGGGCTGGTGCCGGGGGGGTAGAGGGAGGGAAGGAGGCCGGGGGATTGTGTCACGGGAAGGGGTGGGGAAGGGGTTTTGGAAGCTGAGATAGTAGCTGTTATTAATAGCGGTAATGCTTCTGGTCTCGCCTTTGTGACCGGGGCGATAGCAACAGCGGTGTAACTATTGATTAGAAAGAGGGGGGGGGGGGAGGCGATAGTTACGTGATGGCAGAGAGGTAGTTTTGTCGTACTTTGTAATTAGTTTGCGGGACGATGAGTCTCATAAATTGATAAATTATTTGATTTTTTTTTTAAACAACGCCGTTACCTCCTCCGTACTCCATGCCTTTAATACCGCTATTTATCTCGTGCGTGCAGATTCTGTGCATTGTTTATAAAGCAGGAATCCGCGTTATCAAGACCTTGGGTGTTTATCAAATAATTCCCTTTTAAATAAGAAATCGGGAGAATTTGAAGAGCGCAGCTCGGCAACACTCAAGACGTCAACTGAACTCAGCTGGTGATTTCAGCAAGAGGTGGTGAAAGCTACGCAATTTTTATTTCATTTTTTTTTTCACTTCCGGTTGGACGGGGTGATGCTCTTTGATGCCGAGATGCATCTGAAAACTTTTTTTCCCCCTCTCTCTCTCTCTCTCTCTCTCTCGTCTCATCTCTCTCTCTCTCTCTCTCTCTCTCTCTCTCTCTCTCTCTCTCGGATGGCGTATTGTTGAAGCAATGTTTTAGTCCACACAGTTGTTTTATAATTGCGTATTTTACATTGTATATTTACCTGTATTCAGTACAGTGAGTGATATGGTAGGCTGTCTTTTCATCAGGGAACATGTACAATCTGTGTGTGTATATATTATAGTACATCTTATATATGCACGTGTGTATATAATATTACATATATATA
>NC_087218.1:24328236-24338236 GCF_015104395.2 Macrobrachium nipponense | reverse complement strand
CTAACCTAACCTTTTGTGGAGTATTTTGGAGGCTTATATTCACGGAATTCTCTCCATTTAGAAAAAGCATGAGAGAGCATGACCTTTCCTTTTAAATATATATTAGTGGGGATCCTGATTCGAATCTGCAATCGCACAGGCTTCTGAAGAAACAAAGGCCAGTCTAATCTAACAACAAAAGGTCCAAATCACTGTTCATCGTGATGGAGTCACTGGCTCAGAACCTACTATGTATCACAGTTGAGATTTCCACAAGAATGTTTTGAGCTCTCATCAAGGAAGCCGTCTAGGACCCCTTTTAACAACGTTTGCATTTTATTTCCGAGATACTCCCGTCGCCTCTTCTGCTTAGAACGGAAACGTTGATAATGAAGGCGGCGCCTTTTAGAATGACGTTGTGATTTATAAGAGGAGATTGATAATTGTCTAAAGGCAACCAGTGAGAAATCGCAAATTAGTTCCCCCTCCCCAGCCCTCCTCATCCCTAGCGAACAATAGACGCTAGATGCTCCTATTATGGTTGTTCAAATTACTTGACTCTGAGAGAGAGAGAGAGAGAGAGAGAGAGAGAGAGAGAGAGAGAGAGAGAGAGAGAGATTCGGCCGGGATAGCAGTAGACATCACAAGTAGATGGGTGGAAAGACATCACCTTCATTATCTACTGCTGTGTCGGAACGCCATTTGTCATTTTGACTCGTCATCGGAATGACGGTTCACGTCTCTCATTATCATTCATTGGATCGATGGGATTAGTGGAGGGCGATGGGAAATATCACTGTTTTGAGAGACAACGTTTATGATTGTCATTCAACAAATTAATGCGATAATTATGCTTTTCCCCCCCGGGACTGCTCTCTGTGTTGTTTTTGTTGCGATGGCTGACACAGGAGTCCTGTTTTTTCTCTTACATTTTTTTAATGGTCTTATTTTGATAAAGCTTTTAGGTGCGTCATAATCGTCCGTTTCGTGGACAGGTGGTGGATGATGCTATACAGTAACGAGGTGATTATTTATCTATGAGTTTACTATAATCCCCTTGAAATTTATGTACATTTTGTACCTTACTACTTCATCTTAGGTTAAATACTAGACACACTCACTATTGTTTTACTGCTCATCTTATGTAAAATACTGAGAGACTTTTGTGTCGCTTTACTGCTTTATCTTAAGTTAAATACTAAGACTTTTTCTATGGCTTTACAGCTTTATCATACGTTAATACTACGAAAATTTGATAATTGCTTCATTGCTTTATCGTATAAATATTAAGACACTTTTGTGTAGAATTGTTTACCTTGCGTGGAATATTATACTCTTTATTGAATGTAGTCTGATTACATTAGGATATTGTATTGCAATGAACATGTATTTCACGTCCTGAATAACTTAAGTCACCATTCCAACATACTTTTAATCCATCTTTAGCTCACCATTGTAATTGGGTTTATTTGTATGTTTTAAGATCACTAGCCTCAAAAATTGCAACGAGGAGATTGATTCTAATTTCCGTTTTTCACTGAAAAGCAGAACTCATGTTTTTTTGTTTTTTTTGAACGAGTAAAAAAAAAAGGTGGGGCGATTGAGTAACTGAAATGACGTTATATCGCTGCCGATTTAAGCAATTGTTTCTGGCGTGGAATGTTCTCCCTCTGCTTTTCTGTGCCACTAAAGTTAAACACTTAAACTCTTCATGCTTTGTATTCTATTTTGTCTTTGATTTTGTTTTTATCTCGAGTAGGTTTTTATCAAGGTCTCCATTCCAGCATTTTTTTTTTTATCTCGAATAAGTTTTTATTTAGGTTTCCATTCCAGCAATTTTCTTTCTTATCTCGAATAGGTTTTATTTGTTTTCATTCTAGGAAAATTTTTTTTTATCTCGAGCAGATTTTATGTAGGTTTCCATTCCTGAGTTTATCAACTTCAGATTGTTTTTATTGTGGGGAGGAGGAGGGGGAGGGGGATAGGGTAATATTTAAGCACGGGCTCTTTCTCATTCGAACATCCTGTACGTATATATGTGTTTGTGTATATATATGTTTGTATATATATAAATATAATATTGTATGTATGTATAGTGTGTGTTTGTGTGAGTGTGTAGCACTGTGCATATATAAACACACCGCAAAAGTTTGTACCTTCTAGGAATAAGTTAATAACGCGTCGATAGGAAAAAGCTGTTGTTGTGGGGTGTAAGAATCCAGAGAGCCTTGAAATGGTTGGCTTGCGTTTCACTTCGTGTGGGGGAGTGTGTAACATCAGGCCTGGCCATGAAAATTTGATGGTTTCTTTTACAAGCTCCCTTCTTACGCACAGATTCCTCTCCCGACTCAGAATTGCTGACTTTTATTATTGATTTTGTGCTACTAAGTGGTTTGGGTTGCTACTGCACTTACCGGCCGGTTGGACTGCATGCGAATTTTTAACGAATTAGTTTGGGTTTACACACACAAATGCACATACACGTGTATATATATATACTGTGCACGCACACATATATGTATATTTAGATTTATATATAATATATACATAGAGAGAGAGAGAGAGAGAGAGAGAGAGAGAGAGAGAGAGAGAGAGCACTAGTATAAAAATGTATAAAAATATACTCATATATATGTATTAAAAATTATTCCACTAATTACTTTAATTGAATTGTAACTACTTCTACATTATAATTGTGTGTGTGTGTGATGAGAGAGAGAGAGAGAGAGAGAGAGAGAGAGAGAATGAATTATATTCACACGTCACGTTCATGTAATTTCTCAATCGTCGCTCCTGTAATTCATCCATTTACTACGATGTTTGAATGAGGTGCATCAGAGTAGAGGGGCCATTAAATATTTGAAAAGCCGCCCACAAGTTTCTCTTTGTGTATCGAGCAATGACGGAGAAACCTCCAATCTGGGAAACGATCTTAAATTCGTATTAGTATCAAACGTGTACTATTTGAGGACATAAGAAATTGACATCTAGTTTGAGGGCCAGTTTAATTGAAGTCTAAAATCCTTTTACTTAGTATTTAACTTTTCTGCTTTTTGAGGTCGTCAGTAAATCACTCGCAGTCTAAATGGTTAGTTTCGTTCAGTCTCGGAGCCATCTTGAAAAGAGATTGCCGAGCACCGTCTCATGATGTGCGTCAAAGCTTTCTGTTATTTATCGGGTAATAAAGGATCAATTGTTCTTCAATGTGAAGGAACAACCTTAAATTCATATTTAATTTCCGTCTCCCCGTAGGCGGGTAGTACCTTAGATGGACATCAGGTGGTGTACTGTAGGCATTACTTAAGCCCCTGGCTGCAACCTGTCATACCTTTTACCGTACCTCCGTTTATATTCTTTTTCTCCCATCTGACTTTCCACCCTCTCTCAACAATAGTTTCGTAGTGCAACTGCGAGGTTTTCCTCCTGTGACACCTTTCAAACCTCTGCTGCCTTTTCAGCGCTGACTGACCTCATAAGTCCTAGCGCTTGGCCTTTGACCTAAATTGTATACTACTATCCAGTCAATTCCCGACAAGAAGCCACTTTGACAGTTGCCTCCATCCTCATCCTCTGTCGAGCCCCAAGAGTTGTGTTCGTGTAATACATTCGTGTTCGTGTAGTTCATAAGGCCGTGACTTCGCCATCATTTACATTTAACCAGACAACTCTTCCCATGTTAATCGTTTGGCCAATATTTTTCCTCTCTCTTCTCTCTCTCTCTCTCTCTCTCTCTCTCTCTCTCTCTCTCTCGTGCCTTCGAATGCGTTAATTGTCTAATCGTGGCGTCTGCCAGTTAACATAATTATTCGTCATGTAGCGCGATCTTGCCCTCATATTATTCTCATTACGGCGATTATTATGCCGAGCATGTTTTGTGTGCGCCCTCTCACTACGAGTAAGTCTGGAATAATTAATTACTTATATTCCCAGGAATGGTTTAATTAATTCGTTATGTAATCGTCTAAATTGGGTTTTAGTTTTATTTGTTGTTCCCGATGCCGCGAGCAAGGACTAACCGGACCGAGTTACGGACTGTTGTGTTTATAGACCGTTGTTGCATCTTTCATAGTAAGTCCGTTAGACTGCGTATTTGGCGAATTTTAATCTTAGCAGGTATTTAACGAATATTTGACGAATATTTCACAAATTATTTTATTTGAAATGTCTGGAGGAAGGTAGTTATGCATAGGAAAATTTTGGTTTTGTTAAAAGATTAAACTTTTGAGTGTTAGAGAGAGAGAGAGAGAGAGAGAGAGAGAGAGAGAGAGAGAGAGAGAGAGAGAGAATCATCATGGTTATTCTCAACTTCATCAACAGTGTATTAGTGGTGTTTCCGACTTGTCTTTTAATTGCCAGAGGATTTTCATAATAACCTTCGGAAAATTGGTCTTGAGGCGGCTTCTTCAATGTTTGATCTCAAACTAAGTCGAATTCAATTTTATTTCGGGAAATGTCGCTGGATGTTACGGCAACAGCTGCTGCTTCGGCTACTATTACTACAACAACTGTTACCGCCACTATTACTATAACCCCTCTCCCCCGTTTTCCCTCCTCCTCCTCCTCCTCCTCCTCCTCGTGGTAATGGTCTGTTTTAGCAATTGCAAGTGGAGTCAGGTGTTTTTGAGTTTGTCAAAAATGTTTATTCAGATTCCTTCCAAGTCTTAAGAATTGCCGTGGGTTTTCGTTTTCTTCGTTATTTCATCAAGTACTTCCGTCATTGAATTTGATGTCTGAAATTTATTACGTGTAAATTCTTAACTTAAATTGTGATAACTTTGTTTTCATTACAGAATTTCATGTATGTAGATTTCATAAATTTCCTAATTGAATTTGATGTATGGAACTCATCACGCGTAAATTCATAGCTTAAAGTATTTTGAGAAGTTTATTTTTATTGGACGATTTAATATATCATGATATCGATGACCATTTGATAATGTGACATTAGTTTCCGTTTATAAAAAGCTGCCGCTTCGCTCGACTGTTCTATGGTTCTAATAAGTTAAAAGTTTTTGCTTTTCCTTTTCGAAAGAATCCATCTCATTGTTAAAGATTTAATTCTTATTGGGAGGACGTCAGGAGTAGGAGTGGGTTAGGGTGTGGAGTGAGGATTGGGGGTAGGTTGGTGTAGTGATGAGACTCTCTCTCTCTCTCTCTCTCTCTCTCTCTCTCTCTCTCTCTCTCTCTCTCCTTCCTTTTCTCATACGGTGCAACTGCAGGGAAGACAGATGTTTTATATTGCTCAGTAAAAGCGCAGCTCTCGCGCAATTTCAAATTTTGTATTTTTTTACGATTTGGTGAGCGTTGTAATTTGGCTGTCTGTGATAGAGTAGGAAGTATAAAGATTAAATGGTTTGGCCGGGTGGAGGAGGAGGAGGAGGAGGAGGAGGAGGAGGAGGAGGAGGAGGAGGAGGAGGAGGAGGAGAGAGAGAGAGAGAGAGAGAGAGAGGAGAGAGAGAGAATGATGATGATGATTAGGAAATGTTTCTCCCTCTCCTCCTTCTCTTGCATGTACTTACTCCCTCTCCTTCACCTCTTCATCCACCCTCTCATCCTCCTACTAAGGTTTATCCTACTTCCTTACCTCCTCCTCCTCCTCCGCTTCACTTGTCCTCTCCTCCACATTCTCACAGCCCTTTTTCATCTGCTCCTTTCTCTCTCTCTTCTCTCTCTCTCTGCTTTCCTTTCGCATCCTCAGTCTCTTCGTTCATCTGTTTCTACTTCCGCTCTCCTTCCCTCTCTTCCCTTCACTCTACATCTCTCTTTCTTAGTCTCCCTTTCCCCCTTTCCTCTCCCCCCCCCCTCCACCGCACCCCTCATCAGCCAAAGGCATTTTTCATGCGACGGAACAGGGGGGCATATTTCCCCTCGCCACATCCGAGGTGTTTAAAGGGATCATTATCCATCGGGAATGACCGTGTATGGAATGTTTATGCTGATGACGGCCCCGAGAGAGGCTTCGGAAAGTCAGGAATGCGAAGAAAACTGGGCGCGGCCAAGTGGAATCAGGATTGTGAATGTGATGGGAATCGGCTGGAATTCTCGCGATGACGGCGACGTGACGACGTCATTCCTATATTGTCATTCCCATATTGTCTTGTCATTCCTTTATTGGGTTATTTTTACACTGTCATTCCTTTATTAGGTTATTCGTACATTGTCATTCCCATATTGCCATTCCCATTTTGTCATTCCTACATTTTCAATCCCATAGTTATTCCTATAATGTCATCCCCATATTGTCATTCCCCCATTGTCAGTCCCATAGTTATTCCTACACTGTCAATCCCATGTTGTTATTCCTGCATTGTCATTCCTACAGTGTCAATCCCATACTTATTCCCATATTGACATTCCTACATTTTCAATCCCATATTGTTATTCCTACATCGTCAGTCCCATATTGTTATTCGGACACTAGCATTACCATATTGTCATTTCCATTTTGCGCTTATTGCATTCGCGGTTTTTTTTATTTTTGTTTAGCTGGTTTTCGTTTGTTTTTGTTTTCCTCTCTTAATTCATCGTTTCTGTTCCATTCCTGAGTTTTTTCTACTTATTTCCTTTCTCATATTTTCATTGTATTTTACTCCTCGTGTTCCCATTTGTTACTTGACTCTCTCCTTTCTCATATTTCATTGTATTTATTCAGCTTCTCCATCATAACCTAATTCAGATTTCTTCGTAACTCGCCTCATACCTCATAACTATTCCTTATATACTTCAATTTCGTCCTCATAAGTCATCTAATATATAATTCCTACCTCTTAAGTCAGTCGATGGTTTGTTTAAAATACATCCACCCGCAGAACTTAAAATTTCTTTTTTACTTTACTCATACCTCGTAACGATTCTGTATGTATACTTCATTCTCTCTCAATTTCTTCTTAATAAGTTTCAATTATATAATTCCTCTCTGATAAATCAGTGTAGGATTTTTTTTTTTCATAGACATTCATGCCGGTGAGAACGTTACAAATATTTCGACTTATTTGCATACTCTAATGATTTGGAAATAGACTGTTTGAGCAGACGTGTCCACAATTGCTTCGGTTGGACATGTGGTAATGAGGAAAAACTTGTAAATTGTTTGGTGCACACAAATGACGTCCTGATTATTCGCTGTACACACCTAAATTGAAATGCCCAGAAAAAAATTCCCAGAATTATTTTTGACTTTAACTGATAAAAAGTTCTAGAATTATTTTCCACTTGAATTATTTTGTACTTAAACTGATAAAAAGTTCTTGAATTATTTTCCACTTGAAAAACGGTTTTGATAAAAAAAAATTTTCAAGAACTTATTTTCCACTTGAAAACGGTTAGTTTATTAAAAACAAGTTCTAGAATTTTGTTTTACTTGAAATCTGATGAAAATGTTCCAATATTTTTTTTACTTGAAAACGGTTTGATAAAAAAAGATTCCAGAATTATTTTTGACTTGAAAAAGATTTTATAAAAAGTCCCAGAATTATAATTTGATTTTAAAACGATTTGATAAAAAGTTCCAGTATTATTTTTGAATTGAAAACTGTTCACTTGAAAAAGATCCAGAATTATGAAAACTGTGATAAAAAAGTTCGAGTGATTTTTTACTTGAAAATTCTTTGATTGAAAAAGATCCAGAATTATGAAGACTGTTTGATAAAAAAATAGTTTGACTTATTTTCACTTTCAAAAGGGTTGGTGTTATAAGGTATGCGATTTACAAACTGGAAAATTTATTTTTAAAAAAATTTGTTTTCAGGTCGACAAAGAAAGTATAATGAACTCTGCAACAAAATATATAAAAAAGACCGGTATTGCTACATATCTCTGTCGCCGTTAGTACATGAAAGACATGTCAATGTAGATCCTTAACAAAAAGATTGGTAGTGTTTCGGTTTCCCGCTGTTAACGAATTATTTTAATTTCCAATTCAAATGAAAGTGATATTACGGTTACTTAATGTACTCGGTTGTGCAAAGACTGTTTTCATCTTTTGTAAAATAAGGTACGAGTTTTATGTTATTTAACTGTACTTTCAGGTCAGGATTTAGTTACATTGCAAGAAATCACTGTTATCTGGTGAAAAGTGTTTTTAGAATTCCAGTTAATTCAAGCCACAGTTACTTGTTGGCATTTGAAGAATCAATACAGAAAAAATCTGGTAAATGCCTTTTGCTCAATGGAATAGTTGGTAAATAATTTTCCAGTTGACTATCATTAACCATATTGAGTTTCTGTTGTAACGATTCAAAACACGCGAAATAGATTATTGAAACTTACATAGAATTGTCGCATCCTTACTGAGTGGCGTTTTGCTTTGAAGGGATGGTTAAGCCTGGAAACTTACGGATTTCCAGCTAGAATCGAGGGAAGGCCTATGCCAATATGCGACTATTCAGCAGAAGGACGGGGGTGCCTTGCCAAAGTTACCGTTAAAGTGACTCTGTTCATCAAGTATGGTTCCAAACCTCACCCAGTTTCTCTCTCTCTTCTCTCTCTCTCTCTCTCTCTCTCTCTCTCTCTCTCTGAGGTGTGTGTGTACATAGATTTTTATGGAAACTAGTTTCTGCGTGTTAAGAGTGCGCAGTAATAGACACGAATCGAGGACAAAATATTGTTTTCTTATGCATATATGTGTATGCAGACATACAATGATAATCTCCTCTCTCTCTCTCTCTCTCTCTCTCTCTCTCTCTCTCTCTCTCTCTCTCTCTCTCTCTCACACACACATTATATAAATATATGTGTGCGCGCGTGTGTGTGTGCTCACTTGCACGTTTATAAATGTGCAGCATACGCTTATTAATAAATGGATTCGAGAATGGCACAGAATCATCAGAGGCTGATTCCGGAAAACGTAACAATTTTTCCCGCTGCATTTTTGTTTTTCTTTGGCGCCTTCGAAATAACTTTTATTATTTATCTGATTTTCATAAGCGGCGTAACGTATTCAGGTTTTCAGACATTTCCATTCCGAATGGGGCACCGACTGAGATACAGCAATTTGACGTGGATTCCGTAAATGCCCGGATTTTTCGTCGGCAGTTCTTTTTAATCCCCAGCATTTTCGGCACCGGCTCTGTACGTTCCACTTTTTAAATCATTTCGTTTTTTGTCAAATTTTTTTTTCCTACAGATCTTTTATTTTGCTCTGGTCATTTTCATGTTCTGTTTATGGTAACATCGAAGATTTGTTCTTTTTTTTTAGATTTTTTCTTGCGAATTGCAAAAGCTTTTATTCTCGCTTGCTTTTTTTTATTTAAATTTTTCCTACAGTTTTTTTTTTTTTTTTTTTTTGTTTTTTTTTGGGGGGGGTGTCATTTTCAATGCCCTGTTCATGGTAAAGTCGAAGATTTCTTTCGTTTTTATAATTTTTTTTTCTTACGAAAACGAAACGCTTTTGTTCTCACGATCCTTGTTTTGCAATAGTTTCATATAGCATTTTTATTATTTTTTTGTCATCTTCATGACCTGTTTATTGTGAAATCTTAGACTTTTTTTTTCTTTCATCGTGCGAGTGCGAAACGCTTTTATTATCACTTGTATTTTTTTCAAATTTATTTGTCCTACAGCGTTTTAATTTTTATTTTTTGATCATATTCATGTCCTGTTTATGGTGAAATCGAAGGCCTTTTTTTCTTATTCGCTTTTTCTTTCCTTGCGAATGCGAAACTCTTATTCTCACTTGCTTTTGTATTCATATATGCAAGATCTGGTCAGATGGCGATTTTGCCTATGCATGATTTAGAGTCTTGTCTTTTCATAGGTAAATTATTTCTCCCCCTAGAGAATTTTCCTCACTTTGAAGAAGCTCTCTCTCTCTCTCTCTCTCTCTCTCTCTCTCTCTCTCCTCCTCTCTCTCTCTCTCTCCAGAATCTTATTACTTTGCCATACTCCCTTTTTTATATATATATATATATATATATATATATATATATATATATATATTATATATAAATATATATATATTATATATATGAATCATATGATTTTACCATATTTTTTTCCTTCCTTTCTTATCCCTACCTTAAGT
>NC_087218.1:24318236-24320736 GCF_015104395.2 Macrobrachium nipponense | reverse complement strand
GATGCTCTTGCAAGTTACTTCATACTTTCGAAGTTGAAATCGATTGTATTTGTGTGTTGATCCTTAAGGTTCTTTTGCCTGTGAAGAAAACTCAGGTTTTCTCGGGAGTCACAAAGCTGTCGGAAAATGGAGAGAGATTTCAGTCATTTCAGGAATTTCTTGATGACGAATATAAAATGAAACAAATATTCTCCTTGGATTCCTCTTCCAAAGGCCTTGACGCCAGCTCCATTAATGCATTGTTTTGGAAGGAGTGAACTAACTGTACACACACACAACACACACTCTCTCTCTCTCTCTCTCTCTCTCTCTCTCTCTCTCTCTCTCTCTCTCTCTCTCCTTGACTTCGCCTCCATCTTCCGATTTAGTTGACAGGAGAACATACCCTGTTTAAGTAGTTAGCGTCAGCAACGGTAAGTTCATTTACATGTTACATCCAGCCAGGCGTTGTATGTTCTGACACCAGTTATGGGACTCGCGCTGCAGGCTAAATTTATGTTTTTTAGTTGTTTTATGGTCCGTTTCGTAGTAGCTTGAAGAAACTCTAAGGATAATACTACCCATATTTTAATACCAACGTGACGTGTTGTCAATTGTGTAAGCGGAGTTTCTTATTTTTAATGATATTCACTTCGATCTAGAAACCCTTGTGTTTTGTTTAGTCAGAACATCACGTTATAGTTTTAGTTCGTTTAGTTATTGGTGTATTTTCCGTTATAAGACGGCGGAGATTTAGTGGAAATACTGGAATACAGTATCATCGTGCAGTCTCTTCATAAGCAACGCAAGTTCATGGCATAACCGACCTTTCGTTAAACTCCCATAAGAACGAAGTCCCTAATTATTTGCGTCCGGCGTTGCAGCTACTTCCTAATTGCACACTTGAGTGTTCTTGAGATGACTTCGGCTGCCATTGATTTTTAGAGATATATAAGTCTTCCTTGAACCCAAACCTCCAAACCCACCTCTCCTCCCTACCTACGTACCTACCTACCTACCTACCCTAACAATCTCTTCAGGTGGAAGCCACCTGAATTCTGTCCTATATTTCAGTTACTAATTGTCATCATGTTCTGTATATATACATATATATATATATATATATATATATATATATATATATATATATATATATATATATATATAAAATGTACATTCTCTCTCTCTCTCTCTCTCTCTCTCTCTCTCTCTCTCTCTCTCTCTCTCCCGAAAATATGTAAGAAATGTAAAAGTAGTTTTTAATTTTATCTGTCATTGAAGATTGAAGGCCAAAATAACTTAAAACATTGCAACATACCTGTACGCATAATCTGATAAACATTTGCCTTGAAGACTCTTAGCCTCAAGACTCTTAGTCTTATTGTGATTTAGCACTACCCTTATTGTGATTTCTTTACAAGAAAGCACTACCATGCTTTACAGCCGCCCCCCCCCCCCCCTCTGTGTGTGTGTGTGTGGTGCCCCCCTCGTGGCTTTCCCATGCACGCGTAGTGTGTCTCAACTCCTGTCAATTCCGAATCAAGTCCTAAGCGAGAAAGGTGCGTCCTTCCACCTCAACCCCGCTTGTCGGCTTATATGACCATCCACCTACGGTCTGTCCAATTAGCTAACTCTGCGCTGTCATAGAGAGAGAGGGGAATGCTGGGAAGGGAAACACACGGCGAGGGGAGATGATGAAGGGAAACATGGGAAGAGAGAGAGAGAGAGAGAGAGAGAGAGAGAGAGAGAGAGACTATGCGGGAAGGTGACGTGAAAACAACTCTCTCACACACGCGCACACGTGATGCGTTCAGACGAAGGGAATTAACAAAACACTCAGAGAGAGAGAGAGAGAGAGAGAGAGAGAGAGAGAGAGAGAGAGAGAGAGAGAGGTAAGGTTTTAGGAAAATGAAGTGGAATGCGCATAGATACAAACACACAATAAGGACAGATTAATGGCAACGAGAGAGAGAGAGAGAGAGAGAGAGAGAGAGAGAGAGAGAATGTAAGCAAACACACAGTGTGATTGGTTTATGCAGAATCCATTTGACAATTATCTTTCCATATATAAATCAACATCCACACTATTTTGTAACTGCTTCCAAAGATTTGTTTGAATTTCATCCAGACATACTGTAAATAAGGACGGATAACGAGCATAATAAGAGAATAAGAATGAGAGAAAAAATATTCTCTTGTTAGAGAAAGTCTCTCTAGAACGGGGAAGTAGACCTCGCCTGATTTATATATGCGTCCAACCAAAATGTAAATATTATATCAGTGCTCCCGTCTCGGAAGTGGGATGGGGGATGGGGAAGGGGTGGGGTGGGGGTCAACCGGTGTCCACGGCTTTTTTGAACGATAATGGACCTTTTTGGTGGCCGGCGTAAATACGAGAATCGCTAAAAAATGGCGCGGTTGAAGTGGCGGGTAGTAGTACCCATGCGCCTTAGGCCGGGATATATGAAATTCTGTGGGCACGGTGATGAGCCAATCAGGGGAAGAAATGAAGCGGAAAATG
>NC_087218.1:24298236-24313236 GCF_015104395.2 Macrobrachium nipponense | reverse complement strand
ATATTTCTTAAACTAAAAATATTTCCTAATATAATTGATGTGAACCGCATTATTTATAATCGGCGGACAGATAATTCTTTTAATATGTACGTTATATTTGCGAGTTATGTTAAGGCGAAAATACCTGGATATAGTTAATAATCATATTACTCTCGGTTCTTTTATCATAGTATATATTTTAGAGTGAAAATTCTCTCTCTCTCTCTCTCTCTCTCTCTCTCTCTCTCTCTCTCTCTCTTCATGAGCAGTATTCTGCATCATGTATAACAAGCGTTCATCAGATTTTCAATACATGCGTATTATCCTTTGTTGCCCCCATAAATTAATAAGTGTTGGTACCACCAAGCACGCTTATAGATCAGGCTATTCATTTTTTACTATTTTTATTTTTTTTTTTTTTTTTTTTCAAATGAAGGCTTTCGTTATGGATTTTCTGATTAAATATGATTACATTACGTGTCATTTTTCATGGCATTGTAGCGAGGTAAAGGTGTTATGAAATAACGGGGTTGGGGGTGTTGTCCAAGATGGAATGAGCGTGGAATGTTGTGTGTCGTATCTAATCGTGCGTAATTCGTAAATGTTGCTAATTTAAGACTGGAATGTTTATTTTTTCTTATTTGAATAAAAAATAATAAGCGATGTACAGAACGCTCTCCTATTGCATTTTGAATTCGTAAGTTAGGGAAACCGCCCATCTGTTCAGCAGGCATTAATTTCAGCATTATTCAGAATACATTCCCTGGTGTTTTAAATAATTCAGGACAGAGAGAGAGAGAGAGAGAGAGAGAGAGAGAGAGAGAGAGAGAGAGAGAGAGAGAGAGAGAATTAGGGGGTTTTGCGGCATTATCACAACAATTCAGCCGTTTTCAGGAAAATGTTCTTCGTAATCCATGCGCGCCCTACGGATGTTTTTTTTTTCTTTTTTCTTATTGCATCGTAATTTGCACCTACATGTGTGTGTGCTCTGGCAGCGATGTATATGGGGAAGAAAAAACGTTTGGAAATAAAAAAATAATAATAAAAAAGCTTTTAAGAAGTATAGCTTTTATTTTGAACGTAAAGATTTGAGATAAGAGATTAGTTAAACGTTAGTGATGTATAATGTTTTGATTCTTGAAGGATATTGTAACTTGATAAGATGACGGTAATTTGAAGACTGAAATTTGAGCATGTGGCGAGTTTGTAATAACGGCGAGTTTTAGTTTCTTGAGGGACTTGGAAATTAAGGGGTTTAACAAAGACTTCAGAAGCGCCTCGGTGGCGCGATCGGTATGGTCTTGGCCTGCCACCTCGGTGGCTGCGAGTTCGATTCGCGGGCGTTCCACTGAGAGGTTAGAGATGTGTATTTCTGGTGATAGAAGTTCACTCTCGGCGTAGTTCGGAAGTCACGTAAAGCCGTTGGTCCCGTTATTGAATAACCACTGGTTCCATGCAACGTAAAAACACCATACAAACAAACAAACAACAACTTAAGGTTTGACAGCTATCGTATAGTAGCGTGACAGTAAATCGAAATCAGTGCTGGTGTTCAAGGGAAATAGGCCAAAACAGTCAACTGTAGTTGGATATAAATCAAAGGTAATACAATCGAGACAAAACATGATAGGCAAGATGAAGAGGAATTGTGTATGAGAAAACGGGTGTGTCCGAGTAGCTATAAAACAAAATGAAAAGGGGTTCTTAAATATATAGCATATATGATGGTGATAAAATAAAGTTTTTGAAATGTGATAATGGATTAATAATCTCAGAAAATATTAAAAAAAAACATAATTTTAATATGTGGTTTGGTTCAGTTTGGGAGCAAGGAGAGGAAAATGTGATCGAAGAACATGATGCATTGGTTTTACAAATTAAAGGCCATAATTTCTATGAAACATAAGTGTCCATAAAATAAGTAATGATTAGTGCAGTGTCACTTAACGCAAAAAAATGAACCGATTTAACTTCATTGTTGTATGTAGACTTTAGTGGCAAAATAACAGCTGTAAAAGTCGCAGCTACGATGTGACATGTATCCACATTTCTTCTTCATTCAAAAAAAAGTTTTGTAGCTACACAAGATGTAGTAATTTTCCAGTATCGCCGTATATTCTCTCTTCGTGTGACTGCAGGATTAACTGTGATATGATCGTCATCATTTGTATGTGTTCAAGTCAAAATATCTTATTTTCTGAATCTCTCTCTCTCTCTCTCTCTCTCTCTCTCTCTCTCTCTCTCTCTCTCTCTCTCTCTCTCTCTCTCTCTCTGTGCTTAATATTTAATGGGATCTTGCCATAAAACGTGCTGCAGGTAAAGTTTCGCTCACATATTCAGTAGAGGCTGTTTAAGGTCATACAGCGGTTAAGTGCGTCAAGATTTATAACTGAAACGGAGTCAGCAGCTGAACTTTTACCGTTTCCAAAGCTTTGCAAGTTGTGTGGCATGAATCTATGAAAGGGAGATTCGTTTCTTTTAAGTATTTTGATGATTAAGACTAAAAATATATCCGAAAGGATTATTCCAGCTTAACACCGGAGAATTTTCCAGCATTTGATAAGTTGAATGATGTTAGACTCTCTCTCTCTCTCTCTCTCTCTCTCTCTCTCTCTCTCTCTCTCTCCCCCCCTCTTCTCCCCCAATGGACCAGCCATTTTGGTGGTTATGAAGATGGGTTGCATTATCTTAGGGGGTGACCACGCCCTTTCCTGCCCCTTGTTACGACCATAAGGAATATACCTTTATTGGTGGTGGTGCGAGATGGTTGGGGGCTGGGGTGTCCGGGGTAGGAAGGGGGAGGGAGGAAGAGAGAGGGGAGGGGGTGGAAAGCGGGTTGGGGGGATGGTGACCTGGTCCTTACCGGCTGTTCCAGGATCGTGGACGCCCCTTCCTTTGGCCGACTTGAATATAACGAACGTAATTACCTTCGCAAGGAATCCTCTTTTCTTTTTACAGCTTTTTTTCTCTCTGTTTTGCATGTTTTTCTCTCATGTTTTTTCCCGGCTTGTCTGTTTTTGCAAAGGAGGATTAGGTAACTTGATTTTATTTTTGCATTGCTTTATCCCTATCTTTACCTATGATATAACTTCGATTGTATTCGTTTAACCACTTTCTCCTCTTTGCCTTGTCTGTTTTTATTTCTCATAAGGGATCTTCTAGTCTACGGAAGCTGGCTAAAAGGGTTTGTGCGCTTCGTGATTATTCCTTTACAATGCGCAGTTAGAATGTTAACAAAACTTACGCGTAAATTCGTATAAAACTACGCCATGGGTCGAAACAAAATCCATGTAAATTCGTATAAAACTACGCCATGGGTCGAAACAAAATCCATGTAAAATCGTATAAAACTACGCCATGGGTCGAAACAAAATCCATGTAAAATCGTATAAAACTACGCCATGGGTCGAAACAAAATCCATGTAAATTCGTATAAAACTACGTCATGGGTCGAAACAAAATCCTTGTAAATTCGTATAAAACTACGTCATGGGTCGAAACAAAATCCATGTAAATTCGTATAAAACTACGTCATGGGTCGAAACAAAATCCATGTAAAATCGTATAAAACTACGTCATGGGTCGAAACAAAATCCATGTAAATTCGTATAAAACTACGTCATGGGTCGAAACAAAATCCTTGTAAATTCGTATAAAACTACGTCATGGGTCGAAACAAAATCCATGTAAATTCGTATAAAACTACGTCAAGGGTCGAAACAAAATCCATGTAAAATCCTATAAAACTACGTCATGGGTCGAAACAAAATCCATGTAAAATCGTATAAAACTACGTCAAGGGTCGAAACAAAATCCATGTAAATTCGTATAAAACTACGTCATGGGTCGAAACAAAATCCATGTAAAATCGTATAAAACTACGCCATGGTCGAAACAAAAATCCATGTAAAAATCGTATAAAGCTACGCCATGGGTCGAAACAAAATCCACATGTATTCGAAATAAATTACTACGTCATGGGTCGAAACAAATCCTGTAAATTCGTATTAAAAACTAGCTGCAAAGTCGACATCATGGGTAAATCCGTAAATACTTACGTCATGGGTGTCGTAAACGTATAAAACTACGTCATGGGAAAGTGCGAACAAAAAATCCATGTAAAATCGTATAAAAACTACGTAAGGGTCGAAACAAAATCCATGTAAAATCTAGACAAATCCGTAAAACGTATAAAAACTACCCGTCATGGGTCAAACAAAATCCAAATGTAAAATCGTAAAATAAAACACTAAAAAACCGTCATGGGTCGAAACAAAATCCATGTAAAAGTCTACGTCATGGGTCGAAACAAAATCAATGTAAATCGTAAAATAAAACTACGTCATGGGTCGAAACAAAAATCCATGTAAAATCCGTAATAAAACTACGTCATGGGTCGAAACAAATCCATGTAAAAATCGTATAAAACTACGTCATGGGTCGAAAGACATCATGGGTAAAATCCGTAAATCAAATTACGTCATGGGTCGAAACAAAATCCATGTAAAATCTTATTAAAACAAACTACGTCATGGGTCGAAACAAAACTCCATGTAAAATCGTATATAAAACTACGTCATGGGTCGAAAACAAAAATCCATGTAAAAAATCGTTATAAAACTACGTCCAGGGGGGTCGAAACAAAATCTATGTAAAATCGTATAAAACTACGCCATGGGTCGAAACAAAATCTATGTAAAATCGTATAAAACTACGCCATGGGTCGAAACAAAATCCATGTAAAATCGTATAAAACTACGCCACAAATGGGTCGAGAAACAAGCAAAATCTATGTAAAATCGTATTAAAACTACGCCATGGGTCGAAACAAAAATCCATGTAAAATCGTATAAAACTACGCCATGGGAAATCGAAACAAAATCTATGGGTAAACAAAATCGTAAATAAAACGCCACGGGTCACAAAATCATGTAAAATCGTATAAAACTAAACGGCCAGGGTCGAAAACAAAATCATGTAAAATCGTATAAAACGATGTCGAAACAAAATCTATGTAAAATCGTATAAAAACTACGCCATGGGTCGAAAACAAAAATCTGTAAAATCGTATAAAACTACGCCATGGGTCGAAACAAAATCCAATGGGTAAAATCGTAAAACTACGCCATGGATGAAACAAAAATCCATGTAAAATCGTATAAAACTACGCCATCGTAGGTCTTCTCACGCCGAAACAAATGTAGCAGTAAACAGCGATTGTGCGTATAAGGTCCCGCAAGAGAATTTCCGATGTGGAAGTTATCGTAAGGGTTTAGGTAGTGGTCTCTTGGAGGAACCCCCTCCCCCCTCCCCCCTGGGCTTTTCCGCTGGCAGAAGTATGGGTTTTCCTAAACGTAAAAAGGGAGTGGGGAAGGGGGAGGGGGGGGGCGGCGCCGGTATTTGTGGAAGTAAGAGTAGTTTTCTGTTGGATTTGTTCCGCCTTATTTGTGGTGTCTTTTCTATCCAGAGGTGATCATTACCGAAAGTTAATTCTGGTTTTTAAAACAATTCATATTTACTTGATTTGGTTTGTGCTTGCGTTAAATTCTTATGAAAGCTTGTGGTTTTGTTTATCAAGTTAGAACTATAGTGGTGTAGTATCTGTTGATCCATTTGTTTATCTATTCATATATCTTTGCAACTTTACCATGGGGGAATCTGGAAATGCTCTAGATATAAAAACGAAATCGGTCAGGATTACCCAGTCCTTATTTTCTACAATAAAGTTGCATTATAAATTATATATTTATGTAAATATATATATATATATATATATATATATATATATATATATATATATATATATATATATATATATATATATATATATATATTTAAGCGTCGGTGTAATTACAATCGTCAATGGATACCGCTAGCCTCTTCGATGCTTTTGTTCTTTCTTTCCTGTTTCTCTCCCTCCCGTCTATCTGTCCCTGTATTGAAATGGACGGAAAGCAGTCTGTGTCTGTTATCGCTGTTTGTTCCTTTCACTTCCTTGCTTCCTACCCTCATTTTCCTTTTCATCTCTGCTCCCGACTTTCGGGGATGCCGCCGCCGCCGACTTCATCGTCTAGTTTTCATCCCTCTTCCGACCAATCCGTATGATCGCTTTTAATTTCACGCTAATTAGATTTTTCAGTGTCTGAAGTGCGCTTTTCAGCGCGGCATCCTTCTCAGGCCCCGGAGAGAGAGAGAGAGAGAGAGAGAGAGAGAGAGAGAGATACGTGTTCCATTTTGTTCCTTGTTTTAGTAGACGCTCTTAAAACGAGCTTTGTTTTATTTTCTATTTTATTTTGCACGTCGTTGTGTTTCTTTTCAAAAGAAAGTTGACTCGATGGTGATTCTTGTAAAAGCTTGCCAGGTTTTTCTTTCTGTTGGTAACAGTATTGTGTAGATTGTGTGTGTGCGTGTGATGGAATGCGTTTAGGGAATCATTCGGCTCTTGTTTTTCTTGTTTATACAGGTGTATATAATATATTTGTTTTTGCTTTTACCGGTGAAAGCCCGTCTGTGATGATGATGGGAATGAATGTATGTATGTTTTTAATTCAGGTCTTGTTTTGTGTGTTAACAACAGGTGTAATATCTGTTTTTTACAGCTAAATGCCCGATAGAGATAATGATGTGAATGTGTGTATGTACGTATGTTTTAAGCTTAATCTTTGTTCACTTCTTGATTCGCCGCTTGGTTGACACTTGCTGCCATAATTTCTTAAGCTGTCTAGTACGTGCCATTGTCTTGAGAAGTGACAGGAATAATATGAAAGACTCTTCACAGGCAGTAATGTAGTATCACCGGGAAGATCATTTTCATGTTTAGCTTATCAGGAATTTCTCCCATGTTTATGTATGGGTTTGTCGAGTATTTATCAGTTTGGTCTCCTTGGGTCATTGGGCTTATTGTTTAATAGTTACTTGAAGAGGTTCTGTAGTTGAAGTCGATATTGTAGTATGTAATAAGGGATTGAATCCAGTATTTTTACTGCAGCTGCAGTTGTTTTTAAGGGGCACAAATGCCTGTTAATACCAAATGGAGTTCTATTATACATCAACGGTGGTAAATTTCTGTTAACTATATAGTAAATATGGAATTGGGCAATGTTCAAAATTTTCTATAAATAGACATTAATCTTGTACTGCCATTCTCCACCTCTTAATGACTGAATGCTAAATAGTTCAGTATTGAAGTGTGTCTGTGTAAATTTTAAACACATTTTTAATGTGTAATTTAGTTTAGTAATAAAGGAAACGAACGCACTGTTTCTTTTATTTGACATAAAAAGGTTCTTGACCCAGCTACCTCTAGCAAGGAATTGATTTGCACATGACGTCACTCAGTGCTTAATTTACTCGCGCGAAAATTGTCAATTTAGATGCAAAACTAGAACCAAGATCCTAGACACCCTCCCTAAGACCCGTTATTGTTTCAGGCCTCCTTTCCGTCGTAATTAGTCTAAACATCGTGCTGGCGCGTATATTCGCAAGCCACGGAACGCGCGGGCGTAAATCTCCGGTCTTAAATGGAATAGGAATTTATCGGCGGTGCAAGTGTACAGGCGCAGAATAGGCAACGCGATGCATCGCTGATTTAGCGTACACTTAGGGATTGTATCGAGTGTGCAACAAGGTATTGAGCTCTCTCTCTCTCTCTCTCTCTCTCTCTCTCTCTCTCTCTCTCTCTCTATCTTGTGTCCTGCTCCGCGGGAACGGATGCTGGCTGAATATACTATAGATGTTTGATAAATGGCCTGCTTTATTTATTTTATATCTATTTTTTCATTTTGCTTATATTTGCTTTGATGCCTTTGCTCCGCATCTGTGAGTCTGAACGCGACTGTTAAATATTTGATGGTCCGACTTGTAAGGGAAGATCTAGATTTTTTTTTTTTTTTTTTTTTTTTTTTTTTGGCTACAAGAGTCTAATCTACTGCATTCATTTGTATATAATATTCTAATTTAGCTTTGCCCCCCCCCCCTTTTTTTTTTTTTTTAGTGGTATTCCATCTTCATCAGTTTCCGATACAGGGTTATTTGGTGTCAGTCTTAGTAGGTAGCTTGGCGCATAATCATTTATACTTTTATTATATTCTTATTTTTTCGAATTTAGACTATTTGTGGTGAAAGTAAAAGACCTCAGCCTAAACGAGCCGAACTTGATCCTGGCTCGAGGTCTGTGTATACAGTTGTTACCGTTTGTTTTCCCTCGACACCTTTTGCCTTGTCTTATCCTTTAGCGCGAGTTGTAATCATCTCACCCACCCCCTTTTTTGTTTTTAAACGTCCATTGCTTTAATCCCTCCATTATCCGCTTGTGTTACTGTCTCCATCCATGCCCTCCCCTCCCTCCTCCCCTCCCCTCCCCTCCCTCCCCTCCCTCCCCTCCCTTAGTGGTTAGGTTATCAGTAAATGGAATTTACTTTCGGGATGATTCCAGTGTTATTATTCCAGGCGAAGGCATTATCTTGTTTGCCCTTGGGTAATGCCACTCTAATTATTGCTGGTCGTGTAATCACCGTCTAGCTGTAATGTGTGTGCCCGCTGTAGCCACTATACCCCTCCCTACCTCTCTACCCCACTCCCCAATCCCCTACCTCTGTCCCCCTCCCCAATTCCCTACCACCTTATCCAAGTTCTGTCTCCCCCTACCTCCTGCTCACAAATGAAATGTTCCCTTCCCCTCACCGAATTGCTTCGTTCCATGATCTAGTTCTTTGTTGGGGGGGGGGGGGGGGGGGAGGGGGGGGGGGTGGCGTTGGTGGGTGAGTTTGGAGAATGCTTGGAATTTTGGACTTTAGTTTTATCTTCCCGTTTGTCTTTACGTAAACATTTCATTTCCTGCGTTCCTCGTCATCAAATAATCTTCAGGAAGGCAATATTATGTAACTAGCTTTCTTGTGAAGAAAGCAGAAGGGACATTTAAAACAGCATCCAGAAACAGTAGCACCACTATAAAGGGACCTGATGAGACTGCCCGTAAACATCCATCGATTATCAGATGATCCATATTCCAAATCATCCTTCAACCATCCGTATCCGCTTTTTTTGGACTTCCCATTGGAGGTGTGGGGAGGGATATGGGCGGGGGTACTGCGGTCCTGCGGTCAGTGCACCTCATGCGGTACAGTCCGTGCGGTACTTAAGGTTCTTTATTACGGGCTGCTCTAGGAGCAAGAGCCCGTGCCGGCACAAAATCAGCTCAATCATAACCGACCTCAGGTTTTTTGCCGCGTCCCTTCGGCCTCATAGCTGCAACTCCTTTCATTCCTTTTACTGTACCTCCGTTCATTTACTTTTTCTTCCATCTTACTTTCCACCCTCCCCTAACAATTGATTCGTAGTGGAACTTCGAAGTTTTCCTCCTGTTAAACCTTTCATGTAATTTTACTGTCAATTTTCCTTTCAGCGCTGAATGACTTCATAGGCCCCCAGCTCTTGGCCTCAATTCTATATTCTATTCCAGGACGTGGTTCTTCCAGCGGAAGGTCCGTTTCGTATGCATACCCGTTTCATGCCGCGTGTACGTATCCATCCGGAGTCAATGTATATTCATAGAGAGTAAACACACGGGGACCACGCGAATCTGTAAATAAGCTGTGAGCTGTCACGCCATACGGGGGTTTCCCCGAGGCTGATTTATAGTCTTGTGTCTATCTATAAACGTTCGCTCGCGCTGGCGAAGCTGGTGTATTTTGCATCCCGTGCACGCACGCCGTTTAGCAGGCACCTGGGTGCACGTCCGTCAGTAGTAGACATGCACGACAGCCGGGAAATTGTTCGTGGGATAGAAAATATAGTTTAATGATCGTTTTTTTTTAAAGTCGCATCCCTCCCCCCCCATGGTAGTTGTGACGCCAGACTCTCTCTCTCTCTCTCTCTCTCTCTTCTCTCTCTCTCTCGTAGCTGGTTGTGGGTGCTATAACGCCAGATAACTTAAACACACTCTCTCTCTCTCTCTCTCTCTTCTCTCTCTCTCTCTCTCTCTCTCTCTCTCTCTCTCTCTCTCTCTCCCCTGGCATAGTTGGTTGTGGTAGTTGGGACACCAGATAACTCTCTCTCTCTCTCTCTCTCTCTCTCAGTGCCATTTTGCTTGGTGAGACGTTCCCGCGCACAGTCTGATTAATCAACAGATATCATGCGTTTAACATACGTATGGACATTGAAAAATATCTAGAAGTGTTCGTGAATTGTCGGTGACAAGATCAGTGTGAAAATAGTAGGATAAAGCGTCTACTAAGTTAGTTTATCAAATGAAATATGAAATACTGTAAATCAGATCAAGATGGCAGTAAGTTCCAACTGTGGTAAGAAATGGCGAAATTTAGCGTGCCTGGCAGATTCGCAATACGATGAGGTAGCAGGAAGGGAGCTGGCATTTCTCATCTATGAGATCAACAACAGCCCTAATCAAAAAGATACAAAAGCATTCATAGACATATTAGAAGGATACGATCCTTCAAACTGGAACAAATCAACAGAAAACATCTTGAAAATAATTGAAGAACTTCCAAATAAAATCCAAGTGGTCAAGAGACTCTTAAAGAAAATTTACATCAATCAACATATTCCGACAAAGAAATTGAATAAGGTGAACATTGTGAATATCCTAATTGATGCAATAGGATAAAGAATGCCAAAAGCATGCAAACTGTGTAAGGTGTGGTATAGCATAGTTAATCCACAAAACCTGATCAGAAAATGTTCTGCATGCAACATTCTGACGCATCCTCAATGTGCTGAAGTAATGCAAGATATGAGAAAGGATACCAGAATATTTTGCTCAACATGTCTATCATGGATAGACAATGTTATTAAATCAAGACTGAATGTACAAATAGTTGAGGATGAAGAAGAAGAGGAAGAGGAAGAAGAGGAGGAAAACGAAAGAGAAGTAAACAAAACTGAATTGACAGAAAAAAATAAGGAAAACAAAGAACAAGATAAAAGTATGGATGCAGAGATACTCATTGATACTACATATGAGGCAATCAAGCAGCATACATATGAAGAAATAAATTTCGACATGACAACACAAAAGAAAATCCCAAAGAGGCTCTACCCAGATCTGCACACTGATGGGAAAGAGGAAAAAATAGACAAGAAAGACAAAGTCTGCAACCTTTTGAAAAGAGGGAATTGCAGATTCAGAGAAAGATGTTACTACAAACATCCCAAGGTATGTCACAACTATGAAATCTATGGTAAATGTGCATACCTAGATGGCTATGAGGATGATTGCAGAGATCTACATCCAAAAATATGCAAAAACCTAAAAGAAGGAAAAGAATGTAAGTTCGACAAAAAATGTAAATATATGCACCCTGTAGCCATGAATCAAAACCAATTAAATAATCAATCAAATAATAAAATCCAAAATAAGAAAGAAACAAATAAAGAGAGGAACAAAAAATATGAGGTGAAGGAAAAAAGCAAGCCATCACCGCGATATGGTGTGTCAGCAAAGAATTTCCAAGCATCAGGTCCAAGATAGAGCTCATGAGATAAATACTGCATTTATGGTGCAAGAGGATATTGCAGATACGGAGAAAATTGCAGATTCAGACACAAAATGAATAGTTATGATGAAGGAAGATCAAATATTATGGAAAAGTTGGATTTTTTAATGTCAGAATTTCTGGAAATGAAGAAAAGAACAATATACCAGAACAGGAAAGAGACGTGGGAAAATCCTTAATATTAAATGAAGGAGAAAACGCACAAACCATCAGAGTGATGAATGCGCAGGGTTTAGTTACGAGTAACTCAAAAAGAAAAATAGAGTACCTAGAACACCTAACCCAAATTGAAAAGAAAATAGATATAATGAATATAAGTGAAACCTGGTATTCCCAAGAGACTGGGAATGACGATCAAATAAGAGAGTTCCAAACTTATAGATCAGATAGAAAAAATAGGAATCAAGGGGGAACCACTATATATGGGAAAGACAAAAAACAAGGAAAAATATATGAGAAGTATAGTAACTCAGAATGTGAACTAATAGTGGTAGAATTTGAATCTGAAAAATTAATGAACATAGTAATATATAGACCCCCTAATATTAAAAAGTTTGACATAATAATAGAAAAATTGGATGACATATGTAGAAATCACGAGGACTGGACTATTCTCCTATCCGGAGACTTTAACTTTCCTTTCTTAGACTGGAAAGAACGAATAGGAGATTGTGGTTGTATTTATACATATAAAAAAGAGAGTAATAGTAGTGCAGAAGATAAGAGGCAGTTCGAAAAGCTATTAGATATGCTACTAGAATACAACATTCAACAAATAAATCACCTGCCAACAAGAAAGGAAAATACTTTAGACCTAGTATTTGTGAACGAGGTGAATTTTGTTAAAGAACTAATAGTTTAAAATGCGAGTATTTCAGACCATAATGTCATAGATTAACAGTCCATTCCAAAGCAAGAGAAAACAGAGATAAGCAAGAAATGAAAAAGTGGGGAAGGATATGGAAAATACAACTTCTACAGTAAAAATATAAAATGGTCAGAAATAAATGAAGAATTAAACAAAGATTGGGATATCCTTTTCGTAAGTGATGATATAAAGGTAAATACGGAGATATTATATAGAATATTAGAGAAAATAGTGGATTAAATATATACTGAAGAAGATAAGTAAACATCAGTCATGCATACCAAGAGACAGAAGGATCTTGTTCCAGAAAATCAGAAAGTGGGAAAAAGGTCTTGCAAAAGAAAAAAATGCATGGAAAGTGATAGAACTAAAAAGTAAGATAGAAAATGCAGAACAAAAGAATATACAATCAAAAGAAAATGAAAAACAGGACTTGGAAGAAAAAACCCTAGTAAATATCAAGCAAAACCCCAAACTATTATACTCGTATGCAAAAAAGATGAATAAAAGAAGAATAGAAATAGACCCTCTAAGAATTGAAGGGAGATTAATGAATGAAAAAAAGGAAATATGCAACATATTGGCAGAACGATATAAGAGAGAATTCACCCCTAGAATTGATAATGAAGATAATGATATAGAAGTAAGGGATGAAAATATTAAAATTAAAAATATTTGCAAACATAGATATTAATGAATCTGATATTGTGCAGGCTATTAAATGAAATTAAAAATAGAGCTGCAGCAGGGCCTGGATGGTGTCCATGATATTTTTGTTAAAGAAAGTAGTTCATTCCATCGCAAAGCCACTTGCAATATTATTAAGACAAAGTGTAGATACAGGCAAGATTTATGATGAGCACAAATTAGCATATATTAGCCCCTACTTTTCAAAAGTGGATCAAGAGGCAAGTAATTATAGGCCTGTGAGTCTAACATCACATATTATGAAAGTGTATAAAGGGTAATGAAGAAAAATATTATGAAACATTTAATAAAAAAATATTTTTTTTTAATATAGGACAACATGGTTTCATACCCAGAAAAAGTACACAAACCTAACTGTTAGTCCATCGTGAGAACATATACAAAAATATGAAAAGCGGAAAGGAAACAGATGTGGTTTATCTAGACTTTGCAAAAGCTTTTGACAAGGTAGACCATAATATATTAACGAAGAAAATTAGAAAACATAATATAGTGGATAAAGTAGGAAGATGGTTAAAAGAATTTTTACACAACAGAAAACAGATAGTTATTGCAAACGATGAGAAATCGGATGAAGCTAAGGTAATATCCGGTGTGCCACAAGGTACGGTGTTAGCTGCATTACTGTTTGTTATTATGATTGCAGACATAGACAGTAATGTTAAGGACTCGGTAGTGAGTAGTTTCGCTGATGACACAAGAATAAGTAGAGAATTACTTGTGATGAAGATAGGAACGCGCTACAAAATAAAAGGGACCGGCTTAACAAAGTATATGATTGGGCAGAGGTAAATAGGATGGTATTTAACTCTGATAAATTTGAATCAATAAATTATGGAGACAGAGAAGGAAGCTATATGCATATAGGGGACCTAATAATGAGACAATCACAAATAAGGAAGCAGTTAAAGACCTTGGTGTGATGATGAATAGGAACATGTTATGCAATGATCAAATAGCAATTCTATTGGCAAAATGTAAAGCAAAAATGGGAATGTTGTTAAGGCACTTCAAAACAAGAAAAGCTGAACACCTGATTATGCTTTATAAAACAATGTTCGAAGTCCACTTGAATATTCCTATATGATATGGTACCCACACTATCAAAAGGATATTGCACAAATAGAGAGTGTACAAAGGTCCTTTACAGCTAGAATAGAAGTTAAGGATCTTGACTACTGGGAAAGACTACAATACTTAAAATTATTATCGTCTAGAAATGAAAGAGAACGCTACATGATAATTCAGGCATGGAAACAGATAGAAGGAATAGCCGAAAAACATCATGGAGCTAAAAATATCGAAAGAGCAAAGCAGAGGTAGATCAATAGTGCCCAAAATATACCAGGAAAAATAAGGAAAGCACACAGGACATTAATCCACTACGCACCAGCATCGATAATGCAGCGTCTATTCAATGCGTTGCCAGCTCATCTGAGGAATATATCAGGAGTGAGCGTAGATGTGTTTAAGAATAAGCTCGACAAATATCTAAGCTGCATCCCAGACCATCCAAGTTTGGAAGATGCAAAATATACCGGAAGATGTACTACCAACTCTCTGGTAGACATTAGAGGTGCCTCATACTGAGGGACCTGGGGCAATCCGAAAAAGATATAAGGTCTGTAAGGTAAGGTAAGGCCTGGCGTTGCTGGTTGTGGTAGTTGTGACGCCAGATAGCTTGCAATCTCTCTCTCTCTCTCTCTCTCTCTCTCTCTCTCTCTCTCTCTCTCTCTCTCTCTCTCTTTTACCCTCCACCCATTCTACTACGTCCACCATTCAGCGGCGCCCATCTCTTTCTCCGTGAAATCGTTTCCATCCCCACTTTCCTGTCCCATTACCATGTCCAGGAAATTACAATTCTGTTCAAGAATTTGGTAAACACGGGAGATGGAACTCAAAGGTCCTCGTCAAGTCGCCTGCTTGCTATTA
>NC_087218.1:24275736-24280736 GCF_015104395.2 Macrobrachium nipponense | reverse complement strand
AGATTCCAGCTCAGCAGTATCCCGCATTAACAATTAACATGAACAATTAACAATTAGGCACAGTACCTCGGCTGGCTGTCAGAGAGAACATGAATATGGATGCCGGTGCTGGTGTGCTGCTCTCTCTCTCTCTCTCTCTCTCTCTCCCCCCGCCCTTTTCTCTCTCCCTCTCGGGTCCTCTCTCCCCTTCATTCCCCCTTCCTCTTCCCCCCCCCTTCTCTTCCCTCCCCCTTCCTCCCCCCCTTCCTCTCTTTCGTGTTATCCTTTCCCTCTCCCCTTTCTCCTCTCCCCCTCTCCTTCCCATCCTTTCGTGGCACCACTGCAGCCGAGTCAGCCAGTAGTTTTAACCTCCTCTACCCTCACCCCCCCCCCCCTCCCCCAATCCCACTTAAGCCCTACAACCATCTATCACTCATGATGTCTACAGTTATTCCCCTCGGCAGGAGTGTGTGCGGGGCACCGAATTCGTCCCATTCGGGACCCATATTGATCGGGTGTCGGCAGCGTGAGTGTCATTAAGCCTCCTCCACCTTTCAAGTCGTGTCGGTGACGTCATCCGTTTTGTGGTTTCGGAGTTTGCTCGTTTGAAGACGGCCTTTGGCATCTACTATATAAGCCATTTCGTCTCTACTCAGTCATTCGTTCATTCATTCGTTCATTTGCTATTTTAGGGTTCTTTGTGTGTAGATGTAGCTATAAATTGTCAATTATCTCTCTTGTTGCCTCTGTAAGTTATTTACATTTGCTATTGTAGGTTCCTTAATGTATAAATGTAGGTATAAATTATTATCAGTTATCTCTCTTGTTGCCTCTGTAAGTTATTTACATTTGCTATTGTAGGTTCCCTAATGTATAAATGTAGCTATAAATTATCATGAGTTATCTCTCTTGTTGCCTCTCTAAATTATTTAAATTTGCTATTGTAGGTTTCTTAATATATAGATGTAGCTATAAATTATTATCAATTCTCTCTCTTGTTGCGCCTTTAAGTTATTTACAATTGTTATTGTAGGTTTCTTAATGTATGTGTACGAATTATTATTATTATTATTATTATTATTATTATTATTATTATTATTATTATTATTATTATTATTATTATTATCCTGTTGCTATTTAACCTGGCTTCATCATCACGATTTAATATTTCATAAATAAATTGTCACATTGGCAATCGCCGCCATCTGCTCTTTCGTAGCTTCTGGCGTTTTTCCGTTTTACCGAACAACAGGACAAACCACAAAAAATAAAAATAAATAAATAAATTAGGAAAAGCTTGGCCGGGGGGGCGGGAGGTGCAGGTAACACAAACAAACAGTAATCCCCCAAATTACTGCAACGCCAGCGTTACCATTAAAGGCGTTTATTGCCCTCCGTCCTAATATCCACGAGTGCAGGTATCCCAAGCAGTAAGGTACAAAGGCGGAATGGCAATGATTTTGCGCTTAGTTTATCGGCATTTCTGCCGCTTTAGAGCGCTGGCAGATTCGCCAAATGGGTCGTTGATGTAGGGTGTTGCTAGCTCTCTCTCTCTCTCTCTCTCTCTCTCTCTCTGTAAAGTCGATGCTGCATTGTATAAGTGGCTTTTAATCAGCTGACTTAGATTTGATTTATGCTAGGATGCGATTCTTTACATTGCAGTTAAATTTTATCGATTTTTGTTGTTGTTGCTCAGCAAAATATAGTATTAAGCAAATTTGACATTCAAACGGGTATGGTTAGTTTACAGTACTTAGTTAAAGCTTACGTGTCTTAATGTATAACACTCCTCTTCATCTTCCTAACCTGCGCACAGTTGAATCTGTATAAACAAGGAAAAATTACGCCCAAGTTAACTCGGCACAATAGTGTTTTCGGTTCACCGTGCAATGCTGTATGAAAGTTTGTCACGGCCCGGTGGTGGCCTCTGTTTTTGGCACTTATAGCTGTGCCAAACGCACGATCTTGGCTAACGTCAACCCTAAATAAACTAAGAATTACTGACGCTAGAGAGCTGCAATTTGGTATGTTTGATGATTGGATGGTGGATGATTATCATTCCAACTTGCAGCCCTCTAGCCTCTGTAGTTTTTAAGATACGAGGCCGGACAGGAAAAGTGCAGACGGACAGACAAATCGCCATGCTAATGTGCCTATGTATTTTACTCAAAAGCACTTTGTCTCTTCCCTATCAACTGTCTCTTCCCTCAGTTTATACACATAGTTGGAACTGTGAACAGAATATGTGCCGTATTTGAGATAAAAACAATCCTTGTTTACCTTCCAAAGAATTGAGGGCGATGGTGGAGGGAAGGAACCATCGGCATAAGAATAAGCAACAGTAGAAGTTGTTAGAGTTATACAAGAAGCTTCAGATGATTGAAAGGGGGCGTGGGATGTCGAGGATTTTAAGATAGGGGGTGGGGGATGAGGTAGTCGAGGTCAGTTTGAAAAGGGGGAGGGGGATGAGGAAGATGAGACATTCAGAAGACTAACTTGAAGGCTCCTAGGTAGACTTGAGAGGTCCTCTTACTTGAATACAAAAAAATGAGGAAATATAAAATTAGTTGCAGATTTGTTTAGGACTTTTCAGATCTCGTCATGGTAACGAAAGAGTAAATGAAATCCAAAACATTTTTTCGTGAATAATTTTGGGATTCGTTCTAATGAATAAAGGTAAAGAATAGCATCATAATTAAAATTTGTAGGAACTTTCCAATCTTTTTGATTAAAAGATTTTTTTTTAATCCGTTCAAGATGAGATAAACTTTCAAATATGGTCAAAAATTTGTTTTCATCTTGTGCTTATAGAATTTTAATTACTTTTTTTTGTAAATGTTGAAAAAGTTAAATTCTGTATTATCGATCAAGTTTGTCTGTAAGATAGAGTGGAAACGCCTGTGGTATCCATATGAATTTGTATGAGATTAGTACATTTATATTATATAGACAAGAGTTGCTTTTGAAGTTTATTGAGAGAGAGAGAGGAGAGAGAGAGAGAGAGAGAGAGAGAGAGAGAGAAACGAACATCTAAGAATAGGCATGCCTGTGATTCCACAATGCAGTTTCCAGAAACAAGAATTAATGAGAATTATGTTTAAAAGTTTGTCCTCGCATATTACGAAGAAGAAAAAAGAAAACAACGTTGTAGAACCTGCAAGACGTTGTTGACTGTTTATGATGAACATCATCACGACAGGTGGCTTTGTGTGACGCGGACGCTAATGTAGTGAGGGATTTCTTTTGGGTTATTCTCGGCATGTCCGATCCCTCCCCCCCTTCCTGTAACTCCCCTACCCTCTTCCCTCCCACACTTCCTGTAACTCCGCCACCCCCCTACCCCCACCCCTCCCACACTTCCTTCGGTGGCATTGCAAGAAACCAAGTAATGAGGAGCCATCAAACGAAAAGAACCGGCCGTGAAATGGGGCATTCGATATTTGAAGCTCTCCGCGTTTAGGGGGTGTGGGTTCCCCCTCCCCCACCCCATCCCCCTCCCTCACTGCTGTGCAGGAGGACTTTGAAACGAGAGAGAGAGAGAGAGAGAGAGAGAGAGAGAGAGAGAGAGAGAGTGGGGGGAAGGGGAGGGGGGGGGAAAGGGGAAAAGGGTAAGGGGGAGGGGAGGGAAGTGAAGTGGAGTATTTCATATTAGTATAACATGGAAATTAGTTTTTATCTTTCGAAATAATTCTACTGATATTTACGTACATCTGTTGCGTAAGGTCTCTCTCTCTCTCTCTCTCTCTCTCTCTCTCTCTCTCTCTACAGAGGGAAGCATAGTAAAAGAGCAATTCCGCGTGATATGGCCAGTGAACGCCGCTCCCTAAATCAGTCTTTGTTACAATAGAGACAAAGATTTTTCTGCCTCCTCCTCAGTCTAGCAAAAGACCCAATTCGCCCTTTCTGTCCCGATGATTGATTCTTTATACTATAAAAGGTCTAGTTCGGCAGTGAATAAACGGGATAAGCGAGGACGTAGAATGAAGAACAAAATCCCCGGATTTAGAAAGCTTCAGTAGTTCGCTGTCGGATACAGTGATGTTTCATCTCAATGAGATTGGATTTGCTCTGAAAGGCAGTGGCGTTCATTGTTTTTTTTTTTTATAAATAGTGCTAATTATAATCAACAATAATAATTATTATTAGTTATAGGACTACTCCTGAGCGCTTAAGATTCCTGACACCCGATCTGATTCGAATGCGCAGAAAAAATTAGAAGAAAGTAATTTATTTCCTTATCAGCTAAGATAGTCTGCGCATGTTTTTGCTTCGTTACCTTTCCCAGCAGTTGCCGAGTGGAAGTAGCAGCGTAGAACAGGAGCAGGTTACAATAAAGCGTTCCTCCTTCCCAGCATCCGAGTATGAGCGCTTCCTGCCTGGCAAAATACCTGAGACAATTCCAAATTAACAGGGACCTCATTTGCATACGGTTGTGTCGCGCCGTCATTCACCCCCCCCCCCCCCCCCCTCTGCTGCAGGTTTCCAGTATCTTATCTCTCTCTCTCTCTCTCTCTCTCTTCTCCGTCTCTCTCTCTCTCTCTCTCTCTCTTTCGTTTTTAAGGTCTGCATCTCGTTTTTACTTTTTGTTAATAATTATGAATAACAATTGTTTTCCTTATAAAGATTTACAAATACAAAATGCGAAATACGCTTTGTATGTCCATTTAGAAGTGAAATCCAGTTTTTTCAAATGCTTTATTGCATTTATGTAGTGATGCAAGTCACTCTCAAGGTCCCAGACTTGTAAAAATACTTTACATTATATTTAAGGAAATCATGATGTAGCGCAGTATTCAAGATTGAAATTATGCACAGTACTTTGTACAATATTCAGACTATTTTAATTCATTCTGCATAAGAAAGAAAACAATGCTTTGTGTGTGTGTGTGTGTGTGTGTAGAACGTTTTGTGAAGTATCAGTCGGTAAGCTGCGAAAATGGACATTGTTTTAAAATTAAAGTTTTGCATTTAAACCCATTATAACATACTTCTTTTGAAATAAATCATGACGGACTTCATAG
>NC_087218.1:24263236-24270736 GCF_015104395.2 Macrobrachium nipponense | reverse complement strand
ACCAACAGACATAGAGGTAAGTACAAGACACATCTGTTCTGGTTGTTTCTGAATCTTCAGAACGTATGGGAGTGCAATTAGCAAATAAGAACTTTCATATAATTGCTCAGAACTCGGCATTAAATTTTATTATAAACGTATTTCTCGGAAGATTTCTCCCTCTTGCTTGTCGCTTTAATCTGTAGCAGAAGCTACCTCAACAGTCAGTGCTGGTAAAGTCACTTGGAGAGAGAGAGAGAGAGAGAGAGAGAGAGAGAGAGAGAGAGAGAGAAGGGGGGGGGGGGGAGCCGGGAACGGTTTGATACAGAAGCCGAGATGCAATCTTTTTTTGTGAAGTTAATATTGCACTACTTGCAGTCGGTGGGGTTGTGGGGGGGGGGGGGGCCGGGGCTGGCCGGGGGGGTTGGTAGCGAGGTTAATTCATGAAATATTTTCCTTTTGCGTAGTCACGCTCGTGCGCATAAAACAATATCATAACGTATTAAACGCAATAGACGTCGAAAATCTAATCCTAAATTTCGATCAAAATCGACGGCGATCGTAACTCGGGTAAAAATGAAAAGAAATCAAATGAGATTTGTTGCTACGGATATTTCGGGTTCTGTTAGTCATCATTATTACCACCACCACCACCGTCCGAGTTTTCGAATCTGTGGCAACATTTCAGAGGGGTAAGGGGGTTTTGGGGCGGGGGAGAATTTTGGACATAAAATCAGTCGATAGCCGTAATCGAGATCCGGGCCAGTAATATTATGGACAGAATCAATATGATTATCATCCATGCATCATCGCTGAGTATTGAAGCACAGTAGTTGAGCGACGCGGCTGGCACGTTCAAAGAGAGAGAGAGAGAGAGAGAGAGAGAGAGAGAGAGAGAGAGAGAGAGAGAGAGGAGGGTGGGGGCTTATGGAAGACACGAATGTTTGGCATATTCGAATATTTCATTAAAGGTATCCATCCATTCGTTAGTATGCGTGTGCATTTATTTCCCAGCGTCGAGGCTCTAGTGTATAGGGCGAGGGACGGGAATCTAACGCATATTTTTAGCCATGACTTTATTGTTGTGGAAATGGCTCCCGGGACAATAATAATAAGCAGATGCCATTTATTTAAAAAATTTATATTTAGATACCGACCTCCCCGATTTGGATGCATATTACTTTTTTTTTCGAGTTCGATTCTGGAGTCTGTGGTCACGCATTACGTCAGAATTATGGGAGGAGCTACATGTTAGTTTATCGTTTATCGTTCTTCGTCTCATGACGGGAAGATTTGTTTAATTCTCCGTCGAATTTCTAGTTTTGTGTTTTGTGTTGCCAAACAAGAGGCTTACGGGGCGAGGGAGAGGGGGAGGGGTTAGTATTTCTTGTTTGTCCTTATCCGCGTGATTAGGCACTCCGGCGGAAATGTACGACCAAGATGGGATGACTTGGAATGTTAGACGTGCGTGCGTGCGAGCCTTGTTTATTCCCAAAACCAGAGCACACACACACACAAGCAGTAGTCAAAAGCAAATACAAGCATGGCTAGACACACTCATGCATTGCCTACCCTGCCTCCTGCCCCTGCCCCCCTTCCCTAACACGGTCCTCCCTCTACCAGGTCGCCCTCCACCCTCCCCGACCCTCGTGCCTGACGCAGTTTAGCCTGATTTCATAAATTTGAACAGTAATCAGAAAGAACTTTATGCCATGTGACTACTTCTTTCTCTCTGCTTTTCGCTAATTATCTCTTTTTCTCGACCCCTTTATGTAAACAGGCCCTCCTCCTCCTCCTCCTCCTCCTCCTCCTCCTCCTCCTCCTCCTCTCGCTTATCTGATGCAGCTTAGCGTAGCCAGACTTCATTCATTTGGACAGAAATCGGAAAGAGCCTGAAGCTATTCAACTGTGACTTAGTTCCGACATCTTTCTCCTCCCATTCCCTTATTTGTTTTCTCTCCCATTCTCCCTGTTACTCAGTTGCTTCTCCCACCTATCTCCCAAAAGCTTCTAAAAACGACGACGGACCTTTAGTTTCTTTCCCGATTCATGTATTACAGTACCACACACACACACACACACACACACACACACGCACACACTTTCTTGGGTTTCACGAAACTCCATTTAGCATTTCGACTCTCATCTCAACGAGAGGGTTTACATAAGGACAACCTTAATCCTCGCAGCTCTGGTGTTCAAGGGTGAGTGTAGGATCTCTCTCTCTCTCTCTCTCTCTCTCTCTCTCTCTCTCTCTCTCTCTCTCTCTCAATATTGATAGGGTTGTAATGAGTTAGCTTACATTTCACTGGCTTATTTAGCTATTTTTTTAATAGTCTGAAGACGGGAATCCTTACCTCTTGACTTGGTGTTTGTGGTGTAAACTACACTTGATTCACTATTACTATAGTAGATTTACATCAACCGTGCATCTGATGTCTAGGCCAGTCCCGTACGGCCCTCCCGATTGGCTGTTGATAAGCCAATCACAGGGCTGGAAACTGTCTCTTGAGAGAGTTCACATAGGCAGGATGTATGTTCCACCTCTCCTGAGGGATACTTTTGAAAGACTTATTATCTATTAGGAGAGATGGAAGAAACATCCTGCCTACATATGTATATATGTATATATATGTATATATACATATGCATATGCATATATATATTAAATATGTGTGTATGTATATATATATATATATATATATATATATGTATAATATATATATATATATATATATATATATATATATATATATATATATGTTTGTATATAATATATACAGCAACAATAATACAACACACAAGGAAGTGGAAAGGAGGCAGGCAGGGAAAGAGCAATCATAGGGGCGTTAACAATCACACGCACACAGGAATTACCCTCTAAACCGGGGTGATTTCATAAAGCCGGCAGTTAAGTCGCGAAATAACCAAAGTTGAAAGGTACATTCCACTAACCACTGGGACGTACTGCTCGGGAGAGGGTCACACCAAGATAATTTCCCTGCAGGACTTTTATTTTGATATAAAATTCTCCAATTAAAATAGTTTCGCTTTATTTTACAGCATACATGAAGATATTCTAAGAAAATATTTCAATTTCACTGGCACTGCATATACTATATACATGAAAATTACTATTATATGTACTGCGTATACGAAAATGCATAATTTATTTATATATAAAAATATATATATATATATATATATATATATATATATATATGTATATATATATATATTTATGTTATATATTATGTATATATATATATGTATATCTATATATAAAGTAAGTTATATGTAGTGTATATATATATATATAATATATATATATATATATATATAATATATATATATATATATATATATATATATATATATATATATATATATATATATATATCCTATATTGAAATATTAGAGAGAGTTTGTTAATACTGACCTTTTCCAGTTTGAATTCTTTGGTTAGATTTATCATTTTAACCTCTCTGGTTTTGTTATGATGACATTATGCTTTTGATGTAGTTAGTAGATGAGAATGAAGAAAAGTCCGCATAATAGATATACTTCATAATTGTTTCTTTGGAATTAGCTCAGTAGCATTATACCTCTGTTCATTTCTTTCTTCCGTCTTGCTTCCACCTTCCCCTAACAATTGTTTCATAGTGCAACTGCGAGGTTTTTTCCCGGTTACAACTTTCAGACCCTTCGACTATTAATTTCCCTTTCAGTGATAAGTGACCTCGTAGGTCCCAGTACTTGGCCTTGGGGCAGAATTTTATATTCATTCCATTCTATCTCAATAGCATAAGTAGAGGTCTAGTTTATGGTTGTTCTCATGGCGTTGAATATCATAGGAGAGAGAGAGAGAGAGAGAGAGAGAGAGAGAGAGAGAGAGAGAGAGATGGGGGCCGGGGGGCAGTTGTGGGTTGGGGTTGCGAACGCAGTCGCATGAAAGAGAGATTACATTTATTTGTGCTTTTGTGACAAATGCAATGATTGTCACTCCCATTAGCGGCTAATGGCAACCCCCGCGTCAACTGCGCCAAGGTCCCCGAGTAGCATTTATATTTTTTTCCTTTTTTTTTTTTTTTTTTTTTTTTTTTTAATAAATAAAATGGTAATGAATGTCAGATCTGAAATTTAATTAAAAGTTTGAGAGCTTGACGGACCACCTTTTGTTTTTTTTAGGCGACCGAGTGTGAATATTGCAAACAGTGTGTACCAGACCGTGATGAATTGATGGAGATGCTTTTCCCGGATGCTTATGAAATCTGCCGGAAAATGTTTTAAGCATTATTTAAAAAAAAAAGCACAAAAGCATTTTGGGGAGCAGTGTGTTTTTTGGGGGGGAGGTGTTCATGGGAGGGGAGAGATGATATGGGGGTAGGTGTAGTGGAAGGGCCAGAGTACCTTGCCAAAAGATTGGCTTTAAACTCGAAAACATCGTGTTGGCTTACTTTTATTATTATTATTGAAGAGAGATCTATTTTCTCAGGTTATTAGTTGCCCCCATTTTCCTTTAGCGGTTGATTAATAATCCCAGCAGCAATTCTTTAGCAGTTTTGTTACTCTCTTACCTGCTGTAGTCCGTTAATTTTGCTAGCTATTGTTAGATTTACTTAGATTACCCTGACGCTTGAAGGAAGTTAACATGTACAAGTTTCAACCACAAGCAATTTATTCCAGAATGGAAACGGGTTCAGAGATGAATTTTGTGACAGCGTTATCACCACCAAATTGTTTATTGAACAAAAGAGGACTTTCGCTCATAAAACGAGTTTAGCAACCGGCTGCTTTTGTTCATCTACACATAGTTTTTACGAGATATTTGAGTTAGTACCTACAAAATATGTCCGCCAGTTTCGATTGATAAGTTGCTTTTATATATATACAAATTCGATGAACATTTCATTCGGTTTTTTTGTCCCTCTGCATTGAAGGACTCGGTTATTTGAAAGGTTAGAAGGAATTTAGTTGGTATTGTTATGTAATGTATATGAATGAGATATATATAATATTTAAATTGGAAAATGTCTGTTTATTTGTATTTGTTTGTATGAACGCTATAGAAATACATTTCTTGACCAATTTTAATGACATTTTTACCAAAGACGGCCCCCCCCCTCCCCACAAGGAAGGTTTTAGTCAAAATCCGAAATTCGAGGGCCGTTTCCAAGAGGGTCATAACCCCTCTCTTTTTATGCCCCTCATTTTTACAAATCCACATTTCTTGGCCGGTTTTGATGAGATTTTAGATATGTCAATATTAAACTTGGGAAGATTATGGTGAAAAAGAATTAAAATCAGACCATTGATTGGGTGATGGTTGGGGGGGAAGGGGGAGCAGGTATGGGAAGTGGGTGAAATGTGAAAATTACTGAAAACAACAGATATTAGTGTCTAATCCATAGTTTTAGAGGTCGCTGATATGACTAGTGACACTCCTGATGGCCTTCCTTTGCCCAAGCTCAGCCCTGATAGGAGGAGGGTGAGAAAGGGGTGGGAAGTGGGGTGACATGTAAAAATAACCAAAAACGACAGATAATAGCCTGTAATCCATAGTTTTCAAGGTTGCTTAGATGAATAGTGACTCTCCCAATGCCCTTCAAGTCCAAGTTCAGCCCTGATAGGAAGTGGAGCGTGAGAAGGGGTGGGAAGGTGGTGACTTTAAAGCTAACCGAAAGCTACACATAGTTTTCGAGGTTGCCCAGATAAGAGTGGGAGGCGAGCAGTGGTGAAATGTAAAATGTCAAAAATACTGGGCAATTTAACTGAAGCAACTCTTTTAACAGGAATGAGAGAGAGAGAGAGAGAGAGAGAGAGAGAGAGAGAGAGAGAGAGAGAGAGAGAGAGAGGTTATGGGTGGTTGTCATTCAGTGATTACCCGGGCAGCTCCGGGGTGATCAGCTATATACGTATATATAATATATTGTATATATATTATACATATGTATATGTATCTATCTTTATATGCACTCCCACTATATTAGACTTTGTTCATCCGTCATTGACAAGATTTGCTGAATTAAAATGTATAATTTAACGGCTCCAAATACCATTTATACAAAATTAAATTTTGTGGAACGAATGGATGATGTAACAATTCAAAACCGCAGTGAACGAACAGGTCTCGTTCAATTCCATTTTGTGGGGGGGTAGGTGGACTGGCGGTGGCGGGGGAAGGGGGGTTGCTGGGGATTCACAACAGGTTCTTGTCAGTAGCTTTTGGAGGTGACGAAAAGAATGCTCGGCTGTTAATTGCTTAGTTGGTTTTTTCCCCCAATTCGAGACCCGTTGCAGACCCACCATCACTGCGGTTATATTTTGAGCCTTTTGGTTTATTGGGTCGCGTGTGCAAAGTTATGTTGCATGCTGATGGCGTTTTCTTGATGCTCGTAGCGCCTCTGGACTATTATAATTTTTTTTTTCTTCATGATAGGTAAATGCGTTTCATCTCGCGTTATGGTTCGGCTTCAGGTTAACAGCTAAAAATTCACGTAGTTTAATTGAGGTTGCGTTTGTCGTATCGAATTGTGCATTTAATTAAGTTATCGTACAGTTGTAGTTTGGTGTAGTTTGGTATCGATGAAGATGTTGTTCTTGTCCCTTGATGTCCCTCTGAGATCGTAACTGAAGAGTAAGAGTCTTAGTTTCCCTGTAAGGTTCTGACCTAAACTGAAAGGTCTCAGAAAAGCCTTAGTGTCAATGTAAGATCGTAACTAAAACTGAAAGGTCACAGAAGACCTTAAGTATCCCTGTTTGATCCTACTAGAAGTGAAAGGTCGCGTCAGGAGAAATGTCCAGAAAAAGAGGGTTTTGATGAAGTATTTCTTCAAGAATGGATTTACTGTGCCCATTGTGGCTTGCTATAGAGTGGTCTGGACATTGATGCTTAACGCAGTCTATTTACAAGTTAGTTTATTGTATTAAGATAACTTAAACGGTGGTCAGGTTTTCTTATGCTGCGTTAAGTTTTATATAGAGGTCAAATTAAAATGAACTGTGATTATTTCGATTTTTTTTAATAGTATCCTGCTATGAAAATACTATGACATTATTGTAAAATTATGGTCCATAAACCACACCCATATGAAAGTCATTCTTATAAATGTTAAATAACATTTGACTAATTCGTGAATCGGAAGCTGATAAAAGATACACAGTTAACCGTGAAAAAAAGTGGGGGGGAAAGATAAAGAAATTATTTAGAATAATCGATTCAGGAGGCACCAAAAGCATTATGGAAAATAACCCGGCTGAAATAAAAGTGGATGTTTTTCGAAACCCGTCGTTTTCCGCCGCACCGATTCCCAAACTTCCCATCCCGTAGCATCGCATAGGCCTAAGGCCGTGTCAATATTTTCCAACGGAAACTTGCGACGCATTTTTATACAGTTCACGGGTCCGTGATTTTTTCCTTTAATAAATCTCCTAATTGTTTGGATTTTATGCTCGATCTTCCCTGTCTCATCGTATCCAGTAAATGGAAGTTGATAGCGTGTGTTTTGATTTGTTCTAAAA
>NC_087218.1:24257995-24262736 GCF_015104395.2 Macrobrachium nipponense | reverse complement strand
GAAAAGCTGGAAGGAGAGTCTGGAGCATCCCGGAAACCAGAAGATTGAATCGGAAGTTGAAATGGAAATTGAAATATTATTATTTCGCTTATTCTTACAAAACATAATTGCCATGTGGTCGTGTTAGTGTCGAGGAGACTTGGGCTAGATTTCTTAGTTTGTTAAAGCTGGGGAGGAAGATTAAGCTGCAATAGTCGAATGGAATTAAAAGCTTATGAAAACCTGTAAAACACAGAGTTTTGCTACAGCGTATAATCAAAACCACCGAAAATAGATCTATCTCACGGTGGTCTCGGTATAATGGTGTTTGAGCCACGGCCCATGAAATTTTCAGCCACGGCTCGGTGGTGGCCTGTCCTATAGCGTTGCCAGATGCACGATCATGAATAAATTTAACCCTAAATAAAATATAAACTACTAAGGCTGAAGGGTTGTAATTTTGTATGTTTCATGATTTGAGGATGGATGATCAACATACCAATTTGCAACCCTCTAACCGTAGTTGTTTTTAAGATGTGAGGCAGACAGAAAAAGAGCGGACGGCCAGGCAAAGGCATCTCAATAGTTTTTGATTACAGAAAACTAAAAGGATACCTCGCGATGTTAAAGTTAACTGTGTAATTTGCTAGTTTCTTTTTGTATTATTAAAATTAATATTCTTAATAGTATTAATTGTAGTTGTATAAACACGACGTCATGATCACGGAGTACATCATATATTCAAAACTGAGACATCTTAAGTAGTAGTAGTATTCATAGCACTATAGTAGATTCACATCAACTGTGCATTTGATGTCTAGGCCAGTCCTTTACGACGCTCCTGATTGGCTGTTGAAAAGCCAGTCACAGGGCTGGAAACTCTCTCTCTGAGAGAGAGTTTCCCTCAGGAGAGTGGAACATAGATCATGCCTATGTGAACTCTCGAGAGAGACTGAGAGTTTCCAGCACTGTGATTGGCTTATCAACAGCCAATCAGGAGCGTCGCAAGGGACTGGCCTAGACATCAAATGCACGGTTGTGAATCTACTATAGTAGTAGTTGTTAGGAAACTCGGCCTCTGGATGTTAGGATGCCTCATGCGATCGAAACTGAGATAACTAACCTTACGAATTCATTTTGAACACCGTTAATCCTTACGGCACAACAGCCTTCTAAGTAAGATCAGTACATACGGGTTTGTAAAGCTGAATTCGAAGACAAATGATTCTATGACGCGTTTTTGAAGACCCAGAGATTAGCTTGACAAGGAAAAAAATGAGGCTGCGGCAAGAGAAAATGAAGCTGGCAAGAAGTTTTGTTTGTGGGAGGTGGAACGTTAGTAGAAGGGGGGTGGGGGCGGGCGGGGAAGTGAGAGGGTAGAGGGGAGGGAGGGAGTGAATGAATGGTGGGGGTTAGGGGTGGGGGTGTCGTGGTAAAGAGCCTTGCAGGTAAATGGAAGATTTGGTCCAGAAGCGATGGAGGTTACGTAAAGCAAAGAAGGGTAAATGACGCACGTTGATGAATGGGTTGCCGTTGGGTAGGAAGATTGATGTCCGGGGTGTGGAAGGTAGCTCGAGGAAAATCACGGAGAGAGAGAGAGAGAGAGAGAGAGAGAGAGAGAGAGAGAGAATTATGTAAATTCAGGTCACTGGATGGTAACTTAAATGTGCTTTAACTCACTGCGTTCAAATCTGAAGAGAGAGAGAGAGAGGAGAGAGAGAGGAGAGAGAGGAGAGAGAGAGAGAGAGACAGGAACACGAACTTAAGGATTATGAGAGTACCATTTGACTTGCGCATTATAACATATTATACACCATGAACATTTTTAACTTTTGATCTTTCCCGCTTATAGTCAGTTACTAGAGCAGCGGGATTTTTATATTCCGTCTGGTACAGAGAAAGATTAATGATTCGCGTCATTAATTATAGACACCGCTCGGGGAGTATTTAATGGGGAACTGTTGTATGTGTGTGTTCGTGTATTTTTGTCTGTTTGACTGTACGAAAAGAAATTGAAAACTTTCCCTTAAGAACCATTAAATATGAAATGTTCAAATAGCCATAAATAATTCATGCCTACTGGTTGGTAGACTCTTTCGTTTTACTCCATCATTAAGGGTACACAGGCCTTAGGCCTAAAGTGAACAATTTTTGTTCCCTTTTTTTTTTAACTTTGAGAGAATATTATGCATAGTCTACCACTATCTCTTAGTTTTGTATCAGATATATTAAAATACATTTTTGTCCTTTTAATTGGTAAATATAATGCGTATTGCTATTTATTTCGGAATTTTTTTCAAATATGTTAGTCACATTCTTAGAAAAGATTGAATTTAGTTCTTATTTTCGGGGCCTTATTAAGTTTAGGATGCCAGGGTTTCCCTTAGTTACCGTTGAATGAGAGAAAAATGGAATGGAAGAAGGGGAAGGGGAGGGAGGGGGGATGGAGGGAAGGGGAGGGAAGTGAAAATCGGGAGGGGTGAAGTGGAGGGGTTGGGGTCGGGGAATATCCACCCTAAGGAATTTCATTATCTCGACATAAACAAAGATTTGCATAAGTAAAGTAATTCTAGTCCAAGATATATTTATACTTATGATCCCCAGATGCGACCATATAATGTTATCTTTTCTTTCCTCTTTTTTGTCTGGTTTCTCTTTTGTGGAGGAGGAGGAGGAGGAGGAGGATCGTTCGAGTGAGAGCAGAATTTGAGGTGTAGCAAGGAGTCTCATCAGCGATAAAGAGACTTAATCGAGCCAATATGTAAATTAATCTGCCCACAGTAGCCCCCGAGGGAATGTGGGAGTCTAGTATAAGCCCTTCCCACTTTGAGGGACGGGAATAAAGTCAAGTCTCTCTCTCTCTCTCTCTCTCTCTCTCTCTCTCTCTCTCTCTCTCTCTCTCTTTTGTCAACAGAAGTTAAAAACCCTTTCATATCTCGACAAAGCCCAGGAATAATCACCTCGGACTCCTTCAGGGAAGTCTTTGGAGGACTCCAAGACGGATCGTAGTCTTTGCTGGAGGAGGAGGAAAGAGGAGGGGAAAGAGAGAGAGAGAGAGAGAGAGAGAGAGAGAGAGAGAGAGAGAGAGAGAGAGAGAGAGAATGTACAAAGATGAAAGAAAAGTGGAAGATGCCTTGTGGGAGATATCATCGTCGTCTTTGCCTTTCATAGTTTTTTTTTTTTTTCGATTTGGGCTGAATAAGGAATTACTTATGTAATACCGCCAGCTTTTGTATACACACACATACATACATACATACATATATATATATAGTTTTTTCTTTTTTCTGAAATGTTTTATCGCTATTAACTGGCCCAGTCTTATTTTTCTTTTAGCAGTTTTCTTGTGTCATATTTACAGTTTTTTTGCTGTACACACACACACACACACACACACACACACACACACACTGTCTATACACACCACACACACGCACACATATATATAGATATGTATGTATATATGTATATTATACATACATAAGGTATATATTTGAGGTTAAGGACATTATGTTCGGTTACGAAATTATGGAATATTTGCAAACTCGTCTGTCATTTAAGAAGTCTCGCCATTGACCTTTGCCCAATTGAGAGATTTCATACCACGCACTCGTTGACGCATTTCGCAAACTCTTCGGGCACAAGCAACGTCTAGAGTATCTCTAGACCATGGGTACAAGCCTTGGTATCCTGGGCCGTTCGAGAGCTGCCTCAGAACGCAAGAAATTGGCCTGGCCTCAGGATGGGAAAGGATTTCAAGGCGAATACCTTCAGAGAAGAGTTCTTGATCGAACTGAGATTTTCTTGGGGCTTCAAACGTCGTCCTTAGTTTTCATAAGAGGATTTCAGCTGGGGGCGGGGGGGGGGGGGGGTGGGGGGGGGGGGGGGATGGGTGGAATTCATCGTTCAGGAACGTGTCCGAAGCCGGCTAATAAGAAACCCGTGGTGGGCTGATCTGCATGCGTTATTTCTGCCGCATGTGTCGAAGCCTTGCTTAATTGAATTGTGTTATGGTAATGTGACGAGAAGCATATGGAAAGAATTTTTTTCCACGATTTTATGCAATTTTTTTTAACTCTTTAATGTAGGCACAATTTGGTGATGTATTGGTGACTGTTAGTAAAAAATTGTGTATTGTATTTGTGTGTACATATAATGAGTAAATAAAGGTATAAGCCACGAAGGAAAGATAAACAGCGAGTTACTGGAAAATCTTTCGACTCAACGTCCTTTACTTAGCTAAGTAAAGGACGTCGAGTCGAAAGATCTTGCAGTTACTCCGTGGTTTATCTTTCCTTAGTGGCTTTTACCTTTAATTTATGCATTATCACGTTCCAAACTTTCGTGTTCAGTTATACATATAATGTTTATATATAATTTATGATATATATAATAATATATATATAATATATTATATCTATATATATATATATATATATATAAACGTACACGTAAATAAAAAAAAAAATTTAATAGCCTACCGTGCATTACATAACCAAAAGTTAACGAGAACCAACAGAACTTGAATGAAAATTATCCAGACTACGATATATGTATGTATGTATATGTATATATAAACACATACGTACATATACACATATAGCATACATATATACATACATATATGTATGTATTCATGCATGTATACGTACCTATTGTTTTCTGAGAATCTTCTCATTCTCACTTGCTTATACGCTCGACAAAATATCTTTTTTATTTTTTATTTTATTTTTTTTTATAGACGACTCCGCGCGAAGGAAGT
>NC_087218.1:24222995-24255495 GCF_015104395.2 Macrobrachium nipponense | reverse complement strand
ATTTTTAAAGTAAAATTGCCTTCAAAGCATGAGAATACAGAAGAAAGACAAAAAAGAGGAAAAATCTTCTCCCGCCCCCCCAACTTCCCTTCACTATTGCTGGAGTATAAGGAATTGGAGTTACAAAATGGAAGAAAATATGAGCAGTGTGATTGGATCATAATTGTGTTTCCGATCAGAGGAGGAACACCAAAGGGAGAGAGAGAGAGAGAGGATTGTTGTCGTACTTGTGTTTGTGCGTGAGAGAGGGAGGGAGGGGGAGGAGTACATAACCAACCAAAATTGCAACTTCTTTGCTTTTTTTACTTAAGAAGAAGAAGAAGAAGAAGGAGGAGAGAGAGAGAGAGAGAAGAGAGAGAGAGAGAGAGAGAGTAATTTTTTTCCAATCGCATTTTATGAACGTTTGAGATACATGTACTATTCATCAGCAGTACTAAATGACCCAACACAACTTTTTCCGTATTTTGTACATCAAGAGCTTTTCCACCCAATATACCTAAGTGAAAATAAACTATCGATTTCATTTGTGGTGTTATTCTTGTTCTAAGGTTTTTTTGTTGTTGTGGGGGCGGGGGAGAGGGTAGGGGTTCAGAGACAATAACGACGAGCATTATCCGTTCATAAGCCTTCTCAGTGTCCTAACATTTTCTAGGAAACTCCGGAGGAAAATGCAGTTGAATTCCATGTAAGGGAACCTCATTAGAAGTTAGGCTTAGGTCACTGGAGATCGGTTAATTTTGAAGTAGCATATATTTTTTTTTTATTCAAATCTGGTGTTTTTATTTTAAACATGTAGGTGTTATGATATGGCATTTTTGTTTCAAAATTTTGTGATCTGGTATATGGTCTTGAACTAATATGTTTTTTAGCTGTCTTTACCTATTCTGGTATTTTTTTTCCAAAATTTAGTCGTCCTGGTATGTAATCTCGAGATAGTATTTTTTTTTAAACCAAATTATAGGTGTTCAGGTACATAATTTTGAAGTAGCATGTGTTTTTTTCAACAAATCTTGCATTTTTGTTTAAACTTGTAGGTGTTATTTGATAAAATCTTGAAGGAATATATTTGTTACTGAATCTGGTATTTTTTCAAACATTTAGGTATTCTTGTATGTAATCTTGAAGTAGTAATGGTTTTTAAGTTGTTTTTACCGAATCGGATATTTCTTTCAAACATTAGGTGTTTTGGTACATAATCTTGAAGTACTATGTTTTTGTTACCGAATCTGGTATAATCTTCAAACGTTTAAGTGTTCTGGTATTGTTGTCATAATGATTGCCTTCTCTCTAACTTGTAGATTCAAGCTGGTTTTGAGAATTAAACAGATGTAACTGGAAATCTGTTATTTTGTGATGAAGATGAAATCTTATTCAAGGGATCACATCCATGATTTCTATTGGCATTAATTTGTGTGAAGTAAGATTTAATTTAAGAGGCTTTATGTTGAGATTGTCTATAAAAAAAAGTATTTTTTTTAATTTTTCTTCGGTAGGATCAAGGTATCTGAAAAGGTTTAGATTCTCACGGTCTAAGGCCGATCCAAGAACTATCATATTTTATTTGAAAACTGACCCTTTTTTTTTAACTCGTTCATACCAGCGCGCCTTCGTAATAGAAACATCGCACTGAATAAATTTCCGTTTTGGATTAAAATAAATAATTGGATGCTTGCAATGTCTACTCAGCTTATTCCCCCTTTTTTCTATGATTTAAAATTTTTTCCCCATTTTTTTTGCTTAGATTTCAATGCCTTCTCAGTTAATTACCCTTTTTTCGTAGTTTCAGTGTGTTCTCAGTGGGTTCCCCTTTTTTTCTTTTAATTCAGTGTGTTCACAATTTTATTCCCCTTTTTTTCTTAGATTTTAATGTGTTCTATTTATTCCCCTTTTTTCTTAGCTTTTAATGTTGTATCACTTTATTCCCCCTTTTTTTATATATCAACGTGTTCTCAGTTTATTCCACTTTTTTCTTAGATGTTTATTTCTCTTTTTTTTTTTTTTAGATTTTAGTGTGGTCTCAATTTATTCCCCTTATTTTCTATAGAGAATTTATCACAAGCTGCTGCTGCTGCTTCGCCTCCTCCCCTCCTCCCCCTCCCTCTCTCCCTCCCCTCTCTCTCCCTTCCCAATCCCCCCTCCTCCCCCTGGCTGATCCCTCCGAAGTTATTCACGTCCAATTGTCATAAAATTTTCTTCATTTTGCCTTGATTTGAATATGAATGCGACGCCGAGGTAAAGAAAAGGGGAGAGCGAGCGAAACAGGGGGGGAAAGTAACTGGTTATCTTTTGAGGGGACGAGAGGCGTAATTTTTTGGTCGAGGGGAAAAAAATTTCGTAATTAACCCAGATTGATTCCGTGTCACACTGACATTCTTTACCGCTGGAGCGCCGAAGAGCGAGTTTTGTTGTTCACTTTTACTTGCTTTCTCTTCGTTTATTTTAGTTTTATTTTTTTTAATCGTTGTTTGCTATTCAGTGTGCACTTCTTTATCAGACATGTTTTGTTCCTGTGTAAATATTTATATATTATTTTGTAACTGTTAATGTGTAGCCTTCAGTCTGATGTTTGTATTTTTGATAATTAAAAAAAATGAGGGACTCGGTATATTTTAATGCATAAATGTTTGTTCGTGTCCTGAAACACTTTTTTTTATTTGCTTGTGTACGTTTATGTACAATTCAGCAAAATGAAAAGATGAAAAATAGGAAAATATGATCAAAGATTTGAAAAACTTGGAAAAGGAAAGCAGGGAGAGAATTCTGTAGCCTATACCGTCATGAAGCTAAGTCAATATCACTCCCTCTCAGTGCCGTTACATTTTTTTCAGCAGTTTATTTTGAGGCCCACTTCATCAACCAGGCAACGCCTGACATCGTAAGTTGGTCCGAAGATCATTATTTAATTTCCACAAAAATTTTTATCTCTGTTATTACAGCAATAATAATTTTCATTGTCGTCTTTGTGTATTATCTCTATGCATTTGCTAGAAAATCTATCATAGTTGTGATACGTTGCAATTATTATTATTATTGTTCAGAAGTTGAAACCTATTCATATGGAATACACCCGCAGGAGCCATCAACATGAAATTCAAGCTTCCAAAGAATATGGTGTTCATCAGGAATAAGTAAGAGGAAGGGAAGGGGAAGGGAAACATAGAAGAGATCCAACTTATTGAAGAGGAATCAAATTAATAAATTATGTAATAGATAATGTATTTAAATGAAAGGAGAAAAGTATTAGGGTAGTAATGTTGTTAATTGATCCCACATTTTGACTAGCGTTTCTCCTGGATCGGCCATGTGTTAAATACACAGCTTAGGCTCCCGACTCGTAACTATAGCCAAGGTGTCCTGGGAATACGCCTTCTAGTAATAAGCCAGAGACCAATTAACACAGACCGGATAATGTAGAGCTTCATTGTATTCCCTTAACCAAGTTCTCTTTACCGTAGAATTCCACCCAAACCGCGAATCTCCTTGCCCCATCTGCCTTTTGGAATTCTGGCCCAAAATACCGCCAAGCCATCCATCCATCGCCGAACGATGAGACGATTTAAAGCATTGTGGCTCCGAGTTAACGAAAAGCAAGATGAGAAGGATTTTTGGCAGCCGAGGGGAGGGGAAATGGGGAGGGGGGGTGGGTGGGGAAGGTAGGGGACCTATAGTTGTCACACCGTCTCGCAGTTGCACTTGGCACCGTTGCTGATCACCTTTAAACACCTCCATACATTAGAAGCCCCCAAGGCGCTGCCGAATAACTCCCCAATTGTGTTCTGGAACGCGTAATTATGTGCCGGAATAAGTTTGGTTATCACTGCTTTTGTGTAATTATGTAGCAAAATAAGTTGGGGGAGCTCACGTCCAAGTTCTGTGGAGCTTGAAATGGATTACCCTTTGGAGCTCAGGAGAGAGGGAAGAGGACAGAGGAGAGAGAGAGAGAGAGAGAGAAGAGGAGAGGAGAGGAGAGGAGTCTCTCTCTTCCAGAGAGAGAGAGAGAGAGAGGAGAGAGAGAGAGAGAGAGAGAGAGAGATTCATCACGCCAACCAGAATATATCTTAAAGTTGCCATCTACTTCTACTCCCTTGCCTTGGCATGTACGCCGTAGAGAGAGATATGGCAGGAGATAAAGATTGAACGGGGACCGCGAGAGGTCAAACAAAGATTTGCGGGGCTTTTTAGGGGGGTTAGGGGAGATGAAGCGAAAGAAAGGTAATGGGAGAACATTTAGGAGGAAAAAGGGGAATTGGGGGATTAAATGGCCGGAGGAAAGGGAAGGGAAGAGAGAATCGGGGATGGTTGCGCGTATAGGGAGAAATTAAAAATGGAATACACCCACACGTCCGTGTGTATACATACATACGTTATTTTTCTTTCTGTTGACGAAAGAAGCGGAGAGGGGGGGGCGCGACTGTGTGCTCTAACAGACAATTTCTCGACCTCTTTCTATTAAAAGGAACGTACCAAAAGTAGTAGTGAACGGAAACAAATGAAAGTAAAAGTAATTTCCAGACGAGTACATTTACATCTGCAAGGAATCTCGTGCATTCGCTGAGGATGAAAGGAAATTCTTCAGAGAGATACAAGATAAGAAAGGTCAAGGAGTATTGATTGTAAGGTTAGATAATGGATATTTTTTTGTTCCGAGTTTTGAGGAAATTTTAATTAAACGCATGATAGAGCGATTGTATTTATCAAGATGTGTCTATTGTTGGAAGAATGTTACTCAACTCGCTGTCTGTATAAGGATAGATAAATGTTAAAAGTACAGATTGAGGGTCGACTTAAGAGTGTTGCTCCTGAAATCAATTTTAAATGATTCGTAGAAAATTTTCCCGCATTATTATAATAAGTTAACTCATTGTTGTGGCATTAGGTAGGTAGTGTTATGTATGTTGAAAACTGTGCATTCCTTATGTATTTTCACGGTATTTCTACTGTCCCTGCTACCTGTCAGTTTCCTCAAGCCCAGATGTTTCGAAAACTGAACTACTAAACCTTCATGGCTCTTCTGCATAAAGTCTCCTGTCTTGAAAATTTCCGAGAAATTCATTGAACAATTAGTTGAACCGCAGTTGCTATATAGAAGAGAGTAAACAGCTTGTTGGACAGCAGTTGCTATGTGGAAAAGATCAGAATAATTCATGGTTTCAGGATATTTCCTTATTCCTTAGCCAGAAATAACCTTCGCCCATATGTTCGGAGATCAAAGGGCGTGCAATTCTTGGTAAAGCCCATGCACTGAAATAGATTGTCATCTTCATTAAAGCGACTAATAGAGGTTTCCCTTTTATCAAGGTATTACTAGGATAGAGCACAGTGAGATCTTTGTATTACAACTTGTGATCTTTTATGTGTGCGAGCTTTCTTTTTTAATTTGAAGCCAGAGCTCGCCAACAGTTGAGTTCGCTCAAATCTACTATTTGACACGATGTCGTGTAAGTTTATAAGTAGACAGTAAATGATAAAATAAGATTCTGTTCAAAACTTAAAGGCATTGTTTATTGTGTGCTGTATGTTTGTAGACTTCACTGACGAACAGCTCTTTTTATACGTCATGCATTTATAATAGTAATTAAGTTGTACAGTTAAATATCGTTGTACAGTCAAGTATCGTTTCGGCGCTGGATCATTTATTTTCATGGAATAACAATAAAAAATGCAGAACTTGAGAAAACTGCTGTTATGAAAAATCGGTCATGTTACTTGTTCCTTTTCCGATTTATATAAAACCACTGAGAGAGAGAGAGAGAGAGAGAGAGAGAGAGAGAGAGAGAGAGAGAGAGGAGAGAGACTCTGAAGACATCAGTTCACCGAGATGGCTTCGGCACAGCGCATCGTGGTGGATTTTAAAAGGCAAGTGGAAGGAACCATATTAATTTTAGTGGCCATACGGCCACGTATCACAAATACTGCATCCGTCACTAATGCAGAGCCATTTCCCTCCCTTCTTAATAGAAATTGCCAACATCAGAAACGAAAGCGTTGGTCGGAAAACCAACCCCTGGTGTAGCATATACCCTTCTAACTGCCCGAGGACGGGGTCATCTCTTCGTTGCAAGCAATAGGAATAAAAAGAATCCACTCCATATCTTTTATGGTCGAAGGGCGGCTGGTCGCCCCCTCCTCCGTGCTGTTCCTTCCATTGCCGGTAAAAATGGCCTTCGTTACTGTTATTATATGTAAGACTCATTACCCGGTTGCTAATATTCCCGCCTCTCTATTTCTTCCTTTTAAGAGGCATTTGCATCATATTGCAGCCATTGCAAATATTGATGTTTATCAGGGGCGCATCTGATGTCGTTACTGCCCTCTTTATTGTCGCTCACAGGCTGTGGTGTTATTGGTGGCTGCGGAAAGGGACGTCGGCAGAAGAGAGAGAGCGAGAGAGAGAGAGTCATTAACGGAAAACCATATCGCCATTTCTAAAGCAAATTTACTCTTTAACAGGTGTTTTAGGGTTTCATTTACCGTCCTGTGCAGGATGGGACCACCCACCCCACCCCCAATCTCCCTGGTTTTTCGGGGGAAATAACTGTTTCCGAGCATTTGGCCGGAGACAACGTTGCACATATTGCATATTCTGATGGAGTGGACCGAGTGCTGTTGTTGTTGTGAATTCTCCTCGATTTGACCTTGTTTGGGGATTCTTCCTGTCTGTAGACGAGGTCACATCATGTTCTGATTATTTTTGAGTGACGTCGCTGACTCAGATTAGAAGTCTTCTGATTTCTGAGTGACGTCACTAGCGCAGATTAGACGTCTTCTGATTATTTTTGAATGAAGTCACTGACACACACACTAGATCTCTTCTCACTAGATCTCTTCTGATTAGTTTTGAGTGACGTCACTGACAAAGACTAGAATCCAAGGCAACCAGGTGTTTTTCATATTGAGTTTTATTTAACTTGAACGAATTAAGGGCAGCTGAAATTGACGATTTGAAAGAACCGAGAGCCCGGTATTAAAATCTTCAACCTCCTCCACTTCATTCGGTCTACGACAGCATGACTATTGCAATCCTGGCATGTATCCTGGCCAACAAACCCCCTCCCCTCCCATCCCCTCCTCATTCCCATGCTTGCATATACCTCGCTACCGTCCTACCCAACCACCACCCACTCACCCCCAATCACTTCCCCTCCTCTCCAAGCGTCGCTCCGCCTCCGATATTGCTTCTAACACAATTTTTAGCGTTGGAAGCATAGAAGAAAACTACCCAATATTGCTGCCGTATGGAAAAGTTTGGGAGTTCGGTAAAAAAAAGAAATAAAATTGGAGCACTATTTTTCAATTCTTTTATATGTTGGATTTTGTCTTGATGGATTTCACTTAAAATTTAGAAGGCTGTTATTACTATGTAGTCTTGGAGTCAATTCTATGGGGACGCCAACAGGCTGTTTTGTTTTCAGTAAACATAATTCTTTCCGCGTTGTTTTTTGTTGTCTCCTTTTTAGTGTTTACGCATTATCAGAATGCCGGAAGTTGAGGACGCCCAATTAAAAAGTTTTTATTCCTTTTCTCGAAACAGGTAGCATTTTTTTTTTTTTTTTTTAGATCATTGGGTATAAGTATTTTCCTCATCCTATTTTGAAACACTGCTCAATTCCCCTAAAAATTTACATTTTGTTTTCATTTCCTCATATCATTACTTCCCATTTGTACAGCTTTTGAGTTTCGTGATCAGCGAAATTGAATGTTGATTGCGGGGTCAATACGACGAGGCGATTATATTGTCATTGCTTGCATGAAGGCGTGGTTGTTTTGATGAGGTTCCACGACAGTGATGGAGGATTGCATATCTACTCTTTTTTTGGGGGGGGGATTGTACGGGGGGGTCAGAACTACCCTAATCCCTTCCCGTAACCCCTACCGACACCTCCTCCCCCTCCCCGCCATCAGCAGGCTTGCGTAAATGACCCAATTTGTCCATAAAGCTGTAGGCAGTTGGCCTCCGTACATAGGTTTCATGCACGTATTTTTCCCATTACAGATTGAACCCAGCTCGAAATGTCCGGCACTTGGAAACTATTCGTATCCAGTCATTTACTTATATGACAGGAAAAGGGTGTAATGGCATTGCTCTTAGCTGTTTTGAAATTTAAAGGGCAAGGGAGCTGAATTAGAGTCCGGGCGTTTAATTGTATTGGGCCATATCGCTCTTTTTAATGTTTTGTGTGAATTGAATACAAGCTTTCCTCTTTCCATTTTGCCCGTCTCTAGTTTTTTTTTTTTTTTTTTTTGCTGTACTCCGTTCTCTCTCTCTCTCTCTCTCTCTCTCTCTCTCTCTCTCTCTCTCTCTCTGTATATAATTCAAGCCTTTATTTAACGCTGTTGAGATGAAATGTGCCTTCCTCATGTTAAATTTATCCTGTAAATTTATCGTGTTGTTTTTTGTAATGATCCTAACCTCTATATTTTCTTTATTACTTTAGATTTTGTGATGTTTACATTGGTGCGGATACAGATCGTCGTACATTTGTAGATAAACAAGCTGCAAACTAATGGAATTTTAACCTTGTAAATACCTTAAATTATCTAAGAAAATCGACTCCTGATTAACTGAGAATATTGGTGCAGTCCAACGCAGGCCTAGTGGATTGTTTCTTACCATGATGCTTTGGTTATCGTCGTCGTTAAATTAAGCCAATTTTGTGCTGGCACTGGCTCTTGCTTCACAGCAGCCCGTAAAGTTTGGTTACCGATCATTTGCTCAAAGAAGCAAATGGATGGTGCAGATATCAAATTCACTTCATAAGAAATTGCAAAAAATTGCCAGAGATTATAATCGTAGGTTTAACGTTTATTCTTTATCATCGAGCTGATCTTTTTTAGAGCTTCTTGATCGGAGATAAAAGGTCAACAGAGGTTGTCAGTTTGATATGTTATCCTTATTTTCGAAATTTATTGTATTTAGATCTACTTACGGGTTTTGGTAACTATTGTAAATAGTGGAAATTGACTGCACGTCTCTGAGTTGGAGTGAACGTCTCTGAGGTCGGCTGGGAAGAGAGAGAGAGAGAGAGAGAGAGAGAGAGAGAGAGAGAGAGAGAGAGAGAAACATTTCGCTCGGACTTGTCGTTTTCGTTATTTTACTCGTTGCGTATTCCCGGCATTTCGGGAATGGTAAAAGGAGAGAGAGCGCATTGTTTGTAGCTCCTTCAGAAACCAATAGTATTTTACCAATATGTCAGAGGGGAAAATAGCCTGCATTTTCACGTAGCACACTGTATTCCGTGTTATGTGCCAAACAATTTTTGTTTTTCGCATTCCCCGAAATTCAGTATGCCCTAACACTTTTCAGTTGCTTATTTCTGGAATAACAACCTCCCCCCTCCTCTCTCTCTCTCTCTCTCTCTCTCTCTCTCTCTCTCTCTCTCGTGTGTATGTTTTTATGTACGTAATGTAATTTTGATTGCGTGAGATTCTTTTTTTATTGTTGAATCTATGTATCCTGAGGACTTGCAATTGTGTTCAAGAAATTTTATTTTTTCACGTTTTTCCGAAAGTACTGAACGTTTTTGAGTTAAAAGCAAAGCGATTTTGATTTACAAACAAAGCGATTTGGCCGAGGAGTTTTGATTGGCACTGCTTTTCACTGCGTAGTTCGTTGTTATTTTGTCGACAGTACATCTTAAGTAATCTGAAGGATTTAATTGTAAGCCCTCAAGAATAATGTTCGAAGTTTGGAGAGTAGACAGACATTTTCCAAGAGAAGTAGATGGTATACCAGTTGTCGTTTCGTTTAAATTGAACACGACAACATAACTGTTTTTTTTATTTTGACGAGCAACTCTGAATCCTCTCTCTCTCTCTCTCTCTCTCTCTCTCTCTCTCTCTCTCTCTCTCTCTCTCTCTCTTAATGGCAAGGAACCCTGAATAGAGGAGAGTTTTCTTTTCAGCACCGAAAATCATAAATCGAAACAAGAAGATTAGGGGAGTAGGTAATCGTTAATGGGCCAGGAGCCGGTAACATAATGGAGTAATAGGGGAGGGAAGAATGTTTAGGCTTTTTACGCTAACAAGAACAGCATCCCTACTCTTCCTCCTCCTCCTCCTCCTCCTCCTACTCCTCCTGCTTGTCGTCCTCGTCCTCCGCATCCTCCTTCTTGTCCTCCGCATCATCCTCCTCCTCCTCCTCGTCTTCCGCTTCCTCCTCGTCCTCCTCCTCCTCCTCCTCCTCCTCCTCGTTCTACTCCGCTTCCTCATCGTCCTCCTCTTCCTCCGCTTCCTCCTCCTCCATCCTGAAATCCTCACTCACGAGTTTCGCCTGTCCCCGTAAACTGTCTCTGTCAATGGCCTATTTGACATGAAAGGACGGGGAATTCGGGTCCTATCTTTGTTGTGAAATGCCTCCTCGCATAAGGCCAGTATCAAGCACTGATTTCTTGCTGTTGTTACTGCTGCTGTTGTTGTTATTGTTAACGCTGTAGGCGTCGTGGCAAAAGGAGCGGAAAATACTGTAGGTGTATATTTCCTTCCCGTGGATATTTTCTTGAGATAAATAGTTCGTTTTCCTTTAGCTTTAGATGTTTGTTTTCACTCCAAAGCTCTGTTCCGTAAACGCTGCAGTTTTAATAGGTTTTGTTGTTTATTCTGTTTTCGTTTCTATCTACGGTTCAGTTAGGGACACCTTTTAGCTAATCGTTTTCCTTGCTCCATTAACAAACCTTTTTATTGAAATGATAGAATCTTGGTAAAGAATTACAGATGCATACCATTTAATTGAACCTTTGAGCTATTTTCTATATTTCTCTCTGTTGACTGTGATGAGCTCACGTTTGAATTATAGTTTTTTTGCTCATTTTGGGAGTGTGTTATCCATATGTGTTTTGCTACGGCGTTACACTTAATTTTTTGATAGAATTTTATGAAACAATTACCGACATAAATTTTGCGATTGAGCTTCTGAGCTATTCTCTACGTTCCTCTCATTGACTCTATAACCTCCCGTTTGAATTAGACACTTCTTTCGTTCAGTTTGGAAATCTTCTGAATGTTGAATTGTTTTGTTAACGACGTTACAGATACATTCCCGAACGCCTGAAAATGTCACGTTCCGACAGAATGCCACGAGTCGAGTCGCTCCTGTTGCTCGTTCCTTTGTCCCGTAATCATGGCCATTCTGGCCTCCACGCACAGGGCTGAGTGAGAGTGAGGGCAGGCCTCCTGCTGCGTGCGTTAGGGAGCCGTGGTCATCCTCCAGGACGTGCCTTTCTCAGTTTGTGTCCTCTTTGAAGGCCTCTCCGCCCCAATCTCCGACTTCCGAACGACGGCGGCATCGCCCTTTCATCATTCGTGTCTTTCTCTTTAGTCGTCCGTCCGTCCGTCTGTCCTCGCGAGCTTCTCTCCTCCTTCGCCCCCCCCCCCCACCCCCCCCCCCCCCCCCTTCCCACCTTAAATTCCTTTCTGGAGGCTGTGATCTGAGAGAGAGAGAGAGAAAGAGAGAGAGAGTCAGTCAGTCTCCTAAGGGTAAATGGAGGAATTTGGAGTCGACGATAGAGAACGACCTTTCTTTTATTCTTGTGTTGATGGTCATTCATTTCTTTTTGCTTCCCCCTCCCGTCCCCGACCCCTCGGACTATCCCCCCCCCCTCTTCCCATGCTAGTCGGAAGCTTCATTGTACCGTCAATTATGCTTTTGAGAGGCATCGAGAGGTTCGCCGAACTGTATATGTGCTATTGACACTCTGAAAATAACTTTTCTACTGTTGATTTACGTAATGAAAAATAATAATTAATATGTATATTATATATATATATATATATGATATATATATATGTATGTATGTATGTATGTATGTATGTATGTATATATATTGTGTGTGTGTGTATATATATATATATATATATATATATATATCTATATATGTATAGTTTATATGTGTATATTATATATATATATATATATATATATATATATACTGTATATATAATGTTATATATGTTATATCTATATATATATATATATATATATATATATATATATATATATATATGTATGTATGTATGTGTGTGTGTGTGTGTGCGCGTGTGTGCGTGTGTGTGTGTGTGTGTTTGAATTCGTATATATTTTCGTGACAATTTTGGCTCAAAGTTTTCTATTCATCTTACGGCCTATTGTATTCAATATGTATAACTTAAGGAGTTTTTCCCTTTTTTAACAGTCAACGTAAATATTCGTTGTTTTAAACTTAAGACCTCAGAAAATCGAATAAAAGTCCAAATAAAAGTTAGCAGGCGCCAGTCAGCTTGAAAGTATATGTATGCTGGTTGAATGTTGTTCATAATCCTCCCTAGATTTTCCTACATACATTTTCGGAAAGTGGTTCCATATTTGGGCAATAATGTATTTCAAGCCTTTCATATAATAACAGAATGGCCTGTTTATTTCCTTTTGATTTTGATTTTACGCGCCACTCGCTCAAGAGGTAGCAAGGCGTGACCCAATAGGTCAAGGTGCACTTGGCAATATTGGATTTTCAGTTCCTGAAATGTGCCGGCCGCTGTCGGTGAGACAGAATCAGGCGACATTCCGCTTTGTATTTCATGAAACAATTCCTATCGTAGAGAGGTAGCGACTTCTGTGCACCTAACGCGGTGCACTGTAGACATTACTTGAAGAGTCTTAGCAACCCCTTTCATTCCTTTTGCTGAATCTCCGTTCAAATTCTCTTCCGTCCGACTTTCCACCCTCTAACAATTGTTTCGTAGCGTAACTGCCATATTTTCCTCCTGTTATACCTTTCTTACTGCCGATTTCCCTTTAAGCGCTGAATGACCTCTAGGTCCCAGCGCTTGGCCTTTGACCTAAATTCTGTCTTTTATTCTGTTCTAAATTCTGTAAAGTAATTGCTGGGTTCAGATTCGTATAAACAGAAACCGCATGACTCCTTTGTGAACACTGAATTTGCTTCTTTGGTTGAACATTTGAGTTAATGACTGATATCCTTGAAAAGGTCAGATCAAAACAGGTCAGTGTATCATCATCAGCAGCATATCTCGTTATTTGTACAATTCGTGGTAATGTATTGTTTGCTTGAAACTGGTTTCTGTTCGGTTTACCTTGTGATATTTATTAGTTTTTCTTGACTCCTTATGTCATCTCCTCTGTCACCCTTCTACCAGTTTTTCCCTCTTCTTTATTTCTTCCTTTTTTCTTAACTTTTTCTTCCTCCCTTTTTCTTCCCCTTTCTCTTTTTTCCTCCGTTTTTTATTTTATCTTCAACCCTTCTTCCTTCGTTCTTCCCTCTTTCTTCCTTCGTTCTTCCTTCTTTCTACCTTCATTCTTCCTTTTATCTTCCCTCGTTCTTCCCTCTTACTTACTTTTTTCTTCCCTCGTCCTTCCCTCATTTTTGCCCTCTTTCTTGTCCTCCCACGCATAGTAGCACAGTAGCTCCCCTCATTGATCGCCTGACGGTTATATTTATGTGTAGGGAATGAAGGAAGGGGATGAGAAAGGGAGATAGTGGGTGGGGTGGGGGGGTTGTAAGGAAATGAAAGGGGGCCCCCTGACTTGGTGGGGGGGGGGGGGTGTCGAAGAGTAAATTGCCTGAGGAAGGGGGAGTAGGAATGGGGGAGAGGAGATGAGGGATGGGATCTAAGGAAATAAGGTGGAAAGGAGGGGGCCCGCTGGCTGGGATGGGGGTCGGGAATAAATTGCCTGAGGAAGGGGCAGTTAAGGAATGGGGGAGAAGGAGTAGGGGAAGGCAGTTGGCAGTTTGGAATGGGGGAGGGGAAGGAGAAGGGGGCAGGGGAATGGTTGGTCATCAACATAATCGAACCCTCCTCCAAATCGTGTCTGCCTTCTCGTCATCCTGACTTTCTCTGTTTTGATGAGATTTTAACAAGGTCAACCGACCAATTCTCGGGGTTTTATTGAAAATAACCTCAGCTTGTAATGGCTTCCCCTCTGTCCTTCCTTCCCCCCTAATCCCTCCTCCCCCTCCCCCTCCTCCCCTACCCCTCCCGAGTGTGCATCTCTTTTATCTTTTATTGCTTTCGGATTGACTTCGTTGCAGCTTTCCTCTCTCTCTCTCTCTCTCTCTCTCTCTCTCTCTCTCTCTCTCTCTCTCTCGAAGATAGGAAGTTTTTTTTATCGTAAATACGAATATTTTTCACTTCATCTTCACGTGACTTGTTGTGACTCCAATCAGTCTCTCTCTCTCTCTCTCTCTCTCTCTCTCTCTCTCTCTCTCTCTATTTATTTTATCACTGTAAATACAGAAACTTACGTCAGTGATATGTTGTGGACTCTAGTCAGACTCTCTCTCTCTCTCTCTCTCTCTCTCTCTCTCTCTCTCTCTCTCTCTCTCTCTCTCAAGATGCACTTGCCTCGAGTCATATTCTTGAGAGTTTCCCTTCTTGGGCACTAACGTGGATGCGAGTATAAAGTTCCTTCCTTATCGGCCGGTAGCTTACGTTTTCTGAACATGCATTCGTGATGCAGTGGCTGTAATTCGTTGTGGCTTTTAACCTTTATCGCCTTTTCCGTCGTATTTATGCAGACATTCATATTCTGGCGCAGAGAGAGAGAGAGAGAGAGAGAGAGAGAGAGAGAGAGAGAGAGAGAGAGAGAGAGAGAAACTTAACCGAGTCACAACAAATCACTAACGAAGATGAAAAATGAAAAGTTATCGTGTTTGCGTAAAAAAGTATATCTGAGAGAGAGGGGGGGAGGGGTGTTACTACACATGGTTAGAGATACATGTTCGGCTTCAGTCAGCTTCGGTCTATTTATGAAGAAAGCATGTAAGGTCATGCACGAAATGTAAACAGTTGTTCTAAGCAGTTTTGTAAGAGATTGAACGAGAGAAAGGAAATGTTGCCTGGCTTTCGAAGCTCCTGGAGAATTCGTGAATCCTGACGACTAAATAAAACTTTCATGATTTCTTTTTACTTTTACTCCAGGTATAGTTATATATGATGCTTGATAAACAGGTATAGTTATATATGATGCTTAATAAATTGCTACGGGTTGAGCCTAATTTAAAAAGAATAAAAAAAAAATGTAAAAGTTGTGGATGGTATGAAAAATTGAAAGTCAACTATTTGGATCTGTACAGGGGTTTGTATGCAAGACCTGTTTAATTGACATTTTCCGTGTCCAAATAATAATAATATAATAATAATAATAATAATAATAATAATAATAATAATAATAATAATAATAATAATAATAAGGGTGCAGAATATCCACCCTGAACTGGAGGAGATACCGAGGAAGATTCCTGTAGCCAAAGATTTTACTCACAGATTTCATTAGGAAATTCTCTGAGGTGATCCTTTTAAATAAAGTTTTTAAAACTTTGTAATATAAAATATTTTGACGGACGTGGACGATAAATGAGTTATATTTTCAAAGTCGAGAATATTAAGTAATTGAAAGCCTGCGTACAATAATAATAAATTGAAGCTGTCACTTTGGAAGGTATATGCAAATAGACTTTTGGTCTTAAGTAGGATATGCCGGTTGCAGTGCGCAAAGCAGAAACACTTTAAAGTAGCAATAATATTGGGAAAACGGGATCCAAGGATAGATATTGAATATATATTTTTATATCCAAGAATGTTCTTCCTCCTTTTTGACAACGACCCGCCTAACAGAAGAGGGAGCTTTGCCATGTTCAAGATCGTGTCGTTAAAAAAAAAAAAAGCTTCATGGGAAAACTTCCTTGTTTTTTCTCGGGAGATTGAAAAAAATGAATGGCTCGAGAAGTGTATTGATATCTTGTTAACGGAGACTTGATTCTGTTATGACTTTGGTAATTAGATGTTAATGAAGGTAGGCTGGTTTTATTTCCACGGACAAGGGATGTCGACGGGGGGAAGTCTTATTTTTGTATGATTTTTCGTACCTTGTATTTTCTATCAAGTCCGTTCTTGTATTTGGGAACGTCAAGAGTTTCTTGGCAGAATGCGTTGACTTAACTCCTGTGACATGGAAAGATTCGTGGTTTTGCCTCGTTGACGTAAAGAACTCAAGACTTGAATTCTTATTAATTCGGGTCTCGTAATAATTCAAGATAATGATTTTAGAAAATAAGTGATTGTCGAGGAATGTTTTGCATACCTGGTTCGAATAGAATTTGTAGTTCCAATGCTTGCAAGTAATTTAGTTATCTTTATATGTATATATATATATATATATATATATATATATATATATATATATATATATATATATATACTACAGATTTTTGTAATATAATAACGATTCTAGATGTTTTGTAAAAACTTGAGGCGAGGTAGAATAACTTTTGAGACCAAAGTCAAGTCAAACTCGGTCACGCCCGGTTTCCTCGGTGCGGTGAAGCGTTCACGAAATTTATATTTCGACTCCTAATGACGGCCGCCTTCTGAATTTTAGAGCGCCTTGCGTAGGTGCGTAGATTCCTCCGAGATTTCTTGCCCTAGAAATGTTCATTTTATTCCTAAAAAGATTAAAATGAATCTCGGGAAACTTTTTTTTTTTTTATTTGTTACACTAAGTCAGTGGAAACTTATTGTTAACATTTTTATTTTCACAAATTTAAATTGAATCAGTGGAAGCCTTTGTTTACATATACATTTTATTTTTACACATTTGCAATAGATCACTGGAATCCTATTATTAACATTTTCATTTTATTTTTACAAAATCATAATGATTACTGGAAACGTATAAACATTTTAATTTTATTGAAATTACAATTTTTTTAGTTTTATTAATATTACAAACATTGGTTATAATTATTAAATTACAACATTTTAACTTTATTAAGATTAAAACTATTCCCTTGAAAATTTTGAATTTGAGATGATCAGTACACTTAATATGGCAGGTAAAATGGTGTCCATAATATTACCTGCTCCATCTTCCCATTCAAATAAATAACTATTTAATCAAGAGATTTTAGTATCAAAGTAATTGGACAGTTAAGGAATATTTTCAGAGACTGTTCCTTGAGTGAGAGACGGATATTTTTAACTTTTCCACTTTATGCAAATACTTCAAAAACACTCCATTGTTTGCATTTTTGTTCACATATACCTTGTAATAATTTGGATATAGATTATAAGTTAGCTCTCCGTAGGGGTTAGTTCCCCCCAGGGCCACTTCATCGGCGGTGGCACTGGTATCAATTTTTTTTTTTTAAGTTTTTTTTTTTTTTTTTTTTTTTAATTTTCAGGGGTCTTTGCAGCGTTCCCTTCGGCCCATAACTGCTACCCCTTTCATTCCTTTTACTGTACCTCCGTTCATTTTTTTTTTCTTTCCCTTTCCACCCTTCCTAACAATTGTTTCATGTTGCAAATGCCAGGTTTTCCTCTTGTTACACCTTTAAACCTTTCTGACTGTCAATATCCCTTACAGCGTTGAATGACCTCAAATGTTGCAGCTCTTGGCCTTTGGCCTAAATTCTATATTCTGTTCTACATGTACGTTAGTTAAATAGGATTTGATCCTTCCAGTATTTTTCGTTTGTAAAGGTATGATAGTTACAACCGCAGAACTCAATATCTAAACGGTAAAATGATAGAAAGTTTCCAGTGATCCATTTTAATTAAGAAAATAGATTGTGCACGTTAACAGGATGAAATGAACAGGTTAACAATAAGTTTCCAATGAACCATTTTAATTTTGTAAAAATAAAATGAACAGGTTAGAAATAAGTTTCCAGTCTACCATTTTAATTTTGTAAAAATGAAATGAAAATTTAAGTTTATAGGGATTCATTATGATTTTTTTTAAATGAACAGGCTAACAAGTTTCCAGAGGTCCATTTTAATTTTGTAAAAAACTTAAAGTAAGTTTATATTAATCCACTTTAATTTTGTAAAAATAAAATGAACAGGCTAACAATAAGTTTCCAGTGATCCGTTTAAATTTTGTAAAAATGAAATGAAGCAGATCAACAATAAGTTTCCATTGATCAGTTTTAATTTTGTAAAAATGTAATGAACAGATTAACAATTAAGTTCCATCGATTCGTTTTAATTTTGTAAAGATGTAATGAACAGATTAACAATTAAGTTTCCATCGATTCGTTTTAATTTTGTAAAAATGTAATGAACAGATTAACAATTAAGTTTCCATCGATCCATGCTTCTGCGTCTCAGAGGATTTCCAATGAAAAAGAAAAATTTAAATCTCGAGGCGTCTCAAAGTAATTTACCTGAAAGTTGCAGCGCCGTGTTTTTCCAAGTTTTATTTTGCTGCTCCACTGATTCAGTCAGTTGTCGTCTTCCCACTTTTTTGTTCCCCTTCTTAACTGCCTTGGCGTTTCCAGAGCTTGATTGTGCTTCTTGTTTTCTTGCTGGAGTCTCGAAAGCCGCCTTTCTTTTTTTTTTTTTTTTTTTTTTGTTTGTTTGCTTCTCTTCCGTCCACACCCCCACCCTTACCGCTTGGTTTTTTTTTTTCATGCCGGCCGTAAGATGTTTAATTTTTGTCTTTTGATATATAAATATTCACATATATATACTCCTATTTAGATAACATAGATTATAATATATATATATAATATATATATGTTTATTACAATAATTATTAAATCCATATCTATCTATCTATCATATCTATCTATCTATATATATCTAATATATATATATATAATATAATATATATATATATATATAATTATACAATCCTATATTATACATATTATTAAATATTACATACACTACATATACATATGCACATGCACAATACGTACGCGTAAGAGACCTGTATCTTCCACGTCCCCCCCCCCCCTCCCCACCCCGCAGCCTCTCGAAACGAAGTGGCGTCATCGTTTATTTATTTATTTATTTATTTTTGTTTTATCTCGAAGACTCAATGGCTCTGTTGTGCCAAAAGACCGGGAGGGAGCCTTTTCTTACCCTTCGGCGGGGCTGTTTCCGAAGGATGGGACCGGTCAATTCAATTGGCGTGGTCGGTATGCTGTTGGCGTGCCACCTCGATGGCCGCGAGTTCGATTCTCGGATATTCCACTGAGGTGGTGAGAGATGTGTATTTCTGGTGAAAGAAGTTCACTCTCGACGTGGTTCGGAAGTCACGTCAAGCCGTTGGTCCTGTTGCTGAATAACCGCTGGTTCCCATGCATCGTAAAAACACCATACAAACAAACAAACAAACAATCAATTTCTGCCGCGAGTTTTGACTGGGATGCTATAATGCGCTGGATGTTTGTCCCGGTAATTTGCACTTCTCGCGTCAAGGGATTTGTCGGTTCGCTCTTCTTTCTTAGTCAGGTTAAGGGAGAGAGAGAGAGAGAGAGAGAGATTAATTTAGGTTAATTTAAGGTTCTCTCGCTTCTGGAATGAAACTTATTTATTTATTTTTTTTCTCTATTTTTCGAGTGTGACTTGGCGTCGGTTAGTAGCATATATGTTCATTCCACTGAGAATTATTCTTGCTACTGAGAGAGAGAGAGAGAGAGAGAGAGAGAGAGAGAGAGAGAGAGAGAGATGGTCATTCCACTGAAAATTAATCTTGCTACTACTGAGAGAGAGAGAGAGAGAGAGAGAGAGAGAGAGAGAGAGAGAAATGGTCATTCCACTGAAAATTAATCTTGCTACTGAGAGAGAGAGAGAGAGAGAGAGAGAGAGAGAGAGAGTTACAAGGAGTTACAAGGGTTAGATGTCTCAAAGACTTGTTAGTCCATCCGAGGAGACAACGTGTGCTCACTTATTTCTAGGAGCAGGTTTTACTGTTCATTCACGATGTCTTACTGATTTTCACTAGCTCTCTTTTAAACTCTTCCACACTGTTACTGTTTACAACTTCTGGTGGCATTTTATTCCACGGTCACATATCTTGTATGTAGGGAGGTTCCCACAATGGGATGTGCTCTATCTCTTCAGTTTTAGTTTCCATCCATTACCTCTTGTCTGGTTTTCGTTTAACGTAAACAGGTTATTGTCCACTTTGTTATGCCTTTCAGTATTTTGAATGTTTCTATTAGTTGTCCTCGCAATCGTCGTGTTTCTAAGCTATACATGTTCAGGCTCTCCTGTTGTCTTTGGTAACCGATTTGCCTGATTGATGGAATTAACTTTGTGGCTCTAGCTTGTACTACTCCTAATCAATTTGTCTTTTCTTTGTTTTGGTGACCAAAACTGTACTGCGTATTCAAGGTGAGGTCTAACTATTGATGTGTAGAGCTGCAGCACCGTTTGCAGCTTTTAAGCAGTTTTGTGGATTTTAAGTCCTTGGTAATAGTGACTCCAAGGTCGTCCTCTTGTCATTCCAAGGCAGCATGTAGTTGGCATGAGGGTAGTTTATTACTATTTGTAACACTTTACACTTAAACACATTAAAAGTCATTCGCCATCTTTTTGACCACGCCAATTTTCTGTAGATCATATTTTAAACTCTACTGTCTCTAAGTCTGCTGCATTTACACCTAGTTTTGTGTCGTCTGCAAATTTGGCTATCGTGCTAGTTAATCCTACATCAATGTCACTAATATAAATAAAAAAACAAGAGCGGGCCAAGGACAGAACCCTGAGGAACTATGCTTGTCACATCTGCCAATTCTAATTCTTCACCGTTTATTACTATTCTGTTTTCTATTAGTTAGCCAGTCTTGGATTCAGTCTGCTGGTTCTCCTACAATTCCTAAAGCTCTAACTTTTGTCATTAGTTTCTTGTGTGGAACTTTGTCAAAGGCCTTTTGGAAAGCTAAGTATAGGATATCTATTGCTCTACCACTGTCGTAAGTACCAAGCATGTTGTGGACTCTGTAACAACAGGTTGTTTCTATCAATGTGATCAACAGTTTGATTTGCAATTATGGACTCAAAAATCTTACAAGGGACTGACGTTAGACAGATCGGTCTATAATTTCCTGGCTCTTCTCTTGATACTAAGAGAGAGAGAGAGAGGGAGAGAGAATGAAAATTAGTCTTGATATTGAGAGAGAGAGAGAGAGAGGAGAGAGAGGACGAGAGAGAGAGAGAGAGAGAGAGAGAACGCAAATGCGTCTCAAATCCAGCGTGTTTTGTCTGTTGGCGTTGTTCTTCAGAAAACCTTAGCTATTTCTGGGTCCCAAGGTTTATTCCCGCTTCTCTTGGTATATTCTTTTGAGTAGGGGGCGGGAGGGAGGTAGGGCCTGTTGACCCCGTTATGAGGGACACAGCAGTGGGGAAGGGAGGGGTGGGGAACGGAGGCAGTGTCAGAGGAAGGGCTAAGGGTGGGAAATCTGAAGTATATATTCTCGGAGCTTAGAAAGCTTAATCTCAAATGGTAGGATTTGCTCCCGGATTTTTTTTTTCTTTTCTTTGTTTTTTGTTTTCCAGTGTCATTTTTTTGTACATATACCTTTTCCCGAAGTGTCCTTTTGATGGCATTTTCAGATTTTTTTTTGTTTAGTTTACTTTTGTTTGCTAACTCTGCTAAAGTGGCTGTGTACATATTTATTTTATCAATGACGGATAACAAAGGAGATTTATTCGATTGAGTTCATTTAGATGGGTTGTTGAACCCTCTTCCCCAAACCTATATGAGGTCTCTCTCTCTCTCTCTCTCTCTCTCTCTCTGCCTTGTCCCCCAGTTTATTTCCATCCTCTTTTATTTATATCACCCGTGAAATATTTTTTGCTATTTTTCTTCAGGGAAAAAAAGACGTGGTAGTGGACGAAAGAACCGGTGGCTGGAGTATAATTCCTGAACGCTCTGTTTTTCCATTCATGTGTGTTCGGCTGTGTTCCGGGATTTTGACATGTAAATCAATTTCACCTCCTCCTTGTTTTAATATGGAAAAAGGGGGGATGGGAAAGGAGAAGTTTAGCTCTATTGATTCGCCCTTTCTTTCTTTCTTTCTTTCTTTCTTTCTTTCTGAGAGAGAGAGAGAGAGAGAGAGAGAGAGAGAGAGAGAGAGAGAAATGAATCTGTAGCTTAAAATACAGTTATTATTGAAACTTTTAACAAAATAATTTGGTTTGAAAATATTTGATCCATTCTTTGTAACACCTTAAAACAAATTGGATTTTAGTATATTTGGTTTTAAAATATTTCACTTTAGTATATTTGATTGATAAACATTTGATTTTAGTATATTTGATTTATTCATTTTATTTAAAAATATTGGATTTAAGAATATTGCATTTAAAAATAGTGGATTTTAAAATAGGGTATTTAAAAGAGTATTGGATTTATTCCTCTTAACACCTGGTAGACTCCAGGTATTTTTCGCTGACGATAGGATTCAGATGAAGACTCCCAGGACATAACTATGAATAAATCTTAACGCCATTTTCCCCTGCCTCTCGCTTCACCTTTAACTCATTCTCAAAACCCCTCCCTCCCTCCCTCTTGATCCTCCTCCCCTCCCCTCCCCTCCCCTCCCCAGTATATCTTCCCCTCACTCTCCTTATGCGTATATAGCCCTCGGTACACTTCGCCTGATTCCTCAGTTCCCCTTAACACCATCATTTGAAGGATGGCCCCCTCCGGCATTTCGCCACGCGCAAGCGCGTCGTCGTTTTTTTTGGTGTCATGGAGGTTTTTTCCTCTTTATATTTGTTTTTCTCTATCTTGCACCAAAACTTGTTCCTTACGTTTTATTGTTTAACGTTTTATGGTGTTTTTTTACACATCTTCCCGTAGCTGAGTGTTCTATTTTCTATCCTAATCCCTTATTTGAAGGATTTTTTGAAGGTTATCACTTGTGAATTCGAATTTATTTTAAGTTTATCACTTTAAATTCCTCTTTTTCCATATATAACCGTTTTAAGGTGGCCAGTTCTTGGTGATATTTTCTATCATGCGCACAATCCTACTTGCTAAGAGTTCATTTATGCATAGACGCACCTTAAAATGGTAGAGGATTGGAAATATGGAAATACGTGCCTTTAGCTTTCAGAAAATTTTGAAGATGGCTCAAGGAAGAGATGCGCTCTTAAAATGTTAATATATGTGTTTATATATATATATATATATATATATATATATATATAATATATATACATATATATATATATATATATATATGTATGCGTATATATATACATATATATGCTATACATATTATATATATATATATAATATATATATATATATATATATATATATATATATATATATACTAAAGCACATCACTCGTCTTATGGCATTATAAACCATTATTCAATAGCTATCCTGTAGATATCTCAAAACTACAAAATTACCACTACGGATGGCCATAAGCCTAGGAGTGGATGAGAGTAGGCGTCGTATCTACATACATTATATATATATATATATATATATATATATATATATATATATATATATATATATGTATATATATATATATATATATATATATATATATATATATATATATATATACATATATATATTTCACACAATTGTTAAGAACGTAATTATTTTCTTGAATGGATGGATGTCGTCTTCGTGACACCCAAATCCTCACTCTGTTAACTCCCTTTCCGCCTGTTTGCCGGATAATCCTCGTGCTTCTCCTTTTGGCCATTCCTTTTCCTTTCCATCAGTTTTCTCCTCCTTTTCTTTTTCTTTCCTCCTTTTCCTTTCCTCCTTTTCTTTCTGTTTCAAGGTGCCTGCTCCCCTGACTTGTCTCCCTGTCAGCAACGCTCCACTTGCCTTGCACTGCTGGCGAATCGAATCCTTGACTTGACTTGCCTAGCCTCCGCCGCCGCCGCGTTCGAATCCCCGCACGGCCTATTGTGCGTCGCGTCTTTGGCTTCCGGACCGAAATGTTCGCGATGAGTCACCACCGCTCGCGTTCCTCGTTCTCTCTCTCTCTCTCTCATCGACGGGCCCTGATGATATATCTGCCCATGGCCATGGAGGAGGATTTGTATTGTGACTGATGGATTGTGGAACTTATTTATTTATTTATTTATTTTTGTTCCACTGGATTAAGATGAGCCGATTCGGATGTAAACCCGTAACAAAGAGTAATGTGAAGTTTCCTTTTAAGAGAGTCTCGGAGTAGAGCTATTAATTCATCAAAACGAAGTTGGCGTAAATGTCGACTCGAGTGAGGTGCCGGGAGCTTAATTCTGCCTTGTGTAAAAATAGGGAGTAGAAAATATGCCTCCTCCCAACCCCTCCTCCCCCTCGAAAAGTGAAGTATGGGAGGTGGAGGAAAAGTCGTTCAAAGTGAAATTTAACAAGCTTTCAAAATTTTTTCCCTAAAGTTGGGTCATCTTGGCCGGAAGATGGAAAGTGTTCGAGTTGGGAGAAGGTAGGTAGGTGGGGTGGGGGCGTGGGATGCGATGGGTTGGGGAGAGAGGAATGGGGTTAGAGAGAAGTGGGTTAATGGGAAGGGGATGGTAAAGTAAAAGTCGAGGAATTGTAGTGAGAGGGGGGTTAGGGACAGAGGACCCTGAACGGGTTAGTCCGTAATAAGAGAAGCCAGCATACCTATCGCCAGTGTTTTTTTTTTTTTTTTTTTTTTTACTGATTTATAAATTTTTTTCACATTTTATGAAATTGAAAATTTTTTGTTCTCGCGAAAATCAATCACAGTTTTTACGCTAAATCCCTCTTATTTCTCCTTCATCAAATGCCCTTAATTTATATTCTCAGTATCTGTGAGGAATGTTACGATGGAGTTGGAGAGGAATGATGGGAGTTTGGCGCTACCAGTGAAGGCCTTGAAAAATTTATATATGTGTGTGCGTGTGTGTGTGTGTGTGTATAATATATATATATATATATATATTATAATATATATATATATATATATATAATTATATATTATATATTGTTAGTATATATATCTATATATAATATATATATAGCGTAATTATGATATATACTGTATATATATATCATATATATATATATCTCATATCGATCTAATATATATTCTTAAGCAGTTTATTACTTCTTAGAAGTAAAAGCAATTATTCTGTAATGGAATATTTCAATAAATCCTTGAATAAGATTACTACCAACACTATTTCGCTGCAGTTACAATTTATTTTAGTTATCCTACAGTGGAATAATTTAGTTTTGAATTTTGTTCTGAATGGTTATTATTCTTTTTATATACTATATTGTAAGATGGTTCTTTTATTTTCAGTTTTTATCCTGCAACAGTTTTGAAAATTCTTATTTATAGAATAATGAAATTTTTTGTTTATAGAATAGTGAATTTTTTATTTTTAGAATAATTATTTTTTTATTTATAAAATAATGAAAATTGAAGGTATTGAGACACTGGCCGAGCCTGGTTGTTCACTCTGTGTTTAATACAGCCAGAATGTGAAGCATCCAAAAGCTGGATTTGATGCTCGACGTAACATTCGACAAGAAGTGGTGGTAGTAATTCGGTATCGTTACGCCGCCGCCCGTGTGAGTGTGTGCTTTGAAACCGCGGGAGCACCCGCAGAATGGCGCGTGGACATCCTTTAACACCTAAATGTGACCCAATTAGGGTCTTAGCCAAACAAACGAGGGGCTGGCATTGTTGCAAAAACCGACAGAATCCGGCAATTTGCAGGCGACCGCTCAGCTGCAATGGCCATATCAATTTGTCTGAGAACAATCTGTGGGGGTTAATAATTTCACGCCTACTTGAACCCGACCGCAGAATGACGGTAAAAAGAGCTGCCAAGTTGAAACACAACGATAGGGTTGTTTTGGTGGAAGGTTTGTTGGAGGGGTAGGGAAGGAGTGGAAGGAGTCTAGTTGCTCATTTTCTGGGGTCCTGGGAGAGGAGGGAGAGAGGGATCAGGGAGGCATTTTACGTACATTAAGCCATAACTGTTCATTTCGTTCACTTTTACGATGACTAACATGTTCGATAAATCTGTGTTTTTATACCAGTGAAAAACTAGCGATCCTCTTCAGAAGTGCCATTATTATTTTTTTAGAGGGGACTAATTGACGCTATAGTCTAATTGATGTGGTACTTCAAATACCTAACACTGGGTTATATATATTATGCCAAGTTGGCAACATTGCTGCTATTAAGACTGATGCTAGTTATGCAATGTTCTGAAAATTCGATAACATGATAAAGTATATCGAAGATAATCGAATACTATCATAAAATCTTTTATTTTTTTTATTTGACGCTATGTTAATTGGTCCCTAAAAATTTTATTTTTCGTTCGTGACCTGCTGCCTTATAATAAGCACACCTTTGCTGAATTCTTTGCATATATTGATTTGGCATATCATATCATATCATATTTAAAAAAAGAAAGAAAAGAAAAAAACTCTAACGTATGGCCTTTCATGACTTTGCATTTGCCTTCTAAGACATTGCTAGATTATAGCCTTATTTGTTAAAGAAAACGTAAAATTGTCCTTGTAGTTGCTAGATTATAGCCTTATTTGTTAAAGAAAACGTAAAATTGTCCTTGTAGTAGAAGCTTTGCGGGTGGGGGGAAGGGGAGGGTGCGAAAGGGGGCCCACAATGCCAGTAGGCCGACGGGTAGGCGAAAACTGTTGCAATTTATGTGCTTTTGCAGTGTGGTCTAATTAGATTTTGAAATGCGCTGTCCAAAAAAAAGCAATTAAATTTTTTTTTATTTACTGTGAAAGTGAATATGAATTAGTCATAAATAATATCTGAATGAACATTATGTTTTGTGGTTACGTTAATTTTGGTCTGGTACGTCTGTACTTTGGGTGTGTGCATTTTGTGTGTGCATGTGTACGTGTGTATGCGGGCGTTTTTTGGGACTGAAAACGTAATGGAACTGAGGCAGGCGCAAAAATTGGTCTACTTTACTGTCACTCAAAAATATTATCTAATATATTTATTTTGTTTTAACGTGAAGTAGTGGTTCACGTACAAGAGCGTTATACTCGCGTATATATATATATATACTATATATATATATATATATATATATATATATATATATATATATATATATATATATATATATATATATATATAATATATACCAATTCAGATTTAGATCATGCCCATAATAAGGATAATTCCAGTTTCGATGCGATTGTCCCAATTATGATTTCTTTATCTGACCATGTAATAAAAATTACAAAAGTACAAATTAAGCGACCAGTTAGGTACCATAGTATAATGATTACTAGTTATGAAAATTTCTCTCTCCTTCTCATCACAGTATCCGGATTTGCCGTACGTTACCCTGTACTTTCTTACTTGAATCCATTGACTTCGGATTTGTCAATTAAAGCCATAGTCTTCGGGGCTGTCAATTAGATCCATAGTCTTCGGGGCTGTCAATTAAATCCATAGTCTTCGGGGCTGTCAATTAGATCCATAGTCTTCGGGGCGGTCAAATAAATTCATAATTTTGGGGGCTGTCAAATAAATCCATAGTCTTCAGGGCTGTCAAATAAATTCTTAGTTTTCGGGGCTGTCCATTGAATCCACAGTCTTCGGGGCTGCCAATGAAATCCATAGTCTTCTAGGCTGCCAATGAAATCCATAGTTTCCGGGGCTGTCAATTAAATCCATAGTCTTCGGGGCTGTCAAATAAATCCATAGTCTTCGGGGGTGTCAATTAAATCCATAGTCTTCAGGGCTTTCAATTAAATCCATAGTCTTCGGATTTGTCAATTAAATCCATAGTCTTCGGATTTGTCAATTAATTCCATAGTCTTCGGATTTGTCAATTAAATCCATAGTTTTCGTTGCTGTCTAATAAATTCTTAGTTTTCGGTTTGTCAATTAAATCCATAGGCTTTGGGGCTGTCAATTAAATCCATAGTTTTCGGGGCTGTCAAATAAATCCATAGTCTACAGTGGTGTCAAATAAATCTTTAGTTTTCGGGGCTATCAATTAAATCCATAGTCTTCGGGGCTGTCAATCAAATCCATAGTCTTCGGGGCTGTCAAATAAAACCATAGTCTTCGGGCCTGTCAAATAAAACCATAGTCTTCGGGGCTGTAAAATAAAACCATAGTCTTCAGGGGTGGCAATGTAAACATAGCTGGGGTCCTGTCCTCTCCCTTCTTTAGACTTTTTGATTTTGGATTTTATTTGTGCTTTAATTCAATAATATCTGTCTGTTTCATTACATTATTTCAGTCTTCTGGTGGAGTATTCGCTTTTAGTACAAAACCATCGTCTTGGTTTGTATTGTAAGGATGTTCTAAGGTAATAGGTGAATCTTTCAAGCTTTGGTTTTAATACAAAATCATCGTGACGATATCGATGTTACAAATGTACATCAAGTTATTTGAGGCCTGTCCACACTAGGAAACATTGTTTGCAAACACTTTTTACCGCATATATGTTTCCCATCACACACACACACACACACACGTATATATTATATACTTGATATAGGTATATATGTATTTAAGTATATAACTGAATTACGAAAATTTGGAACGTGATGAATATATAAATATAAACAAACGCCACGAAAGAGGGAGAAACAATGGAGTGATGCTAGGCCTTTCCACTGATTGTGAAGGACAGTAAGTCGAGAATCCTAGCACCACTCTGTTGCTTTTCTTTCCCTCGTGGTATTTGTCTTTATTTGTGTAATGTATGTATAAATTGTATCTGTATACGTATATGTATACTATATAACTTTGTGTATATATACTATATTATATATATATATATATATATATATATATATATAGTTTATATACGTGTATATATATACTTATATATACACATATATATATATATATATATCATATATATATATATATATATATTATATATACTTATATATACACAATTTTAATAGTAAAAGCGAAAATATGACCATTATAATACACACACACACACACACACACACACACACACATATATATATATATATATATATATATATATATATATATATATATATATATATATATATATATATATATATATATATATATGTGTGTGTGTGTGTGTGTGTGTGTGTGTGTGTATTATAATGGTCATATTTTCGCTTTTACTATTAAAATTGGTTTTTAGGCATTTCAGCGTATTTGTTACATAATGGCTGCAGTCTCTTATTACTAATTATTAAATAAGTAGTTTACCATATGTCCCTTAGAACTGACCATTCTTACACTTGAGATGGACTATATAAATAATACAAAGGAGAAAAATAGGAGACGCCCATGTACCATAATATTAGGAATGATTTTAATTTATCAAAACCAGAGAAACGAATACTAAGACTTCGGCGATGTTAAAGGCAAGATTTAAAAAGCTAGCTTTAAGAAGCAAGATGAAACCCGTAATCAAAAGAAGAGATAAATTGAAACGCGCTGTAAAACCTGCAGGTGCGAATATAAGAAGTTATAACCTTCCGCCGTGATATTACCTTTTATTAAGATATTGAGATCATAAACTGCATAATCGCACCCCCATTACACGCGTTAGGTGGGAGGTGGAGGGGAAGGGAGAGGGAGGAGGGTTTCCTTCCTCCCTTCCCCCCCCCCCTCCGTTAAAGGTTTTAATTAAGCTAATGTTTAAAATGATAAGTTAATATTTGACTTTAGAAGATAATTGAAGGAAAGAAATGGAAAATCGCTGGGCTGGGAGGGGAGGGGAGGGAAGAGACGGAACGTACTATATGTCTGCTTGTCGTCATAAGAAGCATTAGCGATTTTAATTAGTGCTTGGCTCCTGTGAGTTGTATCAACAGTTTCTTGTGTGTTTGTGCGCTTTGGAAATATGCATGCACTCCCTGTTTAGAGAACTGTAAGCTTAAGCTTAGGGAATTGTGGGCTTAAGCTTGGGAAATGATGTGTGGAAGCTGTTCGTTCGTCAGTAGGTTATATCTCGTATTCGAGATATATGTGCAGTGGAATGCCGAGGTTGTGAATAATAGGCTGCTATAATTAATCTTTTTCAGCTAAACTGCTGCTCATATGACGATGTTCAAGGTTTTGCTGAGCATCGTATGTTTGTCCATACGTTTGCTGTTATCGCTTCTATCATGTATGTACTATATATATATATGTATGTATATATATATATATATATATATATATACTATATATATATATATATATATATATATACACACCACACACAAAAATATATATATATATATATATATATATATATATATATTATATATATATATATATATAATATATACTATATATATATATATATATATATATATATGTGTGTGTGTGTGTTGTTGTGTTTGTGTGTGTGTGTAATGTATGTGTGGTTGTAATGCATGAATATATTTTAATGAATGCATACACCACACACCACACCACCACAACACACAAGTCCTAGTCATACAGACACAAACACACACATATATTATATTATAATTAATATTTATATATATTTATGTATATATATATTTATGTTACACTAAATTCTCATTTTTGATCGTACAAAGCTTATATGAAGCTGGGAGAAAATCATTTTGGGAAAAACAATTGCGCTGCTGTTTACTACATTTCCAAGTCATTGTATAGTACATACAAGCCAAAAAAAAAAAAAAAAAGAATACTTTTGAAATCTTATTCTGATTATTTTTTATAATTTCGTTTCTCTTTTTCCAGGTATGTGCAATTCAGTGTTTTTGAGAAGGAATTTGGTGAGTGCTAACTTTTATTATTATTATTATTATTATTATTATTATTATTATTATTATTATTATTATTATTATTATTATTATTTAGCCTTTTTCTACATCAAAATACTCCGAACTGTTAAGACTACACTGTTTTATACCAGAAAACATTTTCTCAGTAAGAATATGCTCACGTTCTTTGTAAAGATTTGGATTTCGTTCTCTGCTTCCTTGTATATAGAAGTTTGACAGTAGATCTGATGCTTCATAATTAGAGTAATCAACATTTACTTTTTTAGGAGTTCTGACAGTGAAGAACTTATGGACTGCAAGGTAGATTTGAAACTAGGAATTATAGGTATGATTTAAATCTTGAAGATCTCAATTATATAGGTCTTTTTGGTGTGGCTTCAAAGAATGCTAGGAAAATGAACGCACAATAACTTGGATACCTTATCTTTGTGAAGCTTTCAGTTTTGCTAAAAAAAAAATGTTAAAATTGTAACGGAATATGTTAAAACAATTTGCAGGATGTTCATCATATATAAACTTCATGGATTTTTTCTTACCTTGAAACATTTTTCATCGTTTGATTATCAGATCGGATGGATCGTACAAACTAATGCAGAGATAAGATCGTGGAGACTATAATTTTTGTTCATAGCAAAGACTCTCTCTCTCTCTCTCTCTCTCTCTCTCTCTCTCTCTCTCTCTCTCTCTCTCTCTCGTTACCATATGGCGATACATTGCCTTATCTCACAAGGACATTTTGTGTCTCAACCACAGGCCCAACATGATTACCCCCAGCCAGGCAAGCCGGACTTCCCGATAACTTGAAAGTCGTCGGCTGGAACAGATATCCAATCTGTCTACATTTGACCAGTGGTTAGATTGTAATTTGCAAAGTTAATATCACCATTTAATACGAATTCCATTAGGGCTTCATTACATAGCAATCAAAATCCTGGAGCGGCGTTCCAGCGGGCCCCATCTGTCAACCATGTTTCCAGGCTCCCAATTGATTTCCAGCCAGCGGGAGGGATTCTCCTTTTGTTGAAGGGTAGGACAACTCTCAAGGATTCGGGAGGCAGTTCATGGTTTTGGATGGGTTCGGAAATTTCGCAGCTGGCTCAGTCCAGGGTTAGATATTGTCTTGGTTTTTATTTTTGCTAGTTTTGAATTCGTGACGGTGATGACTTTTTCTTTGTTTGTTTTTTATTTATTTTTTTCCTCCTCCCCTGTTGGCAGGGCAGAAGAGAGAGCTCTATAGTTTTGGCTGGAAGTGTTCCAGAGAGGTGTTTTTTTTATCCAGGGGATTTCCTTTTGTGAGTTTTTGTTGGGAAATAAAGCATCTCAACGATGATGTTTGTTTGTAACTGGGATCTTAAATGTTTAGGGAAAATTTTCTCGGTTTCCTGTGCATTTGGTGAAGAATAATCTGGTGCTTACTGTTACCTGTTTCATGTTTGTCGTTACTGTTATTTAGGCTCGTATTGAAGAATAGTGAAAGTGTTTCTTTTTACATCTTTTCTATATTTTTTTTTCTGAGCACTATCCATCTGAATGCAAGAGAGGATTTGCCAGTTTGTTGATATTAACAAACCTGCCCCTCTTAGAATCCTACTCCCTCTATGGTTATTATTAGCTGCAAAAAATTTTATCGAGATTTCTTGTTTGTCCAAGTCACAGGGAAGCTTTTGGATTTTTCCTGTTTTTAATTTTAGGTACTCATCTTGGAATCTCTACAATTGTAGAGTGCACCAGTGAGTCAGTCTCTCTCTCTCTCTCTCTCCTCTCTCTCTCTCTCTCTCTCTCTCTCTCTCAGCTGGCTTTTAGGCCTTATACCAGGCGCGCACATATACATACATATGTATATATACACATACATATATATGCACATATATCTATATATGTTACAAAACGGACGCGCCGCACTACAACATATATTAATGTATATATATATGTATATAATATATATATATTAATATATATTATATATATATATATATTATATATATATATATCTTTTTTTTAGAGAACAAAAGGGAC
>NC_087218.1:24195495-24217995 GCF_015104395.2 Macrobrachium nipponense | reverse complement strand
GTATATATGTATGTATGTATGTATGTATGTATGTATGGACAAGCGTCAGGTGAAGATAATTAGGAAATAGTAAATACTAGTGCAGGAATGTCAGAAAACATAGGAGAATCATAAATATGTAAGATAATTTTTTTTTAAATCTTAGACCCTTGGTCCTAGGATAGAGTCACAATAGTAGTTCAAAGTTTTCCCTATTTATATATTAGAAACGCCTTCTATTTGTTTTGCTTCAAGAAGAAAAAGGGCTACAGTTTATCAAATTCACATCCAAACTTCCTCATGCAGCGTAGGTTTAATATATATATATATATATATATATATATATATATATATATATATATATATATATATATATATATATATAAATAAAGGCCACAGTAAAGGTTCAGACTGACATACGAATGATATAAGAAAAATCGTAAACATATATTTGCAAGTAAAATTAAGGTAACGCTGGTGAGAAGTGTGTTCCATGTGCCATATTTTATTATTATTATTATTATTATTATTATTATTATTATTATTATTATTATTATTATTATATTATTATTATTCTGTTTCCCAAATTATAAAGACAAGCGGTTTATACGGTAGGGAATCGCGTCTTTCTTACTCAGAAATTGATCTGTTGGTATATCTGAGGATTCAAGACCCTTTTGCCTAATCACTTATTCCTACCTTTGAATTCTATAACGCAACCAGACGATCACACACACACACACACACACACACACACACACACACCACACACACACACAGAGAGAGAGAGAGAGAGAGAGAGAGAGAGAGAGAGAATGTCAATTATTTGAATTTGTTCTCAATCTGCAAGACAGCCTTGCAACCTACATTTCCTTCCCGTCTGACCTTTATTTGATGTGCGAAGACTTGAGAGATGGCGGTGCAAGCTACTCTCTCTCTCTCTCTCTCTTCTCTCTCTCTCTCTCTCTCTCTCGTATGGTCTGCGCTGTGGTTATGGGTCTATTGCATGACTGGGTTGCGTGCTAACGCCATCTCTGGCCATGTCATCAGCGTCTATTTCTCATGCTAGAATCACAATACTTTGGTCATTTTATAAACCCGAACCTCCGCGCTCTCTCCTCTCTCTCTCTCTCTCTCTCTCTCTCTCGTGCGCGCATGCAATTGTTTCAACGTCGCAAAGTATTTGGGTGAATTTGCAAAGAGGAAAATTCTCTCTCTCTCTCTCTCTCTCTCTCTCTCTCTCTCTCTCTCACAGCAATCCAACACACGTGTTTCCATTCCACTCTACGATTTATTTGATTTTCCATTTTTATTACGGAGCGCTGGTGAAATATTCGTTGGAACAGACTGTAGAAATCGCGATAATATAACTCGAGGATAAAGTAGGCCTATAATATGGGTATAACTTTCTAGAAAGTATCAGTATCCCCAGATAGAAACTACTTTCTCAAGGGAGGCATTATCGCAAGAAGGGGAAATTTTTTTGGTGAGGTGGGTGGGGGGTTGGCCAGGGGCCTTTTTGGGGGGAGAAAATGGGGGGTTAAGATGGTTGGAGGGGTGGGGGGGGGGTGGGGGTGGAAGTTTATAGGTGGAGGTGAGGAGTGATTGAGACTTTTCTGGTACGCACACAATAGTTCTGGATCTTTCAAGAACTTCACCCAGCTGGATCCGTCCTTGTTTATTTCAGGTGTTACTAGTGCGATGGATAAGTTAATGTTTCCGCTTTTGAGGAATTTGTTCCGTTATCTCCTCTCTAGTTGTGATGTTGAATGTTATATCCTTCTAAATAGTAACGACAAAGACGCCAGTGGTTTCATCACTTTTTCTGTGTGTGTGTGTGTTTGTGGTCTGTGAGAGCGTGAGAGAGTACACTCAAATAAGCTCGCGCATCGATGAGAATGATCATTGAACCTCACCTAGCTATCTAATGATCAAATGGGTATTGACAACGAAGGGGGGAGAAAGTCTAAATACAACGAAGACTCATTTATGAATTAAAGAATCTCCAGTAATGGCTCTGTATTGTCGTGATTACAGCTTTTAATTCTCGAGTCATAATCGATACATTATTTTTACGGCCACCTTAAGCCTTCAGATAGTAGGGGATAAGTATGAGATGATTCTGTAGAATTTACTCAACCAGGCTCTCTCTCTCTCTCTCTCTCTCTCTCTCACTTCGAGTTTTTTTCCCTCCCAAATCTTCCAGACTTGGTCACTTGCGTCTCCTGAGGCCTCAGCAGCTCGGCTAGGACTTTACTCCTTATAGCAAAGGTCATTAAGGACCATTTCCTCTGATCCCTCCCGGCAGTTTCTTATGACTCTCTGGAGCTGCGTGATCTATTTTCTTTCATCATCTGTGATTGGATAGGATATTGTAATGTCCGTTAACCTGGGGGGGAAGGCTAAGCTAGCTAGCTAGCTTGCTAGCTCGTGGTGTGTAGGTGTATGTGTATCTTCATTTCTGAGGCACTCGTTATTTGGGGAAGGTCGTCTACCGTAGACTTTCGAGTAAGCACAAATTCCCTCCCCTGTTCGTCTTTGGCGGTTTCAGAAGGGAGGAGGCGGAGGAGGAGGAGTCGACCACATGGCACTCTTGCAGAAATAACGTTTTCTCTCTCGAACCTTGGCTTCTGTGTTTTTATTTACCGCCCCTGTCTTGTATTTTTCAAGGAAGCGCGTGCCCTCCCGAGATCTCCCGACTAGCTTTTCCAGAATCCATATTCGTTCAAGAGGAATATCGATTTTGAGTTGGACAGGAATGTAAGGCCTCATGTGCGTGTGTTGTGTGTGTTGTGTGTGTGTGTGATTTTGAGGAAAAACGTATCCTTCGTTCAAGTACTAATCTCCTGGGAGACTCTGGTATTCTGAGAAAGTTGGCAGGAACAACCTTCGGAGGAGAAATACGTTCGCAGAGTCCTCGTTGCTTCCGAGAGTGCCTCTCCCCGAGAGATTTATTGTCAGGTTTGATTGGCAATAAGGATCTTCTCGGCGAATTGTATAACAATGTGATGATTTCCCTTTGGGTCCCAAGGCGTTTAGTCGCATTTTCACGTAACCGACATAAGACTCGGTTTCATATATATTAACATATGAATCATTACCGGAGTGACACGACCCAATATGAGGTTATTTTAGCGCAATTTCCTACGAGTTCCTTCCCCGTTGGCTAATCGTAAATCTATTTTTTTTTTTCTTTTTACTTGGAATGAGAGTTATCCCAAGGTTTACGGCAACCTTAAAATCTCCGTTTTCTATGAAGTGGGGATGAATCAGCTCGACTTGTCCTTTTACCTATCGATATGTGGAAAATAATTTTATCATAGAAAATGGGTCTTTTCAGGAGATGAGTTTTGCCCCCAATTCCAACTTCGGGGAGACTTGTGAAAGGTTTTGTGGGATGGGAAATGTGAAAGACGCGCGCGCACTTGCGCATACCAACAATCGTGCACTTACTTTCGCTCACGCGCTCACTTTAATAAACCCATACGCTAAGATTATATATATTATATATAATTAAGATATTATTTGTATATATATATAGTTATATTTATATATTTAATATATAGATCATAGGAAGATATATATACATTCATATACATATATATGTACACACACACACACACACACACCACACACATATATATATATATATATATATTATAATATATATATATATATTATATATGTGTGTGTGTGTGTGTGTGTGTGTGTGTGTGTGCGTATGTGTATGATAATGAAAGACTCATAATTTAAAAGGGAAGAGAGAGAGAGAGAGAGAGAGAGAGAGATACGGGGGACTTATTTGACAGAATTAAAGGGGCACTTGGTTCACCTACGAATTTCTCTCAAATAAAAGCGTCCTTCGGATGAGGTGGCGTTTACATATAATACTTTGAAGCTTCAAATATTTTATTATTTCATTATCTGATTCTTTTTATTTTTGGTAGATTATCATAGATTTCATGCCAATGCTTGTTTAGGGAATATTATTTCTTTTGAATTTGTCCAGTTTGTTACCAGTATACACGTATGTGCCCTCGAATACATTTAATTGATATGGGAAAAGTGATTTATAGTAGAAGTATTGAATATATATCTTAATTGAATCAAAGTTTAATGCAATGTTCCATTAAAAGACACTTGCATACTTTATATAGTAAGCATTTTTTAAGTATTGGGACGTTAATATAGTATTATATTCATTTGGTGTCAAAATAAATTTATTGACACAACCAATTTACAAGTTAGATGTTGTAGTATGCTTTATATTTTCATATATAGTAAGATTTTTTTTTTTTTTAATGTTTCGAACGGTAATATAGTATTGTATCTAATTTTTTTGAAAAAATTTGGCGATAGTCACAATTTACAAGCTAGATATATTAGTATGCTTTTACTTAAGCATTTTTTTTATTTTTTTTTTTACTATTTGTAACGGTAATATTATATCATATTTAATTAGTTTCAAGATAAATTTATTAGCAACACAATGGTCGTAACGCACAAGCTACATGTTGTAGTATGTTTATAATATATTTTTTAAGCGAAGCTGCAGTGCTCGACCTATTTTGGAGGTCATTTTTCGTAAATGCTTTTCACTCTTGGGTAAATTGTGATGCTGGATGTCGTAATATTGCTGATGAACCATCCGTGTTGGCGGATTTCCATTATCAGAGCATGCATGCAAAGAGAGAGACAGAGACAGAGACAGAGAGAGACAGAGAGAGGCAGGCAGGCAGGCAGTTTTTCACGCAGTTTTCCTCTTAAATGTAATCATCGTCGTCGTTATTTCACGTTCAGTTCATCTGGTTTTACTTCAGTGGGGTTTCCTCTGGTCCTTGATCTTGTTTCAGTGGGATTTACTTTGGTCCTTGATTCCACTTCACTGAATTTCCCAAGTCCTTGATCTTACTTCAGTGGGATATGTTTTGTCTTTGATTTTACTTCACTCCGTTTTCCTTAAATCTTTGATCTTTCTTAGTGGGGTTTTCTCTGTGGGGGGGTGGGATTTGCTTTAGTCTTTGATTCTTTTGCATAGTGGGGGTTCTTCCTCTGGGCATTGTATTTACTTTAGTGAGATTTGTTTTGTTTTAATCCTTAATTTCACTTTAGCGGTTTCTTTTCACTGCATCACCATATATCTATATATATATATATATATATATATATATATATATATAGATAGATATATGATATAGATATATATATATATATATATGTCTTATATATATATATATATATATATCATATCTCTATATATATATCTATATATATATATATATATATATATATATATATATAATTATTATGGGGTCTGTGGGGTTTCCATATCTTTTTGTGCCAAGTGCATTTTACCATTTTTTATATGTTGAGGACCGCAACAGATTTCTGCCATACTGCAAACGTCATCAGTCCATTGTTAACAAGTAAGGTGGTATTGCTAAATGCATTTTACAGACCGAGGAGATCTTTTAGGCAATATGAATTTCTGCTGTTGGCATTTAGGAATACCAGAACCACTGACAAACTAATGAAATAACACCACACCGATCGCATTCGATCATTTCTCCCTAAGAATGAAATTCCTGCTGCTTTATTAATCAGAAGCTGGAGGATGGGTACCCTTGTGTTGTTATTGCAGTTTTTGAGACTACTTCTGTATTAGACTTCACTTTCCAAGTAAGTTACACAATGAATTGAAAGTTTGTTGGCCGGATATTTTTTTCCATTTATCAGCCGATCAATTTCATTATTAATTTGCTCGACGATGGTTACCTCGTGTTATGGTAATCGACTAACACTTAAATGAACAGCTGTATTTATTAGTGGTCATTATTTTATCGCTCGAGTTAATATACGACCTAATGGATTCAAACACTTTGTTTTCTGTTGAAGAATCACTTCAGAATTAGGGGTGTATTGGAAACAACCTTTTGTAAACCAAGTCGATGGGATGCCTATGTAGATTTGGCGATTGAAGAGTTTGTTTGAAGCTTTTGTGTATTACGCTTATGTATTTTTTTTCTATTGCTCTGTATAGGAAGGATAATTTAGTTTTGCATTTTCTTAGAATCTTATTTGAGGAGTGTTTCGATGCTAGAGTGTTTCGATGCTCTAGCTGCTGATATTGTGTTGTTTTGAAATAGAAGAATTTCTGAGAGAGAGAGAGAGAGAGAGAGAGAGAGAGAGAGAGAGAATATTCAGTGGATTTACCTGCGAATGTGAATCTCCCAGCCGGTGCAGTTTGTAAAAATCCCTTCCGCTGTGCATAATTTCAGATAATTTTTTTTCTGAATGATAATACTGCAAATCGGGGATAATACTTTCTGGGTAAATGCAAACTATTTTTTTTCCAACTACTTTAAGTTGGGAAGGTAAAATGCCTGGATGCAAGCAGAAAATGGGAGGGTATAATTGTTCTGCTAATGTTCATAGCCCAAGCAGTGCATGCAACTTAACGAAGAGAGTATACGAACATGCACACGGTTATTGACCATACGAATGGGAGGGGGGGAATTCGGCGTTTCTGTCGAATGGTAGGTTTAGTTTTGCGTTTCTTGTTGTCTTTAGGAAAACTACAAAAGAAAAAGGGAAAGGAATCAAAATAGTATTTGTAAAAGGTGTACCGAGCTGAAAGCTACTTTTAAATGACAATTTACCGAATGGTAAAATAGCTGGGTAAAAATGTATCAAATTGAAGATTAAACTGTTTGCAGTAAAATTAACGTTTTTATTAAATAGGACGATCCTAAATAACATTGGTGGTTAGAAATATATATCACAGATGGAAAAGAAAACAAGGACGTTTTTCTGAAGGATAATTTGTTGCGTGACGCTAGAAAGGATTAGAAATTGATGGTTTTATGGTTTTCCTCTTCTTTCAAACAACTCTTCCTCCATTCCCTCCTATCTACTTACCCCCTCCCTACCTCCGCTTTTAGTTAGAAAAAAAAATCTGCTAAGAGAGAATTTATGTAGTCTGTAAGGTACTGCTCATGCATGAAAGGGTCTCCTCCATTTCTCTGATTTATATTGTACGCGTGTTTGCGTGCGTGTGTGTGCGCTCAAGTGACGTTGCGACGACTAAATCATGTCGTTTAGGAAACTCCCTATTGTCCTCAAGAATCTCGGAATGATGCACTGGAGGCGTGGCCAGGATTATTTACATCAAAGTTAAGTTTTCAATAACGATTTTTAACTTTTTGAAGAGTGCATTTTGTGAATATAAATCATAAATAACGTTGTAAATATTGCACCCTTCGAGGTGCATGGTTGTATTTAATCTTTTGTGTTGTATAAATGTCGCTGCAAATTCTTTCAATTTTACGCGAGTGATATTTTCCTTATTCCGTCATGAGCGGTTGATCTTTTACATTTTTTTAATTGAAGCTGAAGGGAATATTGTTTAATGTGTGCGAATGTAAACTATTTACGATAGATGAGTTACTTAACGTATTTCCAGTTATTATGATATATTAAATTATCGTGAAACTTTGCAAACTGTGATGATCTAATCAAGGATGTTATGTTACCCAGTGAACTTCATGTGATGGCTGAAAGCATAAAATTCTATATCTCGTACGGTGGTTTTTTTTCCACAAGGAGAACCAAATTTAAGTAAGACGAGACCAAAATGTGCCAGAGTACAGTTAGCTACTAGGGCTAACCCTGTACCCCGCTAGCTGAAGCAAATAATTTAAAACAAAATGTTCCATATCTGACTGAAAGCACAGAATTCTACATTTCGTGCGGCGCTTTATTACAAGGCAAACCAAATTTAAGGCAAATAAAACTAAAATGTGTTTCATGTCTACTGGAGACTTTGAGCACAAAATTCTATATCTCATACGGTTTTTTATCGCAAGGCAAACCAAGTTTAAGGTGAATAAAACAAAACGTTCCATATCTAGACTAGGCCTATGTACCCGACCGGGGCAAGCAGTGGCAACGGGAACATAACGCGTTTTAATTGGTGTTGTGGGAGAGGACTACTTTGCTAGACTGCTAGTTTATAACTGGCCTGGGAGCATGGACAGAAGGATATTTATACCCGGCCATAAATCCCTATGCAACGCGCTCTGGCTCCGGTACGGGTTGTTGGTGTAACGTAGATTATGAACAAAATGAATAGTTGCCGGGATTTGCATACAAATTTTTATACAAGCAAAGTAATAAAAAAAAAAAAATAAATAACAGCCGTTTTGTTATTTGTTTATTTCTGGGCTCTTCACAAATAAAGAGGATCTAGAACTGTCCAGAGTTTACGAGTGAATACTATTACTCGTTTTGGGGGCTGCGTTTTTTTCCATTTCTTTACCTCAACATCTCGATTTTTCTGCATATTCGTCGACATATTCGTCGACTTTATAAGAGAGAGAGAGAGAAGAGAGAGAGAGAGAGAGAGAGGAGAGAGAGAGCACCAGCACCATCGCCTTTCAAAGGTTACCATGCTGCTCTACTTCCAAGAGAATATGAGAGAGAGAGAGAGAGAGAGAGAGAAGAGAGAGAGAGAGAGAGATTGCTTCTTTTGTTTCTCATTAGGAACGGTGAATACTTGTCGTTCTTCCACATGTCACCTGTTTTGTTGTGCCTGAGGAATCCCTTTTCTTTTATAACCTGATATGCAGTTTCATTAGTCTCTCCATTCTTGCAGATAACAATGACAATTTGAATCTTGCGTGGGTTTGAAAAGTAATTTTTTCTCGGTTGCACTCGGAACGAGTTCTTAATAATATGAGAGAGAGAGAGAGAGAGAGAGAGAGAAGAGAGAGAGAGAGAGAGAGAGGAAGGCACTCAATATATCAGATGGAAGGATCTAATGCCTACCAGAGAGAGAGAGAGAGAGAGAGAGAGAGAGAGAGAGAGAGAGAGAGAACCTGGTATACCACTTCTCATGAACCTGTTAAGTCATTAGGTGATTATGATTAGAAAAATAAATACCATTTAGTGAATATATACAAAGAAACATAAATAATTACAATATGAGGTGATACGCACGCGCAAAAATTAAAGATTTTTTATAAGTGGCCTAATCTTCTGTTATTATTTATTAATTTGTCGAATGTACTTCAAAAGCGTTTTGTATTTTTCTTTATTTTCCTCTGCCTGTTTTCCCCGATCTCTTAGGTCGTATTCTCTTCCTAAGCTAAAGGCATCGAATTGCCTGTAATCTTCTACATCTGCTACCTCATTACTCATATTGCTTGTACAAACCTCTAGGTCTTATTATAAGACCGTAGGTAATTTTGTGAACATTACTGAACAAATGCAAAACGAGCCGGAATTTCTTCGGCGCAGTCGTTTTCTGTATTATGGGAATTTTCATTGTATAATACTGTATGAATCTCTCAGCCACGGCCCGCTTGTGGCCTGTTTTTGGCACTTATAGCGGTGCCCAGTGGCATAGTGGGGCCAGACGCACTATCATGGCTAACTTTAAACGTAATCAAAATAAAAACTACTGAGGCAAAAGGCCTGCAATTTGTATGTTTGATGATTAGAGAGTGGATGATCAACTTCCAATTTGCAGCCCTCTAGCCTCAGTAGTTTTTAAGATCTGAGGGCGGACAGAAAAAGTGCGGACGGACAGACAAAACAATCTCAATAGTTTCCTTTGACAGAAAGCTAAAATGGATTTTCCACTACTACCTAAACATTTCCACATATATACAACAAACGCACTGTGGGTTTTCAAAGTTTACTGGGTTTTTATGAGGTTTTTCCGTGGTGCATTATGGGAATTGAGGCGAAGGTCAAATAGGACACATTTAGATATCAACTTACGACGGGTCTGCCTTGTGCAACTCTGTGTTCTGTCTTATGGGTCAGGTCTTGTTGTTACTTTTGTCAAATTCTGTATTTACAGTCCTATTTGGTTTTATTTTTGTTATATTTAAAATCGACTCTGTGCCGTAATTTTATATTCACATGCCCTAAACATAATCTTAATTTCCAATGTTTAGAAGTGACTTGTTTTATCATTTTTGTATAATGTAGACTATTTTCCACTAGATTGTTTTATGTCGTGTTGCCTTTCTTATCGTTCAGTAAAAATAAATTATATTAACATAATTTTTATAGCATGTAGGGCTTCGAATCTGTTATTACGTGATTAAATTTATTGCAGTTTTTTTTTTGTATAAACTACTGTGTATTTGTAGAAATTAAAATCATATCTGACAATGACTAAATATGTATACTTGTATGTGTGTGTGCGTATACATGTACGTGTATGTATACATGTATGTGTGTTGTGTAATATAATGTATATATGATTATATATACATATATAGGTATATATACGTATATACATATACATATATATATATATATATATATATAATATATATATATCATATATATATATATATTATATATATATTATATCTATATATATATATATATATATATATATATATATATATATATATATATATATATATATACATTAACACACCCAGGGTGGGTTTTTTGTTTGATATGTACTCATTAAAATATTAACTAGATTTGCCTGTGTTTAATAAATAATCAAATGTAGTGTCTTCTATCTCAATTTTTTCAAACAAAATTTTTGTAAGATGTCCAAAATATTATATAGGATGAGGCAGAAATGTTCATGTCTATGTAAAAAAAAGAATCAGAGAGAGAGAGAGAGAGAGAGAGAGAGAGAGAGAGAGAGAGATAACAACTATTGAAAAGTAATTTATGAAACTGGTAAATTGCTGCCACGAAGATAGTGGGGGGGTGGCATGGGGTAAGGGAGGGGGGGAGCATCCTTCAGCTTGCATATGTAACTGTATGACACCCAACCCGATGGGGGATTCGTAGGGGAGGAAGGGGAGGTGGATTGAGAGAGAGAGAGAGAAAAGAGAGAGAGAGAGAGAGAAGAGAGAGAGAGAGAATTCCTTGTGTAGGGAGGAAACTGAGAGAGAGAGACAGTTACAAGGAGTTACAAGGATTAGTATGTCTCACGGACTTGTTAGTCCATCCGAGGAGACATTGTGTGCTCACTTATCTGAGAGAGAGAATTTCTTATGTTGAGAGAGAGAGAGAGAGAGAGAGAGAGAGAGAGAGAGAGAGAGCCTGGGAACTCGAGCCAAGGTTCCCGTCAGCGGGGCTCCTTCGGGTAGTGTTAAGCCTTCCAGTTCTTTCGGTGGGTTTCATCAACTTGTGAAGAACACCTTGATATTCGTGAAAGCCTGTCAACGATATCGAAAGGATTGGATTTCAAAGATCAGAGTTTCTATTGTGTCCTTCTTGATTAAAAAGTTGTTCATTATTATTATTTTTTATTAAGTACTAAAGTGTATGCTTTATATGTCCATATTCATTAAAGTTGTTCATTATTAATAATTATATATATATATATATATATATATATATTATATAATATATATATATATGATATACATATATTATTAATGATGACCGGTTTTAATGCCTTTTGTGTCCCTCTTGATTGACAAATTGTTCATTTTTATTATTGTTAGAGACAGGTTTTATATTGTTAGAAATTATTATTCTCGTGGAAGACCTTGCGAACCCAAGTATTATTAATATTATTATTATTATTATTATTATTATTATTATATTATTATTATTATTAGTAATTGATTAGCTTTGGTTGTTCCAAAGTTGAGCACTGTGCCAATGACAAGTAACCGTCACTATGAGGCCTGATATAGATATTTGGTTGACAGTGTGAAATACCCTTACTTTTCATTTACACAAATGTTACACTTCATCATTTGGTCATTGCGTGTTCTCGCGCGCACGCGCGCGTGTACATTATATATATATATATATATATATATATATATATATATATATATATATATATATACATATATAATATATATATATATATATATATATATTATATAATCTACACGCGCGCGTGCGAACGCGCAATGACTAAATCATACATACATATATATATATATATATATATATATATATATATATATATATATATATATAGATAGATAGATAGATAGATAGATAGATAGATAGATAGATAGATAGAGACTTGGGACGGGTTATTCCAAGTACAAATCGGGTTATATGGCTACTGAATTTTAAAATGTTATCTGTGTACACATAGCTAGATGATTATATAGGAGAAGTATGCAGCAGCTTCAGATACCAACGTTTTCGACACTGTGTAGTTAGGCAAGGGGTGTTTTTAGTACCATTGATGTTTGATATTGTGGGGTGTAAATGCCTTCTTGAATTGAACCTTTGGTTTTAGTTATTCCTTCAAGTTTGACACGGTTTTTTTCTAATGACTTTTTGAAATATCTCGTTTTAATTGGGTGTTTTGTAAAGACACTTGAAATTATTCAAGTAGGTTCTTCCATGCCACAGAGATTTGAAGAGTGTTTTATTTTTCTACCGTCGTTGTTTGGAATTGGGAAGTTGCAAGCTTCCATCATAAGACAGCTGGGCTTTCGTAGCTGTTTTGTAGGTTAAATGACGGGATAAAAACCTTCAGATAAAGAGAGAGAAAAAGGCCTCGAGGACTGAAGCGACGAAAAAAAAAGGGGGTTAGGCCACGAGGAAGGAGTAGGAGGAGAAGAAAAGGGAAAAGAAACCTTGGCACGGCTGTATATTTCTACCTCTCCTGATAATGGTTCCCGGAAACCGTTATGTCTTTAGGCCCAGATGCTGCCATATCGCCACTTCCTTTGGGCTCCTGCCAGAGCTACTTCAAGCGACACTCATAAACTCTGTTATTCCGAGATACGCTCCTGAAAGGGATCTTCGAATTTACATCTGCCAATAAACATTTCCTAAATATCCGAGGGAGGAAAAGATGGTCTTCTTTTTCTTCTTTTTTTCTTTAAACAAATCATGCGGTTTATCGTCTCCGAATTATATTGTACCTTCGGCTGGAATGGAAGAGACAACTTATTGGGCGCTATGAGTCGTGATGTTTATTTGTCCAGATCGAAATGTTTTCCATGGATTTCTATTCGTTGTAGATTTGTGTTGGTATGGATTTTCATACAGAGGTTGCCAGTGCCTATTCTACCACTGTGTTGATGTCTACCTATCTATCTATCTTTCTGTCTATTTGTCTATTTGTATGTAAAAGTGAATGTATTTATTTATTTATTTTTGAGCTTGTGGCCAGTAACTCCACTTCTAAAGGACTTGCTGAGCAGTCTGAAGGCTACATACCATTCAGGCATCGCACCTTTCAGTGCACACACACGCACACACACACGACACACAGATATATATATATCATATATATATATATATATATATATATATATATGCTATTATCTATCCGATATCGATCTATATATATATTTATTATATATATATATATATATATATATATATTATATATATATATATTATAATTATTATTTACCGATTACAACGTGTAGCCACCTACGAACAAACATGCAACTTTGAAAAGAATTCTCTTGCCATGCGAGAAAAGTAAACAGCTTTCAGTGCTCATTCGTCCCGCAGATAAAATTTATTCGTTCGTAAGAGAAGGAGGAGACAAGAAGAGCAAAGAAAATAAACGAGAAGAGACACCATTTCTTTTGTTCCAAAATCGCCTAGTTGGAATAAAGAGAGAGAGAGAGAGAGAGAGAGAGAGAGAGAGAGAGAGAGAGAGAGAGAGAGAGACTATGCACCTTTTCATGTTCGTTGTGTTTTCATCTTTTTTTTTTCTTATCTTTTTTTGAGTCTGTCTGTGGTATATTGATCCATGTCCGTAGATCCCGGATGTGCTTCTTCCCTATTCACGGCTGTTCCATGATAGAAATTGATGTTGACTCGGAGAAATTTTTTTTCTTTTCTTTTTTCGATACTCTGTGTCCTTGTTTTTAGAACTGTGCTGGCTATCACCTCTTTTCTTTTTATATCAGTTGTGGAAATGTTTTCTTTTACTGTTGCATCCTTTTTATTTATTTGTCAGTTTTCAAGTAGTATTTATTTTTATTTTGAGATTTTTAAATCCTAGTTAACTTTTTTTTTTAGCATATTTCGTCCCTTTGTTTTCCTTTGTGAGTGTGCTGAATAGGGTCTCTCTTGCTCTCTATGTAAATTCTTTTTTTTTAAACTTGAGAATTTCATTTAGGTTTATTTATAGTTTCTCGTTCTTCTACCGTCTATTTATTGTGTAATCTTACACCGTGATAATGATCATTATATTCTCCACCACTTCTGTAGGGCCAGCCTCAGTCCTCCTACCTCCCAGTCCTCGCCCCCCCCCCCCCCTCCCAGTCTTACTACAGCAGCTAGTTCATGCTGGGAATCTGTGAATCTTACCAGGACCCGCTGCTAATTTTATGCAAATAAATGAAAGAGAAGGATCGGTAGGGGTCGCGCTTGCCTGTGAAATATCCTCTTAAAGTTTTGTCATCCCTCCATTGCGTCCCTTTCCCAGTTTCCCCGTCCCCCTTTCAGGATTGCTACCAGTACTCTCTTCTCTTACCCCTCCCCTTCCCTCCCCACCCCATCCACCATTCTTCCATCATCTTCAATCGAGTATCCCTCCCCTCTCATTCTCTCTCTCGCTCTCTCTCTTCTCTCTCCTCCTTCTCTCTCTCTCAAACGCAAAACGAACGAAGAAACACCGAACGTCCAAATTCTCCGTAGAGAGCGACGCGACGGAAACAAAAGAGTGAGGAATACAGTAAAAGCGCGCTTGGCATTTGCGAGGAGACAGAATCCCATTGTAATCCCATCCATTAATTATATTTCAAAACACTCGCTGAAAATTCGCCTCGCGGAATGTTTGATCGCCGTCGGGTGATCCATTGTAGTGTCTTTGTCAAAGAACACCATTTTAAGCCATTAAGTGCCGCCATTCCGTGACTTCTTCGCATCCCCCCCCCCCCCCCCCCCCCCCCGCCCCCCCCCCCCCTCCAACCCCCTCAGCCCCCTAGCCTTTCCTAAGAGAGAGAGAGACAGAATATCTGAAGGAGAGAGGAGTTAGAGAATTACGAATAAGCAGAGAGAGAGAGGTGAGATAAGAGAGAGGAGAGAGAAGAGAGAGAGAGAGAGAGAGATCTGAAGGACAGAGGTAACTCGTAAGTTGAGAGAGAGAGAGAGAGAGAGAGAGAGAGATAGAGAGAGAGAGAGCTCTTTTCCTGTCCCTGATCTTTCTCCTTTTACTGCCAAAACGTTTTAGAGGTTTGTCAAACGTTAATTGGCCTGCTGCCTAATTTTCCCGGTATGTTGCTAACTGCGATTCAAACGATGGTCAGCGTTTTAATGGAAATACAATTAGAGCTTGCGAGTTTGAGTTTCCCTGGACAAAACTCTCTCTCTCTCTCTCTCTCTCTCTCTCTCTCTCTCTCTCTCTCTGTGTGAAAAGATGTGTACCTATATTTATTTGCCATCGACACTGTAAAGTTAGCTGCTAATTTAATGAATAGAAAATGTTGAGGAAATATCTCCCAACGTTTCATGCCTTTGTTAACTTTAAGTTAAATATATTTTTTGGTATTATACTTGCTTCTCAGGATTTTTGGTATATATAATTGATTTCCATCTATTTTTTTTTAACTTGCACAGAAATTTTTACATTGCGAAAAATACTTTTGAATCTTATCTCTGATGTTTTATTCTGTAATTAGTAGATAAATAATAATAATTGGAATATTTTTAATAATATTTTGCGAATGGTTTGTGTCTGCATTCACGCTTCGAATCCCCTTGTTCTAGAGGTTAATATTTTCCTGTTCATCACGGGATCACGAGCTACATTTCTTCATTCTTAGAAGACCTTCCTAAGTGCCTGGTGGGGAGCACCAACCGATGCATCTTTTGGGAAAACGAGAGAGAGGAAGATTTTTTTCTTTTTTTAAGGGGGTGGGGGGCGGGGAGGCGGGTGCCGCTTTTCTTCATGTAAATTACCGCTAAAAGGCTAAATCACAGAGATAGGGTCTTTACACAACTACCTCCGAAGACCCGTAATAGATCACTGGGCTTTTAACGGGATTTAGACTTGAGAGAGAGAGAGAGAGAGAGAGAGAGAGAGAGAGAGAGAGAGAGAGAGAGCATTTTCTCCCGGGCCAGAAATTGGCCTTTCCGATGTCAAATCGTAGGGACCAGTTTGGCCCCACGCGCCTCCGAAGACCCGCTCCCATGTTGAGGCGATATTTCAGCCATCATTGCCGTAACCCTTAATTCATTCATAAAACTAGAAGTAAGATATAGGGTGGAACACTTCAACAATGAGCTTGGCCCGCGTGATATATGCCCGTTCTGTGCACTAATCGAGGGCTATATTGGCAACATATATCAAACTTGTCGCTTGCCGAGGTTCCAGCTCCAGCCCCCTCCCTCCCTTCCCTCCTTCGCCATCCACCACCCACCCGCCTACTCACCCATCCTCCCTTATTATCCTACACTGCCAAATCACCTCCTCCTTCCTCCTCGACCCCAACCCTGCTCATTTATTTATTTATTTTTTTGTTTTTACTTTTTTTTTTTACAAGATCTTGTTTGCTCCTTGAATCTCCTCAATGTTTTTACGTTATCCGTTTCTTGGGCTCCTTAAATAGTAAAACAGAAAATTGAATATGAAATTATTTCCATCATCAATTTCTTTATTTGCCTACCGTGTGATTATATGTAAAAATGAAATGTTTCATCTATGACTGTTGGACTTCAAAACATGCAATGCCATTTGTGAAACGGCAAATCAAAATGAGAGAAAATCCAGTAACATAAGATTTAGCAAATGAATGTGGCCTTAATAGGCACTAGAATATTGTGAATAGCATCTCCTTGTGTGTATGTAGTTCACCAGGGTAACTGAAAGGGGGACCAAGGCGCACGCACGCACAAGACGGTCCTGAAGTTACGACGCCCATAAACTCGTAGCCAATTCCCATAGATATGATTCAGATCTCTAATTCTGACCTTCATCCACGGAGATGTATCCTATTGGGCCCCGAGCGAGCGTCCTAACGGGCACATTCAGTCGTTAAATCGCAGATTTCCCAATTTTCTTATCCTGTCTATCACCGGCTTCGTCGACGCTAACAGTCCATACGTCATCATCATTATTTTAGACCGGGAAGAACATTTCGAAGAGGGGCTGAAATTTCAGCAGGAAGTCGAAGAAAGGAATTAAGGAAAGAATAATGTCACTGGACAGGATTGTTTTTGAATTGATAAATGTGTATAGAGTCTTTGAATTAAAGACTTTATATGATTTTTTAAGAATTGGTGTCTACATATATTTTTATATTTTTTCGTTAATTTTTTCGTATGTCAGGGTATGATCCCAATTAATTGCGTGACTAATGCTTTTAGAATATATAACTAATTGGACCCATAAATGAGGTCCAGATTAGGATAATATATATCTTTGGCGGTTCTTATCTAACGGAATTAAAATTGCTCTATTTTGTTAATGTTAAAACTTAATTGCAGAATAATTAATGAATTTGGCAACATACAAATAAAATACTGTGATGTTCATCAACTTTTAGTTAGAATTTGGTACTTCAAGCATATTAAAATAAGTGATTTGAACTATAGATACAATTAGTAAACCTGTTTTCAATGAAAGGTTGGAATCTGGTTACTATAGTAGGTTCACATTAACTGTGCATCTGATGTCTAGGCCCGTCCATAACTACGCTCCTAATTGGCTGTTAATAAGCAAATCGCAGGGCTGGAAACTCTCTCTCAAGAGAGTTCACTTAAGCAGGATGTACGTTCCACCTCTCCTGAGGGATACGTCTTTCAAAAGTATCCGTCAGGAGAGGTGGAGAACACATCCTGCCTATGTGAACTCTCTCGAGAGACTGAGTGTCCAGCCTTGTGATAGGCTTATCAACAGCCAATCAGGAGCGTCTTAAGGGACGGGCCTAGACATCAGATGCACGGTTGATGTGAATCTACTATGGTAATAAAAATTAGATCATACTTTAATGTAGCTAATAAGATCATTTTTTACGCACATTTCAGAGTAAAAACCTATCAATCACGTCTCGAGTTGTCAGTTATGTAAAAACAGCGGACGCACCGAAGGCAGGAGCTACCTTTGATTTTACTGGAGGATAACCAACTTGTGGTTGTGTGCGTGTGCGCGCGCGCGCTCGAGGAGAAAGGGATCATATTATAAATTTTAATCATTTAAAGGGTTTTCTCGTGAATTAGGAACACATTGTCAGTAGCCTTGCAGACTTCATTCTCCTCTTCCCCCTTATGAAAATCTAAATTGTCATCTCCCATCCTCTCAATTAGAATTCTCGAGGGAATCGGGCTGTAAAACACCCCCCCCCCCCCCCACCCCCCACCCCTTTCTATCTTTCACTCTCTCCTTTTCCTTTCGTTCGTTGCAGCTAAAATTCAAATGAGAATATTGAACCTTTTTTATTCACATTTTCCATATATATATATATATATATATATATATATATATATATATATATATATATATATCTATATATATCTGTGTATATATATATATATATATATATATATATATATATATATATATATATATATATATATATATATATATATGTGTGTGTGTGTGTGTGTGTGTGTGTGTGTGTGTTATTGTAGATATGGTATGATCCTAAATATATCGAAGAGACATTCTTGCCACTGTGTCTGAGTGCTAGTTTCGTACAAATAATTTTTTAAAGGAAATTCTAATATCTGGTTCGTGTACTCTTGTGTTGTAATTCGGTTTACAAACGTTTACTTGATAATTATTCTTGTCTTCCATATACATACTTTTTTTTACTGCGACTCTTAATGTAATTTTTTTCTCCCTTTGCTTGATCAACTAACTGAAACCTTTCTTAGACTTTTAGTTTAATGAAGTAAACAAGTTATCATTAACTACTTTTAAGACTAAAGGCGAACTCGCTTCTGTGTGTCCATAACTGCATTTATTTTGGGGCCGGGGGCGGGAGTGACGGGTTGGGGGAGGTGCCAAGCGTTTCACCATTTTAATGTAATGCTATATTTCATTATATTTCATTGCAAGCATTATTTCACCACTTAACACTGAACGACTACTGTTATGCTTGTCATTCACATATTACACCAGAGCCATTGTTTATAAATTCGTCACATGCTACGCATATAAGCCCCACTTTCACGAGGTTGAAGGTGAATTTCTGTCACAATAAAAAAAGGAAATTCATATATTTTCGGTTTTGTCCCGTAAAGAGGTCGTTCGAACATTTGCTCGCTTGAATGACACGTTGTTCTTCTGTAATTAGGCCTGAAACAGGTTTCATTTTGATGTTTTATCCATAGTTTCTAATGGGATTATTGCACGGACTCCAGGGAAAATACTGCGAGATATTTTTAACCGACGTAAGAGAATCATTCGGAAATGACGGTGAAACTGTTATATTGCTCGTAAATATCGCACATGTGTATTAACTTCATTTTTGGGCCGGGGGGGAGGGGGGGGGGGGGGAGGGGGGGGAGGTGATGTACAGAGGTAATGAAGATTGAAAATTGCCGGGTTACGTAATAGATCGACGCATTAGGCAGTTAATGCTCACGTTTATAAATTAATGGGTAACGTATTCATATTTTTAGCCTTATGAACGAACACGTGTTAGGCTTAATATACTTTATAAGTTTATATTATACTCGAGAACTGCAAAGCTTTTGAAGCTCTTCACATGCAGATATTAATGAGCACAAATCTAGCTATACAAACGCAGTTTACACATGCAATTATTAAGCGCACATGTGTAGCTATATAAACGAAGCTTACATATGCAGCTATTAAAGCGCAAATGTGAGCTATATAGGTGCAAGTTCCACATGTAACTATTAATACGCACATGTATAGTTGTATAAGCGCACCTTACATATGCAAATGTTAATACATTTGTGGTTGTACAAGCATTATGCACATGCAAATATTAATGCGCACATGTGTCGGTGTAACATCGCACGCATGTAAAACGCATGTGAGCTTGTCTTGGCTTTCACCTGGACATTTCCTCTTTCCCACCCTCTCAAAAACTCACCAAACCTGAACTCAAGTGTCAGGTTTCTTAGGTCGCCAAGTTTCTCTCTCTCTCTCTCTCTCTCTCTCTCTCTCTCTCTCTCTCTCTCTCTCTCTGTGTGTTGTGTGTGCGCGCTACCACTTTTCATGCATTTGCTGGGATTCACTAGATAACTATCCGATATGCATTACTTTGTGATGTACTGATCGTGAGCCGATACCTACTAATTGATATTATCAAGTTTGTTGTCTTTAGCTCACTGTTGTATAAATGTAATAGGAAATTACGACATTTAGCCAAAAACAGTTTTTAATGAACTGGGAATTTTTTCATCTCTGCGGCAACTTCTTTTTCAGGGAGCCTACCTATGCTAATTCAGACACTGTTTTTTCCTGCCCTTTAACAATATGGAAAAAAAGGCACCGTACATTTTATGAAACATGAAAGTTTATGTTGCCATTCTAGCCTTAATAGAACTTTACGTCGAATCCTTGAGCTTAGAACGCATTCAGATGAAACCTTCAAAAGGTTTCTCACTGTGAAATCACTGAGAATAGACCTTTCATTATGCAGAATCCTTGAGGGTTGACTTCCTATTTTCATGAATGCTTGAGGATAGGCGTCCCATCCCACCGTATCCTTGAGAACAGACCTCGATTAACAATGAATTTTTGAGAACAGGCTACTTTTTCTACCGAATTCCTTGACAAGCAGGCATCCAGTATCATTGAATTCCTGAGAACGTGTTACGGTTCGTTTCAAATCCTTTCAAACAGGCCTACTGTTCCACGAATCCTTAATAACGGCCTACATTCCACCAAATTCTTGAACAGGCCTCTAATCCTGCCGAATCCCAAAGAGCATGCTTCCTATTCTGCCGAATTCTTAAGAACATCCCGTTCCTCCGAATCCTTGAGAACAGGTCTCCCGTTTCTCCAACTACTTGAGAACAGACCTCCCGTTCCTCCGAATCCTTGAGAACAGGCCTCCCGTTCCTCCGAATCCTTGAGAATAGAACCTGTTCCTCCTGAATCCTGATAACAGACTCCTGTTCCTCCGAATCCTTGAGAACAGGCCTCCCCATTCCTCCGAATCCTTGAGAACACGCCTCCCGTTCCTCCGAATCCTTGAGAACAGACCTCCCGTTCCTCCGAATCCTTGAGAACAGACCTCCCGTTCCTCCGAATCCTTGAGAATAGGCCTCTCCCGTTCCTCCGAATCCTTGATAACAGGCCTCTCGTTCCTCCGAATCCTTGAGAACAGACCTCCCGTTCCTCCGAATCCTTGAGAACAGGCCTCCCGTTCCTCCGAATCCTTGAGAATAGACCTCCCGTTCCTCCGAATCCTTGATAACAGGTCTCCCATTCCTCCAAATCCTTGAGAACAGGCCTCCCGTTCCTCCGAATCCTTGAGAACAGACCTCCCATTCCTCCGAATCCTTAGACTCCTCCCGTTCCTCCGAATCCTTGAGAACAGCCCCTCGTTCCTCCGAATCCTTAAGAACAGGCCTCCCGTTCCTCTAATCCTTGAGAACAGGCCTCCCGTTCCTCCGAATCCTGAGAACTAGCCTCCCGTTCCTCGAATCCTTGATAACTTGTCCTCCAGATCCTGAGGAACAGACCTCCCGTTCCTCCTAATCCTTGAGAACAGGCCTCCCGTTCCTCCGAATCCTTAGATAGCCTCCCGTTCCTCCGAATCCTTGATAACAGGCCTCCCGTTCCTCCAAATCCTTGAGAACAGGCCTCCCGTTCCTCCGAATCCTTGAGAACAGACCTCCCGTTCCTCCGAATCCTTGAGAATAGACCTCCCGTTCCTCCGAATCCTTGAGAACAGGCTCCCATCCTCCGAAATCCTGACAGGCCTCCCGTTCCAATCCTTGAATCCTGAAGTACAAGCCTCCCATTCAACGAATCTTTGATAACAAGGCCTCCCTCCAAGTCTTGTGAGGTCTCCCATTCCGGCCGAATCCTTGATAACAGGACCTCCAACTTCGGCCTCCGATTCCTTGAGGATAGGCCTCCCATTCCACCAAATCTTTGAGGACACGCCTCCTCTTGGTTGTTGTTGGTGTATGGCTAGTCAGAGGGACCTTTTAAAGGCTAGTCTCCGCGCCAGGTGGCATTTCTTGTTCTTCCTACAAAATTCTGTTTGAAGCCTGACATTCAATTAAATGTCTCTTTTAAAGGGGCGCTTTGTCTGCGTATAAATTATATGATAATGATAAGCAGCTGTAGTGGCTATCTGCCTACGGGAATGGAATATGAAGTTTCACGATGAGATTGGTTGATTGACTCGCCTCAAAACTACGTGGTAATTGGACTTACCGGTAATCAAGTAAATTGCGGCTCCGTTGGTGTATACCTAGACTGCTATGAACCCTGGATGTGCGTCTATATACTGGAATCATAATTCTTACGGTACAGGCACTTTTGTTAGTCTTATTATTATTATTATTATTATTATTATTATTATTATATTATTATTATTATTAATTCCATGGTTTCTTGGGAGTATAGGTTTAGGATAGGGGCAATGATACCAGCTAAATGTG
>NC_087218.1:24175495-24190495 GCF_015104395.2 Macrobrachium nipponense | reverse complement strand
GGTCTCTCTCTCTCTCTCTCTCTCTCTCTCTCTCTCTCTCTCTCTCTCTCTCTGTGATTTGTCACCTATTTATTTGACTGACAATTTTACTAACCTCCTCCTCTCTCTCTCTCTCTCTCTCTCTCTTCTCTCTCTCTCTCTCTCTCTCTCTCTTATTTCTAGGGTTAAATCATTTTTTTCTTATTGATATTCGTTACAGCTTTTCTTTCTTTCTAAATTTGGTCCTAGCTTATAACATGGTTTAATCTCTTCCCTTTTACTTATATAAATTATATTTTTATTTTCTTGCGTTATTTTTTTTATTTTATCATCAACTTGAACTTAACTCTGTACATGAATTGAGTTGTTTGATCATAAATATTGATGATACTACATGATATTAACTCTGGACAAGAATTGAGTTCCTAGAGCAGGAATATTGATGCTACTACATATAGGGAACAGTCTTCCAGTAACTCAATTCTTTTAACATTTTATCGTTTATTTGCATTTGAATTTGTCAGTATTTTCATCTTGCAAAGCTCATTTCATACTTCGGTCATTATTATATCGTTCTTGGGTATATTTATACAGTCATTAAAGTTGTTTTATTATTGATAGACTATAGCTACTGCTTCGCTCCACTTAGTGTTTTTTGTTGTTGTGGGGAGCTCGGGAGGGGGTTGGGGACGGAAGTGGGAGGGTTTTTTCATATGCCCTTGTAGTTTTGTATTACGTATTTTTTCGTGCTATAATTTACCAACATAAAAAGACCCAAATTACTGTGAAAACAAATGATTAAAGTTGTTAATTGATAGATGACTGAGAGGGAATACAGTCCCCGGGGTCCGAGTCAGGGAATAAATGAAAAATAGTAGAAAAAAAAAGAAATAGAGATGAAAAATGTTCATCACTATTGAAAGCGTCGTTAGGAAGAGGAAGTCCCGAGTCGTTGTCGTCATGGCAACGATAATAAAGGGGTAATTGCCCCCCAACTGTATTTTATCCTGTAATATCGTATGAGAAAGGCATGGGTAGAATGTCTTTCCTACTGGAAAAGTTTTCCCCATTCCTTGGGAATTGGCCGTTCAGGAATTGACTGGAATGACCGTTCAGGAATGATCCTGAACTTTTCATAAAATGGCAGCTGCTTTCGTCCATTGATTGCGCTGGATAAAAGTTGTCGTTTAACGGGTCTCGAACATTTGAAGATTTGTTTTCTTTTTTTTTACATTAATGCATTAACGTTCTGCTTTTCTCGCGTTACGCAGTCTTCAGTAGAATATATTTTAAAATGTAATTCACGGATCAAAATATGATTTTGTAAATTCTTGAAATTCATAAGTTTGTTTTTCAAGTAAACGTGACATGAGCAAGTTGTCAGTCTCAGGGATTTTTGCTTCATTGCTTGTGAACTCTTACACGAAAGTCACAGACCTATTGTGTTCAAGATTTAATTTGCCCCATCAACCTCCAAAGACAATTTCAAGATTAATTTGACCCCATTGCTCAACCTTCAATTGTTGCAACAGCCTATTAGGAAAGTAATACGAAGTCAGACCGAGCTATTCACTTCTGGTCCATCCCAACTTCGCGGTGGGTTGGCAACGCTGATTGACAGAGCTTACATATTCCTTCGCTTTTATTCCCATCAGGCCTGGTAGTATCAGATAGCTGTATACGGGTACCAGCGTTGGGCATCGGGTAACACAATACCCGTAACTCCTCCCACCTAAGAAAAAAAAAAGAAAAACTTCCTGTTTGTGTTGTGTTCTCTTCAGGGCATACCACTCGCCTGCTTATCTTGCAAAGCATTTTGTTGGATTTCGAGAGCACTGATTCATTTTGTGCGTATGTACATGTTTAGTTGAACATTTGTATGCGTTCTGATTTAATTCTGCGATTATGGAGTTAATAGCAACCAAATCGTTATATAGACTTGGTTTTTACTGAACTTAATATGACTGTACGATCATGTATCGAATTAGACTTTTAGACTAGGTGGTTTATGTGCGTGTAAAGACCTAATGACCTGACTGCTATTAATAGTCCGAGTTGAATATTGAAATTATTGTTTTTTTAGATAAAAGTATACTGCTAGTGTTATGTCGTATTTCTCTCTCTCTCTCTCTCTCTCTCTCTCTCTCTCTCTCTTTCTTATTTTATTCACCCTTAATCGTCCTGTTAGGATGTCCAGGCTATTTTAGGAATTAATTATTTTCGATCCTGTAATGAATTTGTCGCTTCGGGAGTAACCCATTTATGTCTCTTGAAATCCGGAGGATATGAAAGAAATGAGGCACAGGTAGAAAAGGAAGATTAAGTGGCAGTGGCGCTGAAGTGAATTAGAATAAAGACATTAATTGCAAGATTCAAATCATCATATTCGCAGGAAGAGAGAATCACATCTTTAGGTGTTAAAAAAAAAAATAAAAAAAGAGGGGAAAGGGGGGCGCGAGGGGGGCGGTAGGGGGACGGCGGCGTGTTGTGGAGTTGGTTAAACTCGTCTTCGGAGCCCTGTGAAAGGCCCTACCGACTTTTGAACAGCCACACGTCAAGGACACGTCTGGGTTGCGGCTAGACCCAAGGCGAAGGCAGCAATTCTCGCAACCAGTTACCAGTATCAAGAGGTATGCGACTTGGACTGGCCTACGAGACCAGTCAATTTAGTCATTGCTCTTAGCGATGAATGGAAGGGAATAAAGTAGAGTGATTTTCTTGAGAGAGAGAGAGAGAGAGAGCGAGAGAGAGAAGAGAGAGAGAGAGAGAGAGAACTACATGGCTCGAGAAACCATTGTCTTCAGCCTGATGGAATAGCGTCTTGCACGAGCGATTTCCACGTAAATACGAAATTATGAAACGCCAAATAAAAACAGCAAAAAAAAGATAATCGTTAATAAATGGAAATTTAAAAAATCGTGTAACGGTAAAGGTATTATCATCTCGCTGAAATGATTCAGTGAAACTCCGAAAGCAGCGTTGTAGAATTAGTGAAGAAGAAGGAGAAGGGACATTGCAGAAGTTATTAGGAGCGAAGTCGAAGAAACAAAGAAAGGAAGGAATCGAGGAACGGGCTCACAGAAGCAGAATAATCCGCGAAGATTACGTCATGGATCTCGAACTCCATTTAAGTGATAAAGGGAAAGATATTTGAGAGAGAGAGAGAGAGGAGAGAGAGAGAGAGAGTCTTATATAAACTCGGAACAAACGGACGATTTTACGCTCTCTCTCTCTCTCTCTCTCTCTCTCTCTCTCTCTCTCTCTCTCCACCTCTCTCTCTCTTCTCTCTTATCTCTCTCTCTCTCTCTCTCTCTCTCTCCTGAAAGAGGGTGTCCGAGATATCCCTAAATTCTTCAAAGAAGCGTGAAGTAAAGAAGTCGCACTCTTTATTTCTATGGGAACTTTCAATTTCCGTGGATGGGACCTTTTTGATTTTTGTTTGTCATGCAACACTCAACAAAGTTTGTCTTGTACGAAGAAAAACCAAAGAATGACCCGAGAAAAACCAAAGAAACCGGACGGACTGAAATAAAGCTAATTTCCTCGCGTGTTCTTCGGGCGAGAGGAAAACGAGCTTTTATCGTGTTCTTTCAGCGCAAAATGACCAACTTCAATATCGTGATGGAATGTCTTACAGGAAGAATATTCTTCTTATGTTCGTTTCGTGACTGCATTTAACATCTGATGTTAGTTGTTTGGAATATTATTTTATTTATCTATTTATTATTGTGCTATCGTAAATGTATTCGCATGTGCATGTTTCGGGATAAGATGTTAAAATTAGACGAAGAATTCCTTGCATCTCTTTAATGGAATACATTTTATATACAGTGCGCACAATGATTCTGGTTAGAATCTGTGTGCGCGTGCGTATGTTAACCTCTTGCTCTCATCGAGGAAGGAGGGGAAGGAGACCCCCATTCGCTGATTTTATTTTCGCCTCCTGAACTTTCTGTTAGTGATATTTAACAAGCCATCATAGGCGCCGATCACGAGAGAGAGAGAGAGAGAGAGAGAGAGGAGAGAGAGAGAGAGAGGAGAGAGAGACTATAACTAAGTAGATTAGGTTGGAGGATATTGACACTACACGCCCAAGGAAATCGTTCTCTTCCATTTACTGTCTTCCGCCAATTCTCTTTCCCTTGCCTTCCCTATCCTACTCTCCCATCTCGCTGCTCTTCTGTAGATCTCTCGACTATCCCACTTCGAATGGCCATTTTATCATCCGAATTTTGTGCTGAAGTAGTCGTGTTTATTTTGCTCTGATTTGCTTCGTATCTCTCTCTCTCTCTCTCTTCTCTCTCTCTCTCTCTGCGTTTGACTTACTCTCTCGCTCTCTTTTTGTGTTGCTGCCTTACTCACTCCCTCTCTCAGTCTCCTGGCACGGATGGGTTTCTACCAAGAGAATTTAAATGGTTAAAAGAGGAGATAGTTCCTCACCTATATAAATTAACTCTACACAAAAACTACATAACGACGACAGGCACCCAAAGGATGGAAACTAGGTAATGTGCCCCTAGTTTACAAAAAATGTCCAAGAGAAGAGCCAGGAAATTATAGATCTATCTGTCTAACGTCAGTCCCTGGTAAGATTTTTGAGTCCATAAATGCAGATCGAATTGTGGATCACATTGATTGAAATAACCTGTTGTTAAACAGTCAATACGGCTTCAGACAAAACAGATCCTGTCTATCAAACCTCATGGAGTTTTTCCGTAACATGCTTGGTCTTTACGGCAGTAGTAGAGCGATAGATATAGATAAGCGACACATAGAATAAACTACCACCAGAAATTGTAAACAGCAACAGTGTGGAAGATTAAAAGAAACCTAAACAAAATCATTAGGACACTGTGAATGAATAGTAAAATCTGCTCCTAGAGCTAAGTGAGCGCATGATGTATCCTCGGAAGGACTCCTAAGTTTTCGTGACATCCTAATCCTTGTAACTCCTTGTAACACTCTTGTGTTTACCCTACTCTCTCTCTCTCTCTCTCTCTCTCTCTCTCTCTCTCTCTCTCTCTCTCCTTTTTTTATGTTTTTAGCGTCTCTATCCTAAACACCTCAGATTAAGTAGCTGATGAAAGTTTCCCACTTGGTCATTCCTTCCTTATTAGTCATTTCTTCGTTACTCTCTCTCTCTCTCTCTCTCTCTCTCTCTCTCTCTCTCTCTCTCTCTCTCTCTATGTGCGTGTGCCCCCCTTCATCTTGTATTACGTCCTTTCAATTATGATCTCCCATCAATTCGCCTTCCCCAATTCTTGCCATTATTAACTTTATTTTCCTTCGCGCGAAATGCCCTGTTATTAACTTTTAAAGTCTTGTAATTACCTCATTTCTCTCGAATGTTTATTCCTTGCGAGTGATTGGGAAATTAATAAGGGTCTTAATCCCCACCCCCCAACCCCCATTTTGATTCGTTTTAATTGCTGTGAGTCTGTTATTGACACTTTGTTATTATTAATCGCGACTTCTAATGCGTCTCATTTCGGGGAGAATTTTGTGTGTCGATTAGCGGATTTGTCGAGTGTTTTGTTATCATCAACCTCCGGTATTTTGCTTAAAATTAACAGGTAATTAGTTTCGCCCGTAATGGTCACCTTATCATTCTAGGGATGAGTACATTGAACCAGTCTCTCTCTCTCTCTCCCTCTCTCTCTCTCTCTCTCTCTCTACAGTGATCACCTCATTCTGCGAATGAATACATTGAATCTCTCTCTCTCTCTCTCTCTCTCTCTCTCTCTCTCTCTCTCTCTCTCTCTCCAGTGATCACCTCATTCTGCGAATGAATGCATTGAATCGGTCTCTCTCTCTCTCTCTCTCTCTCTCTCTCTCTCTCTCTCTCTCTCTCTCTCTACTGATTCTGTCACTGAAATGGATTATTTTGATGAACTACGAACAATCAAAGGCGGCGATCCTGCCAGGCAGACTCGCTCTTGTTATTGTACTTAAATTTGTCAGCTTAATACTGTGCTTGAAAGGGTCTTAGTACAGTCATTTAACATTTAAATATATCTCATGTGAGGTGTAGTCTCCCTAAGTAATGCTAATCCGTATAGAGTTTGCGAATATTATTTGCCTTGATAACCTAAGTTGGGGACAATCCTATCACACGCGCACTCGGTTTGAGAAATGTAGATTGGGGAGAAAAATTTCTTGCAGAGGCAACACGTTCCTACGTTCTGAGAGAGAGAGAGAGAGAGAGAGAGAGAGAGAGAGAGAGAGAGAGAGAGAGAGAGAGAGTTGATCATATCTATCAATTACAATCATCATGTTGTATATTCATTAGCCTGTTTGAAAGTTTGAAAAATAACACACACACACACACACACACACACACACACACACACACACACACAGAGAGACTTTTGCATCAGCATCGGGATGTTTATATGACCGGAGGACCTTGGCCCGATTCAATTAATGAAATCTGCAAATGCTAATATTTGTTTCACTGTTTATGACGGATAGGTCGTTCGTTTCAGGCAGCTCTTGGGCGTGCATTTCGGGCATTCCCGTTTCAAACCAGGTTCTGAGTGAAACCTCTGCCACATAAGGCTTGTCTTAGCCGAGGTTAACCTTAGGATTTAATGCTTTTTCTTCTGCAGCTGGCTTTGTCATTTATACGTTATCAGACTGATTAGAATTTTAAGTGATTTACATTAACTTATAAGACCTGCAGAGAAACCTTTTATATATAATATTAATGATTTTTTCCCTCTTTTCAGGTATGTTTCTGTACAGTGAACATCTTGATCGCTGAGACGTGAGGTGTAAGTAGGTTTTGTGTCAGTCACAGCACATGGGAAGGGGTATTTTTGTTGGGGCGGGGGGCGGATTGGAACGAGTGTTAGGAGCGGGGTGAGGCGGTTGGTTACAGAATTACTTGGGTGTATTCAAAGGAACTCTGTATTGAAACTGGTAACAAAAATTTTTTAACCTTACGTGTGTTGTATTTTTGCAAAAATATTCGGTAAACAACAAATGCTACAAAGTATCTGTGTTTTGATATTTTTTTTTTTTTTTATACATAAACTTACGTTTTACTTAAAAGCAGTTGTAACTAAGATTGTGATTAGGCGACTGTTTAATGAACGTGACGTAAGTTTGCTTAGATGTTAAAGTCGTCTCGAGTTTCCTGACAGTTGGGCCCGATAAACTACAACCACCATCGCACAAAAGATCAAAAGTATTACAAAGTCATTACAAATCGAAACTGACGGAATTCCGTCAAGAGAGCTTCGCAAGACCTAAGAATATTTTCAGAGGAAGGAGCGCAGAGATTAAACACCCTGACTTAATTAATGGGAGTAATTACATCAACATAATTAATCTGATCATCGAAAGACTCGATTGACGTCTGACCTCATCTTGAAAGTCTAACCTGATAAATTTCCTGAGATGATAATTAGGTTCTATCTCTTTGCTCGCTCGTCGGCGGGAGAGAGAGAGGCAGGCGCGCCTTTTCTCTTCAAACCAATCGGCTAATGGGATCTATTGTATAGCCACTACTAATATTTTGTGTGCGCTTCAGAGAGAGAGAGAGAGAGAGAGAGCATTGATGATGATAACATAAATGTGGAATGTACAACAGAGAGAGAGAGAGAGAGAGAGAGAGAGAGAGAGAGAGAGAGATGCAATTACGAGGATTTGTTAATGAAGAGAAATGAATAAGTACAGAAAAAAAACAGTAAACACGATGAATACTCGGAGAAAAATAAAGAATTGCACGGAAAGAGAGAGAGAGAGAGAGGAGAGAGAGAGAGAGAGAGAGAGAGAGAGAGAGAGACTGCAGTGATGATAATGTAATGTGGAATGTACAACCACGAAGAGAGAGAGAGAGAGAGAGAGAGAGAGAGAGAGAGAGACTGCAGTCACAACGGTTATCTAAAGGAGACGCACAAAAGGGGGGGGGGGGGGGGGGGGGGGGGGGCGAAGGGATGGAGGAAGTGAAGGAGAGAGAAAGTAATCTAGAATAGAATAATTTTTTGTTTGTCGCTAATGAACTCGGTCATGTCCTTCCACACCTTGTCGCGAGTCCTTCCAGCAAGGACTCTCCACTGCTGGGGAAGACAATCCTTTGGACATCTTACAAGATAACGCACTTTTTTCCTCCTCCTCCTCCTCGTTGCTGCTGTTTACGTCGTGGCGTCTCTCTCTCTCTCTCTCTCTCTCTCTCTCTCCATTCGTCATTATCATCTTCACCACGCCGCCATCATCATGGTCGTTCATCGGGGGCTTCTACCCCTCAGGGTTTCCATTCTATATACCCATTGATCCACGTGGACTCTATTGATTCTCACAGTCTTTCGCCACCGGGGATTCTCCTCCTCCTCCTCCTCCTCTGCTTTTTCTTCGGTAGCTGTACGCTCATACCTGCACTCCCCCCCTCCCCCCCCCTCCCTCCTTTTTTAAACCATCGTCATCGAAGGTGAAGTTTCATATTTCAGACTGTTGTTCAAGAAACGAGAATGTTTGAAAAATATATTGTTGGCATATTGATTTCTTCGTCTTGTGATAGAAGGCGATAACTGCACGATTGTAAGGTGTTTGAGCGCATTTTTGTGTGTTTGAAAGTTTGTGCATTAAGAAGACCAGTGTTGCCTCTGAAGATGTGTAAGAGGAAGAATCGGTCAGGTGAAATGGAAGGTCTCTCTCTCTCTATCTGTAGATAACCCTTCTTTCACTACCTTCAGTATATGCTTGACGGAATAGTATCCACGTCTAAGCGGGCTTGTTTCAGTTCGTATTATATACCTAAAGTGTATTTGCGTATCATTTGGAGATTTTATCACTTATATGCCTGGTATCATTTTATATTTTATCTAATATGACTCCAGCCGTTAGAAATCTAGTCCTGGTACTTCTTACCTAGATTTCACATGAAACATGATGAATCACTGATAGTCGTCTGCCAGCCAACTCCTATCTAGGACATGTGTTAAGGTTACAGTGATTTTTCATTTTTATATGAGGCGTTTACAGCCCTACATCTCAAGATTAAATGGTATAATGTTTTCATTGTATTCATAGTGATCACATTTCAAGGTCTTGTGGAAATCACCCGATTTCATGGTACTTTATAGATTTGTATTGTGTTTACGGTTGGAAGGCTTTCAAGGGCATCATGTCATAGGCCAAAATGCACCGGGACTCTGTGTCTAATTTCCATGGGAGTGGCAACATTCATTGGTTAGTTTTGGGATTCGTGAATTTCAGATTTTTTTACACTTTATAACACTGGGCTCCAAATATTGCAATATAAATAATTTAACGAAAGAATGCCTTACACTTCTAAATTTCATGACATCAATATTATTTCGTCTTGAAGTTATCAAAGTTATCTTGTAATGTATTTACTTTTCAATACCTCATATTTGATATAATATTAGTACCCGCATAAGTTGATGAATATGTTATGAAGCATTTAGATTTTCATGATAATTTTTGTATCAATCTCTTTAGATTTCTTTTATTCAAGATTTTCAGTTGAAATAGTGAATGCCTAAATATGAATTTGCGAAAAAAAAATAATAATAGTAATAAATCCACGGGTTTTCAATGCATATTTTGACTTTTGTCTTACAAATAAAAACTTATAAACTTCAGAGCTGGTAGGCGTGCTATTACTTAAGCTCAACTAATGAATTAGAGGAATATCATAAAGCCATATTATAATTTGAAAGTCTTCTGTATAATACCGTCAATGTGTTTTGAGTACAAGGTCAGTGGCTCATCCTTAGTGAATTATAGATTCAATTCCGACTTTTATTTACCTCCTATAACGACTCATTGCACCGTAAGAAAGATTTGAAAATAGTAACGTGCAGTACTTACAGTGTTCCCTAGTGATAATTAATGATTTAATTTACAAATACCGTCAAAATACGCTGCCCACAGTTTTTTTTTTTACACTGGACTAATGTTCGTTCATGCATTCCAGGCTAATGAACTGGCGTGTGTATCACACACCTTTCTGCTGTGCTACATTGTAACGTCTGAACAAACTACAGAGTTTTTAATAGGAGGTCGTCGTTTGCCGCAATTTATTTATCGTTGTTATTTTTATTTTATTTATGCTCCTGTTACTCATACGGAGTTTCTTTTATTAATTTTATTTCGTTCCTCGTTTTCGTGCGTGATAATGTTATAACTTCTCGCAGACGCAGCGGCCCATTTTCAAAAGCCATTAGTAGTAGAAGCAGCAGCCCAGGCCATCAGTAGCGGTTATTATTATTATTATTATTAAAACAACCCCTTTTGTCCTAGTTCTCTAGAAGCCGGGGTTATCTTTGTATGTTTTGGAGATTATCTCTGACCTGATATGATTCATCATCATTATTATTTCCTCCGAGAACCAAGATGGGTGGGAGGGGAAAGGGGGCGGGCGGGGGCATGGGGGGCAAAATCTGCAGCGAGGAGGTGGTTTCTGCTGGAAGGGAAAGCTAAAGGAGTGGAGGGGGGCTTACTGGTTAGGACCAACCTCCTCCTATTCTTTACCTCCCCCTCCCCTCCCCCTTCCCCCTCCGACCAAGCGACCGGCAGCACGAAGGAAGTGGAGGCACGCTGGCCATCCACGCAACATTGCATGCAAAACTGGATCCCGCACGGACAAAATCCCACCTGACTCTTTATTAAATTATTGATCGAGCTGTCATATAATCATATTTACCGCTCCGGAGCAGGGCCTCTCCTCCTCCTCCACCCCCCACTAACTCGCTGGGAATATCTAAGCCTTGATTATAATGTACATAAGGATGATTACTCTTTCACAGCAGCAGCAGGCTAATGAAGGTGATTTTCTCTGTTTTTCGATATGTTTGTTTGAGCTTTATGGATTCGGTATGGGTTGCGGGGATCACGAACGTAAAACCTTTACACCCTGATCACTACTATACTACACTGCATTTCTCTGTCTGGGGATACCACTATAGAAGGTAAGATCGATTATCTATCATCTGCCTTAATCACTTTTGAAATATTCTCTCTCTCTCTCTCTCTCTCTCTCTCTCTCTCTCTCTCTCTCTCTCCCTCTCTCTCTCTCTCTCTCTGATAATTACGAAAACTGATAAAGCGTTTGTCTTAATGGTCAGGCGTGTTTTGGCATTAGTATTTGCTGCAATGTATCTGTCTTAATCTTAAAAGTCGGTAGTTTTGTCATTAGGCATTTTTCTAAGTACAAATAGGCGCGTTTATGTTTGTATATACATTATTGAATCATATATCTGTGTGTATTTATACATACACATCTGTATATGTGTGCGTACATATATTTTACACACTCTTAGTATATCATATATATATTATATATATATATATATATATATATATATATATATATATATATATATATATCTATATAATATATAATATATATATATATATATATATATCATATATATATATATATATATATATATATATATATATATACGATAAATATATATATATATATATAGAATATATATATATATTATTAAACATGAAGTTTAAAATTTGGTTTAATTCCAAGGATGCGAAAGATCAGTTCTAAAATAGCAATTCAAAAGCTTGGGGAAAGTACCCAAGCTTGAAGGTGGATGGAAATTTAATGGGTAGGTTGTGACATGAGAGATAACCAAAAAAAAAGTAATTTATATATTAATGCAACTAGATTAGGTTATCATGCTCATTGTATGATTTATGCCTCTTGCAAATGTGTCTTGTATGAATGCTGTAGTCACTGAAGGTCGCGTAGCATAATATTGTTACTGGCAATGGTGGTTTACCTGGAAAGCGATTCATTTATGGTTTATCTTCGTTTAAGGTTTTCGTATTTAGCTTATTTGCTGAACGTTTGGCAAACTTAATGCAAATAATTCTATTTGTCCTAAGAGTTGTGTTGACAAATAATGGCTGCTTTAGGATAATTTGAAGTAAGGTTCTAGTGGACATTGAAATAATTTCGAAAAATAAAGTTTTATCCTCTGAGATTTTCAAGTACAGTGCGAAATTATTTCGATTTTACAATTCAAGAAAATTTCGACTTGATTGGAATAATCATAAGAGCATTTGTTCTTATGCATGAAGATGATATTCATGCATTTCTGTTTTTCTCGGAATTATATGTAGCTTTTCTTAGCGGTATGAACGTCGGGGTATATTTTGCCTTGAAGGTCTTTGATTTGTGGCTAACTGCGAAAATCATTCACTGTAACAAGTGTACAACAAGGTTGTGAAATTTCCCTCTCTAAAATGTATCAAGTCTCACTAACATTTGGGACGTAATTTGGAAGCAGTGACGGATAAAGGGTAAGGGTGAGGAGAGACTCTCTCTCTCTCTCTCTCTCTCTCTCTCTCTCTCTCTCTCTCTCTCTCTATATATATATATATATATATATATATATATATATATATATATTATATATATATATATATATATACTGAATTGCTGTGGTTTTATACTTAAGCCTCCAAATACCCAGTCTTTTATACATGAATGTGTTTATATAAGTGTAAAGAGATTTGTAAAGATAACAAGTATATTTACGTGCATTTAACAAAACTTCACACAAACCTTTATAAGTCTATACATGTGCAAGTTTCTCAGTAGCAACATAAACGAAAGAGATAAGTTACCAAAAAAAAGGAACACATACATATGCGTACAAACAAACACGCGCTATTAGATAAATAGACCAGTATCACACAGCAGTAGGAATGAGAGAGAGAGAGAGAGAGAGAGAGAGAGAGAGAGAGAGAGAGAGAGAGAGATATATGCTGGAAGGGAAATCAGAGGACCCGGAGCGTCAAGATGAAAGTTGTCAAGATGTCAGGCTTTGGGGCGACCTAATCAGTCATAAAGAGCCTTTCCCCCTTTTGCATGGTACGGTTCTCGCATGAACCTTGGACTGTGTGAGGAACTGTCTTTCCTCTTCAGTCCCTTTCCTCTCTTCTTTCCTTTCCTTTTCCATCTTCTTCCTTTGCCCCTTCCCCCCTTCTCCCGAACACAACCCACACTGCTCAGTCGTCATTGGACGCGCTCATCCTTACTTTGTCTCCCCTACCTTCCCTTCAGCATTTTTTTCCTTCTTCTTTTTCCCCGAATGTCTGCTTTTCCTGTCGTATGTTAATGGTGGATGTGTGCATAAGAGGGGGTATGGAGATAAACAAGGATAAGAGAGAGAGAGAGAGAGAGAGAACCTGGATTCTTGGAATCACTGTGACTGACATTTCGTAGTGTTGTTTAAATCCTCCCTTGTTTAATGCGTGTTGCGAACCCCCAGCAGAGAAAGAGTACGACTATATAAAATTAGTATAAGAGAGAGAGAGAGAGAGCTTGCAGTGTAGTTTTAGTGGAAATAGTGTCCTGTATAAACTCGTGATAGATTACCTCAAGTTCGCATTTACAAAGTGCTATCCTTTCTCTGACGAAGGAGAACCGGGAAAATGTTTCTGAATCCTTCATAATTTCCCCGGGCAGTGGCGGGTTGGTCAGATACACACACACACACACACACACACACACACACACACCACACACACATATATATATAATATATCATATATATATATATATATATATATATATATATATAATTCACACACATGGGTGTAATGTACGTGTATGGTATGGATTATATCTCAGTTTGAATAGATAAGAAATTCATATTTAGAGAGAGAGAGAGAGAGAGAGATAAATTTAGTTATTGAACTCCTGAACTTCGTGAATGAAAACTGCACGAGGCACAAAATAAATATCCCTTTGTTGACTTTTCCATTTGTCTTATGTTTCAGAATTCCCCATTTATTCGGTGTTCCAGTTTAAATTCCCGGTCTTGGGGAACGGGAACGCTGAAAGGCTCGGGAATCATTGTAAGAATACGAAAAATACGTCAGCCATTTTTGTGGGGTGTGGGGGGTATGGGGGGGTTTTTGGGGGTGTTGCGCGGGGGTGAACTCTCTTCGTGATTTTAGTCCCCTTTTCGAGGCTAATTTACGACATGAAAACAGACAAGTTGATCCGAATCGAAAGATAATCCGAAAGTGATTTGAGAAATGAAAAGATTTCGGTCAAGAAAGATTTTGAATTAAAGAATAAAACCGCCAAACCGATGGCAGCGGGATGAAAGGGGGGGGGTGGAGGTGAGTGTGATTGGGGTGGGCATGTGGGGTGGTTTTACAGGGTGGGGAGGCAGGGAGGGATAGGGAGGTTTTGGGGGGGTCCGAGCCACGGCCAAACGTGGTATTTCTGTCCCATTGTTGATAAAAAATGGGAGATTTTATAGCAGATAGAATTTCCATTCCTTGTGCTCCCTTTAAAGTAGAAATGAAGAGGAAAAAAAACTTTCATCTGTAACTTTTCCTCCCATTTTTTTAACGTTCCTTCGCCTTCCTCCCCCCCCCCGCCCCTCACCCCTCCTTCCGTCGTCCCGTCCCGCTATCCCCCTTCAAACTCTTTTTCCAAAACAAACCCCCCCCCCTCCCCCCCCCCCCCAACCTCCCCGGATCATTCCCCTCCCTACTACTCACCAAACACACTTCTTGAGTTGACTCCGTTTATTGTGGCATATTATGAGGTTGAAATCTGGTGACTATTTTTTTCTATTAGTTTTTATTTTATTATTGTATACCTGATTCGTAAGCTCACAGATATACGCAGGTGCCATTCGTCGTTGTTGTTTTTTTTTCTTTCTTTTTTAGTTTTATGGTCTTGTCTTCTGACGATGATAAACGTCCCTAACTTCTAAAGATAATTAAAGCCACGCGACAGGTCCTATAAGAATTAACCTTTACGACCGAGATAATTAGGGTTTATATTCGGATACACTCCCACACGAGAGAGAGAGAGAGAGAGAGAGAGAGAGAGAGAGAGAGCTGCAATTTCGAAGATTTTCTGTAAGAATGAAATAGAGAGCGAAAAACTGTAAACACGATGAGTATAGAGAGAGAGAGAGAGAGTGAGAGAGAGAGAGAGAGAGAGAGAGAGAGAGATTGAGATTATACCTTTGACGCTTATTATGAATCGTAGGGCACGTATGT
>NC_087218.1:24157995-24170495 GCF_015104395.2 Macrobrachium nipponense | reverse complement strand
GCTTGTGTGATAATGTTTGCTTATTTAATTGTATTTTTCTCATCTAAACGGCTATTGATGGATCCCCATTTTATCTGAACCCTTAATTAAACTACGCCAGTGAAGATAGTGAGTACATCATTAGTGGTGGTGATCTTGTATACTTAAGCGGTGGTGGTTATGTTAGTGAATACCGCAACGTTAGTGGTGATGATACTGAATACTATAACCTTGATGATGACGATGATAGTGACTACTGCCTTGCTGATGACGGCTATAGTGAACGTAACAGCGTTAATGATGCTGGCAGTGAATACTAGAATGTTGTTGATGATGATGATGATAGTGAATACTAAAACGTTGATAATGGTACAACATTTATGGTGGTGGTATTGAATACTGAGACGTTGTTGATGATGATAGTAAATACTATAGTGGACGTTGATGATGGTGATAGTGAGTACTACAACGTTTGTTTTTGATAGTGAGTATTGCAACGATGATGTTGATGATAGTGAATACTGCAACGTCGATGGTGATAATGATAGTGAATACTACAACGTTGATGATGGTGATAGTGAGTACTACAACGTTGATGATGATGATGATAGTGAATACAGCAACGTTAATTGTTGATAGTAAATACGGCAACGGTGAGTGATGATAGTTAATACTGCAACGTTGATGATGATAATAGTGAATACGACAACGTTGATGATGAGGATAGTGAATGCGACAACGTTGATGATGATGATTATGAATGTAATGGTGCCACAAGAAATTAAAGGGAATTATTTAAGTCTCTTACTGATTGAGAGAGAGAGAGAGAGAGAGAGAGAGAGAGAGAGAGAGAGAGAGAATTCCATAATCCCACTTGGAAATAAGTTTTACCTAAGTTAGGATTCATATAGGAATGAGATGGAGGAGTGGTGGGTTGGGGTGGCGGTGTTGGTGTCGGGGGAAGGGGGATATTGGCAAAGAGGAGGTGAGTGGGGAGGGGGGGGGGGGGGGGAGGGGTTTGTTCTTGATTAGTGCGTTGCTCTCTCAGTTTCTTATCCTTTAACGAAGATGCTTGTGGTTTAAGACAATGACCCTTAAGTCTGTTTGCCTTAAGGTTCAAAATCCCGGGACAGTCGGTTCCCCGCGAAAAAGAAGAGAAGAAAAAAAGTTCTCTAATAGCTGAATTAGAGATTTGTTGAGGGAGGGGAAAATACAGATAATGGAGAAAATAGAGAATCCGCGCGGCGGAATAGAAATTATCCCGTTTAATTTTCAGAAATGGAAGTTGTAGTTTATAAAATGCTCCATAAATTACCGATGATTTTCTAATTTAGATACAAGAGTTTCCGGCAACTCGGATACGGGATTAATTTTTTTTTTTATAAGTAGATTTTGATGCATTTTTTTTTATTCGGCTTCTCTGACGCATGGGATGGCTTTTTTTTTTTTTATTATTGGATGTAACCGTTCTGACGTAAATTATAAAACCTTCCACTTGCAATGGCTTTTTGTCGTGATAAATGTTTTGTTTCTTTATAAAAAAAAAAGGTTTTTTTTACGATTGATTGTTTATTGAAATACGGCTTTCCAGAAAGTGAATGCATGAGATCATTCACTCTATATGATATTAAAGAAATTAAAGTCTTTTTCGAAAAAGAATAAATACACTTTTCTTCAATATTTTTTTTCTTAATTTTATTCTTAGAACGTTTGAGGCATTACGAGGGTAAATGATAAACTATGTCTAATGTAATATGTCACCATGTGGAAGGGTTGCGCTTTTTTTTTATTTGACATTTGTGATTTGTGTTCTCGCTTATATTATTAGCTGACATGTCAGACGGCATGTATAAATGAATTAAATTCGTATGTTTATATATATATAACTTTGTCGTAGAATTTATTTATTTATTTATTTTTTGCAACCGACGTTTTAATTCAATGGTATTTACCGTTTTAAATTAATAGAATAATTTTTTTACTGATATGAATATTTCCCCATGTTTGTTATTTTTCTTCAAGCAGGTTTTTATTCAGTATTATTTACCTTTTATAAAATGAATGAAATTCATAATTATTTATTTTTAGAAATATTTTCACACGGATGAATATTTTGTTTCGCAAGCAACGTTTTAATTCAGTGGAAATTACCGTTTATATATGAATGAAATGCTTATTTGTGTATTTATATAAATATTTGCACATGCATGTTTATTTATTATTTTGCAAGCAGCATTTTTATTCCGTGGTAATAATCGCTTATATATAATTTTTTTTATATGACTATTCATACACGCAGTTCAATTATTTTGCAAGCAACTATTGATCATGTTTGTATATATATATAAAAATATATATATATATAAATATATATATATATATATATATATATATATATATACTATATATTAATATTATATATATATATATATGCATGCACACGCATTTTGCCCTTTTGTTTACAAGCAACTTTTTTTGTTCAGTGATAATTACCGTTTAAAAATGAGTGGAATTCATATTTGTTTTATTTATATAAATATTCGCACAGATATGTTAATTTTTTTTCAAGTAAACAGCTTATTTTTTTCTCATAGGTAAATTAACCTACCTTAAAATTAAAATGAATAAAAACCCAGTCTGGTTTTTTATTTATTTATTTTTTTGTTTAAGCACCGTTTTTTTCAAGGTTAACCACCGTCTGCGCACTTGTGTTAATCTAACCTCTACCGTATCCCTGCGAACGTCTTGCTTGTCGAATAAGCAGGCGGTAACTCATCGCTTGCTCCCCCTCCCCCCCCCCCCTCCCCCTCCCCCCCACCCCCTACCCCCGCCCAACTCATTGTTCCAAGAAAGAAGATGGGCCCAAGACCCAGCAGTGCCGAAGTTATTCTTTGCATGACCTCACCCACTTACCCCGATTTCACACACGGTCCTGCTTTGTTGTCGCCATGTTTGCTTTGGCCTTTGTTTGCGATTTTCCACCGTTATTGTGGCAGTGAGCCATGCCCGGAGATTTGCATGCGTTCCTAATGGCTTGATCGCATTGTGCAAAGGTTGTTACGGATGGAGAGAGAGAGAGAGAGAGAGAGAGAGAGAGAGAGAGAGAGAGAGCCAGTAAAGCGAGGGGTGTCTTGAGTGTTTGATTCTCTCTCTCTCTCTCTCTCTCTCTCTCTCTCTCTCATGCTTTCCAAAGAAGTGTGGCTTGTGGTCGTGGTTTAATGATCAGATTTTTTAAACATTTCTTATAAATGAGTATATATATATATATATATATATATATATATATATATATATATATATATATATATATATATAATATATATTAATCTTCTGTATTTCATGTGACCTTAACATGAACGAATCCCAGTTTACCTAATTTCATGACCACTGAAATTTAATTATTTTCTGAATGTTGACCTATGTACATACGCAGTATATATTAGTCGAACTTCGCCTGACCTCATAACAGCGTTAAACACTATTACGTATGTTAAGATTCGAAATGAAACAACGTAGGACATTTTTACTTTAAGTTAAGCATTTTTTTAGAATGAAGTATAAGAGAAAAGCTATACCATGAAGGAAAGGGTAATATAAAGGTTTATATTATCATAAATTTCCGCATGGGTAGTAGTACTTGGCACAAAGGTCAACTTACTTTTCAATTAGTAGGAGAAATAAATTGACTGGTAATGAAAATTAGTTCTTTTTTCGTGAAATCGGTAAAAAAATTGGCGGCTCAGGCTGTCTGGTCGTATCCTTCGGCACGGTGGCATTATGTACTAAGCAAACTAAGGGCGCACAAGGAATTTCCCAGAAATTCAAGAGAAAATGCTGGAGAATCGGAAAAAGTGTGAAAATAAAGTTTAAGTCAGACTTACTCGTAAGGAAATTGTTCTAACCGCTATGAGGGCAATTTGGATGTCCGTAGAATAACCAGATCAAGATATTTGTGCCAAGTACCCTTATACAAAGGAGTATTTAAAGAATTAGTAAGAAAAGTGGGACAGCAGAGTAATATCTTAGTTATTTAAAAAAAAATTGTACCATGGATTTTAGGATTTTCAATTTGATTCCTGTCACCCAGATAGTTGAACTTCACCCGTCGATTTCAAAAGAGAATGTGCCTCAAAGATACTCCATTTATATTGAATCCATGAAGTCCATAATACTAACACCACCATCCTCCTAGTGCCTATTTTTGCATTCAAATGACACAGCGCAACCACCCATTCATATTCTGCGGACCCTACCAGGATGCTGAATCAGACTATTCAAAAAGCATTTTCTTTAGATTTTTTCCCATTCGAGGTTTATAATTATAATATACGTTCATTCAGCTTTTTCTCAAGCCACTTACTCAAACCATACAAACCTGAAAACTAAAAACTTTTTAATGTTGGTATTTTACTCAACCTCAATTTCCCTTTACATTACAACCGATTCCGCCTTTATAGCTTTACACCTTTCAGCTACTCCAAATACTCCTGAACAATTTGTCCTTTCAGTCTTGCCTCACTAAGTGCCAGAGCATTAGCTTTTCAACCTGCACAAATCGAGTTCACCAGTAATTTCTCTTCTGCACCACATCCACTGATAATGAAAACACAAAGATTATATATGTGTATATATAATATATATATATATATATATATATATATATATATATATATTGATATATATATATATATATATATGTATATATATATTATTATACTATATATATATATAATATATATTACTATAATATATATAGTATATATAATTATATAATTTATATATTATTATATAATATATACATATATATATATATATATATATATATATATATATATATATCTATATATATATTTATATATATCTAAATGTGTGTAAATTGTGTGTAAAATATAATTTTATATACATATAAAATTTATTCAAGTAAATATATATATATATATATATATATATATATATATATATATATATATATATAATATATATATATAGATAATAACATGCAGTAATATTCATGAACACTCAGAACAGTATTTTGTCTTTTATTCACTTTTAAAGGAACAGAACCCAGGGAGGCACCAGGAGGCGAGTGATATCACGCAAGCAAGAGACAAAGACGTTGCTATTTAACTGTCAAGAGATAGCGTTATTATTTTCTCTCTCTCTCTCTCTCTCTCTCTCTCTCTCTCTCTCTCTCGTCATTTTTCTGAGGTACGAATCCGCCTCCTGCTCCCGTAGGAAGTATTTAAGTTATGTTATAATGACAGTGACGTGCTTCCGTGCCCTCGTGCACGCACGCACGCACGCATGGTTTAGTACTAAAGAGTTTCGTCGGTAATTGTTAAAAAATAATGTGACATAAAACTTCGCTTTTTTTATGGAAATTCTGTCCAAAATTATGCCTCTCCGAAATACATGCTAATTGCAAAGTCTTGTTGACTGCAGGTGTACAGCCACCGTTTCCAAATGACAGACAATCTCTCTCTCTCTCTCTCTCTCTCTCTCTCTCTCTCTAGGACCGAAGTAACCTCTTCAGCTTAGATCATCTTTAACCTTTTGGTGATGGCACATGGTCGGGTGTTTTTTTCTTTCTTTCCTTTGCCACCCCCCCCCCCCCTTAACCCCCTCACCAAGACTCCCCTGCCATCCTCTCCTCTCCACTCCCCCAGCCCCTCTCGTTCTCCACCTCCCATCTTGCCAACCTTTTGCCTCTTTTCTACTCTTATCGGATATTTATATACTCCTTCCTCTTACCGTTGCACTCCCTCCCCACCCACCCCCTTACACCTTCCCCTCACTACCTCCCCTCTCCTCCCCCTTACTCCCTCCCATCTCCTCCCATCCACCATCCCCCCCCTTTCAGGCTTTCTTTTCTTACTGTTCTTATTTAGTTTTAGAGGACTCACTCAGTGGGAGCTGGTTTATTTTTGCTAGATAATTAACTCCTTATTGTTTTTTTTATATTTTTAGCTCAAAGGTATAACTATCGTATTCTATAGTTTGTGTAGTTTCTTTTTAATTAGGCTAATTATAGTTTTGTAAATCTATTAGTATGTGTATTTGTCTGTCATTATATGTACATACGAAGTTGTTGATCATATATATATATATATATATATATATATATATATATATATATATTATATATAAATACACGTATGTATATATCCGAAAACACGCATACACTCACACACACACAAGCAGTACCGTACGCTAGATATCCTATTCATGCAAGATGACCATTCCATTACGGAATGCAATCTTCCTGCTATAATTCCCATAAAGGAAGATTTTCATGAGCGTAAATTTTCTTCAAGGATCCTCGCTGTTCAGATTTAAGGACGAGGCGCTCTCTTGCTCTCCTAATACCGGTTGACTGATATTCTAATCCTATTTCTATACTGTTGCTTATTTTCCGAGACTCTATTGTATTGAATTTTCTCTCTTTTTATTTATTCGAACTTCCCCTCTGTTTTGCTGCGTTTTTAAAAATACTTTTAAAACGTCCCTAGCTTGCTTTAGAAGTTTCGTCTTATTGAATACAATGCTTGTTTTTTTTTATCTTTTGTTTTTCAGAGCACACACAAGAATCAATACCAGCAGCTTACTACTTCCAGTACCCCCCACCCCTCCTCCCCACTACCCCCCCTCATTCCCCCATCTCGACCCTTACCATACCATTCCTCTAGTAGCATGTTGTCGCGGGGAGAGAGAGAGAGAGAGAGAGAGAGAGAGAGAGAGAGAGAGAGTGAGAGAGAGAGAGAGAGAAAAAGCACAGCAGTGTGTATAAGGATTGCACAGGAAGATGTGAAGTATTAAGGGATGGTATATTGAGGGCATCTCTCGGACTGGGGGACGACGGCTTATCTCTGCTGAGACCCAGAATAGAAGTGATAGTGGTAGTGGCAGGGAAATGGAGGAGGAGGAGGAGGAGGAGGAGGAGGAGGAAGGGGCGTTAGGTTGAGCAGTTTCTGGAGAGGAGAAACCAAGGGGTGGTGAATCTAACCTTCGTGTGTGTGTGTGTGTATGTGAAGGGGGTAGGGTGGAGGTTGTGGCTTAAATCCATCTCTCCCCCAAGGTGCTTACTGTCCATTTGTACGCTGATAAACGCAATTAGCGACCTTAATGGAAACCTGCGAGTCACCCTGATAAAGCAACGCGTGGTGGTTTCCAGGTGCTCCGAAGTAGCTCTTCTTCAAGATGTGTGGCGGATGTTAATCGCAGAAATGGGGAGATTGTCCCCCTTCCTCCGCCTCCCCCGGGGCGGTGAGGCAGGGGTGCTGAAGTGCACACGAGGTTCTATGGCCGTGATGGCATCAGCGAGGGAGAAAATGATTAAGGGTGATAGTTCATGCATTTCGTCATCCAAGGGGCTTGTTGCTGAAGCCATACGGTTGTCTTTTTTTTTTTTTTTTTTTTTTTTTTTTTTTTTTTTTTTTTTTTTTAAGCAAAGCTGGGAAATTATCGCGGTAAGGAAAGGGAAATTCTGTTTACTTCTTAAAAATCAGTAAAAAACACAATGAATTGCATACAAAATGAACACACGGAGGTCACTATATCCGCAAAAATATCCACAAACGAGACGAGATCGGTTAACAGTGAACCAGTAGCGTCTTGGAACAGAGAGAGAGAAAGAGTGGCTGGGACAGTCTGTCAAACGAACAGCTTCAAAAGGTATTCAGCCATTAAAAAGCAGCGAGATGATGTTTTAAGCATCGTGGGATTAATTGGATGGCTGTTATTTAGAGAAAAAAAAAAGATAAAATAATAAAACTTGAAATTTGCGTAAGCTTAGTGATTCTCAACTGTTAAGGCTGGCGTAGGAACTTTGAAATGACGGGTACATCTTCGCATTGCTGAATGCCTCACATTTTGATGAGTACATTCAGAACGACTTCTTCATTCGTTTTCTTCCACGAGAAGTTCTCGGGCCGCATAAATATTCAGAAAAAGTCATTTAGAGATGCTGGTTGAATTTGCAGCTTAATGAAAGACGTAGGAGAAGAATCAAGTCTCTGAAGAACCAAGTTCTCGTACTTTTTTTACCTCGTTTTTCTTTGGAGTAACTTGTGAGTTAATGCTCACGAAATCTGCAGAAAGTGTCAAAGCTTTTTATTTTTCTGTTTTCTTGGCAGCCAGAATAGGTGCTTATTTGATTACCTTTTGAAGTAACGTCTTCAAATGCAGAGACCTTCGTAAAATCATATATTAGTTCATTATACCCAAGAATATTTGAAAATTGGTTAATTAACTAATTAACTGATAAAAGACGCAGTATTCCGACCGCAGTTGACTACAAAATCTTTCACGTAGTCTGCGTATGACTCGAGGAGTTGCATGTTTGAGAGAGAGAGAGAGAGAGAGAGAGAGAGAGAGAGAGAGCCCATCTGCCTTGCCAGCGATAATTTCCGTTTTTCACCGAGACACCCCTCTGACACAGGCGCCCTCACACGCGCTGGGTAAAAAAAAAAAAAAAAAAAAAAAAAAAAAAAAAAAAAAAAAAAAAAAAAAAAAAACAAAAAAAAAAAAAAAAAAAAAAAAAAAACGCACATGTATACACAACACGGTGTAAATGGAACGACGTCATTTAGAGCGAGTTAGCATGCATAATTAAACTCAATTGAAAGACCGATATATTGCAAGAGAAGAATGCTGCAAAGCTGACAAGGAAACGAGGGAGAGAGAGAAAATAAATGAATAAATGAACATTCCCAGGACGACGAAATTTATAAAGGAGAAGAAAACCCTGTAAGATAAGGTTGGAGGGGCAATTGCGCATGTTGATGTGTTGTTTTCGTTTATTGACAATTTATTTTTTTTGTGCAGAGGGTTTTGTAATTTGTTTAATGACAACGATTCCTTTCTACGGAAGTCTTCCAGTGATAGTATTTATAGAAATGGCTTTGTTTTTCAATTTGCCACCGTCAACTTTGTTTTCTGTAAAAGAAAACTATTGTACTGGCTTTGTCTGTCCGTCCGCACTTTTTTCTTTCCGCCCTCAGATCTAAAAAAAATAAGAAAAGAAAGAAAACAACTGACGCTATAGGGCTGCAAATTGGTTTCATGCTCATTCAGCCTCCAATCATCAAACACCAAATTGCTGCCCTCTAGCCTCAGTAGTTTTTACGTTTTTGAAGGTTAAAATTAGCCATAATCGTGTGTCTGGCAATGATGTAAGTTTCATGGGCCGCGGCTCATACAGCATTATACCGAGACCATCGAAAGATAGGATCTATTTTCGGTGACCTTGATTATATCAAAATCTATGGTCCTTTGCAACAAAGCCCCGCCCACTGCACGCCAGTGATTGTCTAGCCCTCAAAAGGGGAATGACGTCACATTAGTTGACAGTCGAAATGATTGCCAGTATGGATTTGACTCAGTTCGGTCACATTGATCTCCGTACATAATGGTGAAACGGCAGATTTGAGTACCCGCAATTGCAACGTATTTTGTTGAGTGTCCAGTTGAGGTCTCCGATGAAAGATATATTGTTAAGTTATATATCATTACGAAGATATCGGATCATTGTGTCTGTGCATTTTTTTTTCATCCTTTATTTTGATCATCCGCATCCTAAATACACAAGCATCCGACATAGACTACATTAATTGAAATGAAGCGCAGACTTATGCAGCCAGTTCCGATATTAGTGAATTAATTCATTATAATCCAGCATGACAAATGTTAATATTATTGTGAGATTAGGTCTACTATTAAAATTCATATATTTTAAGGCATTGTAGGGCATACGCCTAACCGTCATTTCCTTACATTTTGAGGCAATGAAAGGGCATAGGTCTACACATCAAATTCGTATATTTTGAGGCAATGGCATGGCATGGGCCTACGCGTCAATTTCTTATTGCAAATAGTTTTCCACCCGTATTATCTGTTGGAAATAGAGTACCTTTTAATTAATATAGTAGCCCCGACCCCACGATACATGCTGAAATGTACACATATAAGCATGTGTATATACAAATACATGTATACTTGCGTCGGTGGCCTTAGTAAATATAAAGCCGCTTATGTCACAGAGAATAAGAGCAAAATTGTGGGCATGTAGCCGATGGCACGCGTAGACCAATCATAGGGCTGCTCGCTTTTAATTATATTGAAATGACATTTACAAAAGGGATAAAGAATTATATTATTGTGATGAGTAAATATAATGAGAGCGGTAGATTTCGCTATAATCGATGTACAGAAAACTCGATTGCGCCGAAGAAACATCAACGCATTTTATTACTTGTTTATTTATTTATATTCCTTTACAATTTGTGTTCGTCAGCTTTCAACATTCATCTTCAATTTACGTTCGTCAACTTTTTCAATTCATTTTCATTTTGCGTTCAACTTTTTAAATTTATTTTCGATTTGCGTTCAGCTCTCTAATTTATTCAATTTGCGTTCGGCGACTTTCTAAAATTATATTCAATTTGCATTCGTTAACTTTTTTTTAAATTTGTGGTTACTGTTTTTCAGCATTTATCCAGAAGTTAAAATACTCCAAGATTAATGATTTCGATCAATTATATAACAAACAAACAAGCAAAGGTCAGAGTCTTCGTCCCCCTTTCTTGTTGGCTGGCTGCAGGGGCCAGCGACCCCCCCTTCCCTCCCTCCCTCCGTCGGTGGCACCGAGTGCCACATAGGATTTCCCTCTCCTCCGAAGGGGTGCCAGTATTTATCGAATGCATCCGGGGCACTTCCTTCATTTCCCTTGGCAACGCGAGGCTCTCCATCACCTCTGCTACTTTCCTTCGAGTTATCTTCGAGTCCATCCGTTGTGTAAGGGGGGAGAGTAGTGGGAGGGGTGATAGTGGTGGGTGGGAAGTAGCACACGACATATGACTCCTCTTACCCTTAAAGGGGATCTGACGCTCTGCAGGTTTCATTTTATTCTGTGGATTGTTCTGTATATATATATATATATATATCTATATATATATATATATATATATATATATATATATATATATATATATAAATAAACCTGGACCTTTTTTTTAAGATATGTATGTAATTGTAATAACCACACACATCTCGAGTATAAAAAGCCCATTAAAACACTGGTTTAAAGATAAGTTTGGTAGTAAATAATACTATTGTGTACAGACCCTGTAATTTTTATTCTTTATTCGCATAGGAATTGAAAAGTTGCTTCAAATACATATCTTATCTTTCGGTTCTGCGTAAATGGTTTGCCTCAGTTGCCAAGATAATAATCAGCAAGTGATTATTAAGTCGGTCGGTGACTGGAAGGTCAAATGCCCCTTGACATCTGTCAAACTACATTTCTAAGACCATTTCTGTTCTCTTCCAGAGAAAAAAGCCGCTCATCCTTTATAACCAAGTATGTTAATATTCTTTCTCTCTCTCTCTCTCTCTCTCTCTCTCTCTCTCTCTCTCTCTCTCTCTCTGACTTGTCAGTTATTTGTCTAAATGATAATTTTAAAGGCTTATTATTCATCTTACGGGTCTTTTAAGATGTTTGTGTGGATGAGCTGGCAAAAACAGATATTTTTTAAAAGTAACACAGTCCACGTACCAAAGAAACTTGCCGGAACTTCTGTGGTTTTTAACTAAAATTATCCACGAAGGGAAGGGAAATTCTCTTGGGGCCAGTTTTTCCCATCCCTGTGCGTGTGTTTTCCTGACCCTCGTATTTCCCCCCTCGAGAGATTAAGTACTTAAACCAAGATTTCCATCTATTTTGTTCTTAGCTTTTGGAGATATTTTGATGTGAAAGAATGAGAGATTTTCCGTTGCGTTATATGCTGACACTATTTCACTTATTTTTCTATATATCCATATTTTCATGATATATATATATATATATATATATATATATATATATATATATATATATAATAGTGTGTCGAGGCTGCAGATTCCAAAGACCTGAAGTCATGGAACCTAGCCTTTCTGTATTGAACCTGGGATTCTGAGAATTCTATTCTAGGAGAGGTAAAGAGGAAACTCTTTGGGAATTACTACGGGGGTCGGGAAAGAATGGCACCGTATAGTAAGTGTAATTTGATTATTTCTGTTTCCCCCATTTCCTTTTACTTTTGTAATGAATTGGAAGTGATTTTTCTTCACGTAGGGGCGTTTACCTATCGTGTATTATGAGGGAGGATGTGGGCCATATATTACACGACATTTTTCATTTTTAAGGAAAGGGCAGATCAGATTTTTGTGTGTGTGTGTGTGTGTGTGTGTGTGTGGGCTTTAGTCTTGTGCGTTATTATAATCTCCGTAAATGGGACATTAATTCTATAACTGTGTATGGGTTTGTTTCGAATATCATTAACTCGTTCCTTCTTAGATGATTTCCTTTGCTCCCTATTTGTGGCGTTCCAATATTCCCCTATTGGAGGCGTTCCCATATTTCCCCTATTGGAGGCGTTCCCTTATTTCCCCTGTTGGAGGGGTTTACCTATTTCCCCTGTTGGAGACGTTCCCCTTTTTCCCCTATTTATGGCGTGCTCTTTTCCCTATTGGAGGCGTTTCCTTTT
>NC_087218.1:24095495-24152995 GCF_015104395.2 Macrobrachium nipponense | reverse complement strand
CGAGAGTTGTATTTTTAGGTTAAATTTTAATCTGGCTTTAATAGATCCAGAACTGTAGAACTAAAGAAGTGGTAACGACTGGTTTCAGCGTAAGCTTGATAATTGCGAACTTCAATATTCGAAGTCAGATAAGGTATGATAACTGTAATTATTGGTTCTGAATAAAAACAGTTTAAAACTAGGAAATTGTAGCTTCTGACCAGGTACGTCTCCTTCAAATTCAAGCTAACTCGACAAAGATTCCCGGAAAATTGAGTCTGTAAGTTAGCCAATTATTTGAAATTCAAACTGCTAAAAAATATGGTGTTTATTTTGGAGAAGTAGCAGAAGGTAACCGGAAATCCAGATAAAATTATAAGTATATTATTATTGTCTTAGGGTAGTAATGCTTTGCATCTTCGATTGAACTCTGTGGTTTCAAATGGCACAACATTCTCGCGGAGTCCGTTCCACACTCCAACGTGGTAATGAATGAAGGGCTTAGGTTTTTGAACAATCTTTGATACTTATGCCTATACAGTGTATGTTAAGCTTAATAGTGTGTACGTATTCTTCCGATAATTTTCATCTTAGGAGATTGTTGTACGGTTGCTTGGCAGAAGAGGCGTTTCTCTTTAATCTGCGAAGGTGCGAAAAATATGATACTCCTTAACGTTTAGCGACTGAAGATTTTTTTTTTAATAACCTTTGGGTTACTCTCCTTAACCTTTAGGTAGGAAAGGGGGCTAGGATCCTTTAACCCCTCGAGATAAAGGGAGTCGATTCTTTTAAGCATCACGGCACTGCAGAATTCTTGACTCCGGCTCGTGATATACTCTAAGTGAAGACTTCAGCGCAGGAAAGAGATTTTGGAAATGAATCTGAAGCCCATTTGCACTTGTCTCGGTGTAATCTGGATAAAGAGCGGCACCTGTATGGCAATGTTCCCGCACATCATTATAAGGAGGCGCCACATCTATTATTGGGTTGTGATGAAACTCCTCAGAGCAGCGTGGGAATTCAATTCCAGTCCGGGAACCGGAAGAAGATGAGCGATAGATTACGGGCCTTCTACGTCGGGCATTTCGATACCCTCTCGACCGACGCACTTGCTGGTACCGTCCGCCCACCCCCCCCCCCCCCCCCCCCCCTCCACCCCCCCCTCCCCCTCACCTCCATGGCACATACCCCTCTTCCTCCCCCCCCCCCCCCCACTCCTCTCCGTTCTACTCCACTTCGGCCATCCCTATCCCTCTTTGTCTTCCCCTACCCCTCTCCGTCCTTTCTCCCCATACCCCTGTTCATCCTTTCCCCCTCCCCCTATCCCTGTTCGTTTCCTCCCTACCTTTTTCGTCCATTCTCCCTCCCCGCTTCGTCCTTTCTACGTCCTTCCCCCCTACCCTTCCCCACATCCTTTCGTCCGTTCCCATTTCCCCCCTCCATCCTATCCTGAGTCGTTCTTCCCCACCTTCCCTACCATCCCTGATCGTTCCTCCCCCTTCCCTTCATCCCTGATCGTTCTCCCCCTTCCCCTCTTCGTCCTTTCCCCCTCCTCCCAAATCTCGTTCCTGCCCTGCCCTATTTTTTCCCCCTTTTTTAATTCCCCTCAACTTGAATGAGTTTGTTCCTCGATTCTGTAGGACGATTTTCGTCGTCTCTTTAAATCTCGAAATGTCCGGGTTACGACAAACAAGTTTCCCGGGTAAAAGAAAAAAAAAAAAACAAGACCCTCCGTAATTATGTTTAAAAGATTGCCTTATATTAGTAGTTACGAGAGAGAGAGATAGTGAGTGAGAAGGAAGGAAGTGAGTGTGTGTGCTCTCATCCTCTCTCATCTTCTTTTCTTCATTTCCGGGGAGCCGAAAGAGAAATAGTTCATTAGTAAAGGAATATTGCGCGTGTGAGGCAAAGGTTAATGATATGCAGCACAGTGAGAAATTGAGGTAATAGCCCGTAAAGAGGGTAGAAAGTTATAATGGCTTTATTGAGAGAACTGGCATTACTAATTCATAACAGTTGGAGAAACATGGCCAGGGGAGGGAGCTAACACCACTCCATAGCCTGTGGTGTTGATTTTTTTGTTTTTGTTTTTGTTGATGTTGGCACACGCTGTGGCGCTCCAGATTTTGCCTTGAAATAACTAGCGTTTACCGACAGGTATCAAATAGTCCATTTCTCCAGTGGGCGTTAGTGTATATACGTTTCCGTTGTTTTAATTTGTTCGTAACATCGGTGGTGAATCATTTTAATGGCTGTCTTCAGTAAGGAAAAGAACGCAGACGATTTACATACGCAAAATAAAAGCTGAAACGCTGTTCATTTGTCCCAAAGTGATCAAGGAGTATCCCATTTTGCCGTCCCCCTCCCCCCCACCCCCTCCCGGTCGCTTGCGAAAGGATAATCATTGTCCGACTTGATTTTGCGGCTGGGGAGAATTTTGGCGTAATTAGACGACTATAAAAATCTTGATCCCCCTCAGAGAGCAGGAAGATGTAGCGAGTTTGTAAAGAAGGACTGTGAAGTGAGGTGTATGGTCAGCAGTACGCAGTAATGGGAGGTCTGAAAAGACATTTCAAGTCCTTGACTTTTTCTTACATTATCCTTGTTGTAAAATAAACTGTTTATTAAGAAAACTTTTGTTTTTATATCCTCGACAGAGTATATCTTTCCATTTAACATTTGCTAGGCCTCCACATTGTCGCTTTGAGGATTATTTCCCAGCATAATCCCAGTTTTATGCAAGTGACAATGATTTTTCAATTTGTGTGTGTGTGTGTGTGTGTGTGAGAGAGAGAGAGAGAGAGAGAGAGAGAGAGAGAGAGAGAGAATTATATCCTACCATAATCCCAGTTATCATGAAATTTATGCAAGTGACAATGATTTTTCAATTTTGTGTGTGTGTGAGAGAGAGAGAGAGAGAGAGAGAGAGAGAGAGAGAGAGAGAGAGAGAGAGAGAGAGAGAGAGAGAGAGAATTAATATACTACCATAATCCAGTTATCATGAAAATTTATGCAAGTGACAATGATTTTTTCAATTTTGTGTGTGTGTGTGTGTGAGAGAGAGAGAGAGAGAGAGAGAGAGAGAGAGAGAGAGAGGAATTATATCTTATATCCTACCATAATCCCAGTTATCATGAAATTTATGCAAGTGCCAATGATTTTTCAATTTTGTGTGAGAGAGAGAGAGAGAGAATATCACGACCTTCCTTCAATTTTAGTGACTTATTTTAATAACTTCTAATTTTTAGTTTTCATGCTTAATGATTCCACAAGACTAACGAATACCATTCATTAACCGCCTTCTTTTTTCTATTCCAGGGTTTGGCTTCGTCACTTTCGAAAGCGAGGACGTAGTAGACAAAGTATGCGAGATTCATTTTCACGAGATCAATAACAAGATGGTGAGTATGACCGGGGAGAACAGGTGGTTGTTCAGTTTCCTTGAAATTCCTTAGGAGAAAACCACACAGCAGCAGCAGCAGCAACAGCAGCAGCAGCAGCTGGCAGTGAGAGAGAACTTTGTCACATTTTTTTCCACTTTGGTGTTTTCAAAGCTTTAGGTATAGATTTACTACTGATCCACTTAGACGAGATTGTTTGATTTGCTGGAGATGATAATATTAATAATAATGTGGTCTTTTTGACGTGGTAGATTTGGTTGGCTTTTAAGGTTGACTTATGTGTACCAGACTGTAATCCGTAGGGTTGTGATCAGATTTTTTTCTGGCTTGAAATTAGAACCATAGGCATGATTATTATTATCCTTAGTCTTACTTAGGATGAAATTAGTCTTTTAGGTTCGATATTTTTCTCTACCTTCTTTCTAGTCCGCTAGGCTTGAGTTAGTTATTTTCACAGTGAATTTTTAGTGTGTTAGGCTTACTCTCTTTTTAGATCGCTGATAGATAGATAGGATGGCGTTTCATCGTGTTACATGTATATATATATATTTATAAAACATATATCCTTTCAAGGAAAAGACAACAACGTTTTTGGATCTACTTCAACCAATTGTAAATTCATTAACAACCAGTACAATTATTTATCAGAATTCAAACAATGCAACGCAATGGAATGTTTATTGGGAGCACTGAAATTCATTTTTGTAAGTCAATATTTTTTTTTCTTCTTCTTCTTCATCTGAAGGTCGACTTCGTATGTCCTGGTTTTGAAGTCGGCGATAAAATTTATTATTATTTTCGATTCAGTTTTTCTCATTTTTTAAATGGCATAGAAATAATTAATTATTGAATCGTACTCCCTCCTCTCTATCTCCAAAAGCAACTTTTAAGAAAAATCATTGGCATATTGATGGACGAGATACCAATGTTTCATATAGTTGCGTTCGATCGAGAGAAAAAAAATAGACGCAAGTCCCTACCCATTTTATTTGCAGATCATCTTCCTATTCTTCTTCTTCTGATGGAAGATAAGACGTTCCTGTTTTCTTAGCCCTGTGGAAGGCGCTAGTGCATCGATCATTTTCCTGTCTCTCCGCCCTCTGTGTCTTAGGTGGTCTGGTGTCAGTATTCCGGTAACCTTTCGCGAATCCAAACATTTCCAGAGCTTCGCTTTGTAAATTGGTTAAATATTTTTGGTTCAATTTCTTTAACATTTTTGTTTTAAATCTTTTCCACATTTGGGTATTTATAGCATCTGGAAAAATGACTCCAGATTTTCGCTCTGTAAATTGGTTCAACTTTTCCCTCGTAAGCGTTTTGGTAAACTGGGTATTTCATTAGCATCCTGGAAGAACTTTTAAAACATTTGTGTCACAAAAATGTTTTGGATTGTTTAAACTATGATCCTGGAGCGTTGAACGTATGCCTTTTGTAGTATTCTCAAATTGATTTCCGAAATTTCTAACCCTAAACACCTTTTTAATGCAGAAAAGAGAAAATTATTGAGAAACGTCATGTGCATCACCTCGCTATGTAAATGCTGTATAAATTAAAAAGGTATTTTTGTGCGTGCCGTGCTGTGGCCTCACTACCTATTGAAGAAAGATATATATTCGTTTATCTTTTGGTTGCGTGTTAGTACGGGGACTCTAGCTATTCGTGAAGAATGTTAGTGTATCTTATTTTATTTTTTTTTTCCCCTAAAGCAAAATAAAGTATTGTAATCTCGAAACTTTTTTGGTGACGACAGTATTTTCTAGCGCAGCTATCGAGCATAATTATTCTTTTTATTTTTTAACTTTTTTTTATTGTCTGCGTTCTTTGCTTAGGCGGTTAATTTTGGCTCCAAAATCGTTTATTGCAAGGAATGCTACAACTACCTAAGATTCGACCTAAATGTTCTCATTTTCTCAAATGCGGAGCAATTATTTGTAACCGTCCTTATCGCTTTATCCAGTGTTTCGGGATTCGATTAGTTATCTATTCCTCTCGTCTAACTCGTTATTTTTCTCAAGGCGTATCTTCCTCGTCAACTTTGTTGCATGTCTCTCTCTCTCTCTCTCTCTCTCTCTCTCTCCTCTCTCTCTCTCTCTCATGTATCTTGGATCTTCCTTCATTTCCCAAAGGCTGATTTCCTACGCTGCCCTAATTTCCCGTCGCTCTCTGTTCGTCCCTCGAGGGTAATTTTTGCTAATCATTTCTTTCGATTTTTTTTTTTAATTCATCCATGTCTCTCTTTTTCCTTTCTCGTCATCTATTTCAATTCAGTCTTTCATTTTAATTTTCGTTTTTCTTTTCGTTAATATTCTCCTGACCTCATTTTCTGTCCCTCACTCCCCGATTCTCTCCGGATTTTTTTTTTTCATTAATTTTTTTTATTCTCACCCTTTCCGTTGCTTTCCCCTCCTTTTCAGTCAGTTCGAGCTTAAAGTTCTTAGCCTCATTCCTCTCGTTTTTGCTTATCCATTTCCATCCCCCTTCCCCTTCCCCTTCCCTTCCCCCTTACCTCACCTCCCCTCCCCTCTTTCCCCTCCACCTCACGATTGGTTCTTTTGACATTCCCGCGGAACTTCGATTCTTGCCGTTCTGTGCAACGCCTTTCGGTCAGATTTTCTTTGTTTATTCTTATTTATCCTTTTCTTTACATATTCCTCTTTATCCTTATTCTTTGACGTTTATTCGGTTGATGTGTCTCTCTCTGGCCTTTCTGATCTAAGTTTCTTGGGGCTTCCTACATCTATTTTCCTTTTTTTCTTATTGTCATCGTTTGAGAATTCTCTCTCTCTCTCCTTCCTTTCTTTACGTTGGTGTCAATATATTCTTCCTGCTTATCTCTATTTGACTTTCTTATACTTATTGTTTCCATCTTTGCCTCACCAATTTCTGTCTCTTCCTCCTTATTGTTCCTTCATTTACAGTTCTCTTCCCATTTTCCTCCTCTTTCTTTTTGATGCTTCTCTTCTCGTTCTTTTGCTTTTCTTATCCCATTTTCATCCCCCAGCTCCTTGTCACTTCTTTTATCTCTTTCCTTCCAACTTTTGCTTCCCGTCCTTTATTTTTCCTCCTTTATTTTGCCTCTGTTTTTCCTCCTTTATCTGAACGCACTTTACCTAATGCGTCTCCCTTTTTCCTTCATCCCCTCTTTTTCTTCCCATTCTGTGTGCCTCCTTTCTCTTCCCTTTCCAATCCATTATCTTCCCATTCCCTTCAGTGCATTCCTCTACTCCTCCTCAGCCTCCTCTTCTTCTTCCTCTTCCTCTTTTACCCCTTCCTTCTCCTCCTCCTACCCTTCCTTCTCCTCTTCCTCCTCCTCTCTTCTTCTACCCCTTCCTTCTCCTCCTCCTCCTCTTCTTCTACCCCTTCCTCCTCCTCTTCCTCCTCCTCCCTTTTACTCCAACTTTTTCTTCTTCCTCCTCCTCCTCCTCTTTCTCCTCCTACCAGCCAGGCATTTCCATTCTGACCATTTGTGGTAGGGAAGATTTGTTTAAATCCTGAGCATTTTCTCGTTCAACATTTAATCTAATTTCGAATTCGTTTCGGATCGCTTCGAGCTGGGGATTTCTCATTTCGGTTACACGCGCTATATACTACTCGTTTGCAATCCATACCTTTTCTGTCATCAGAACACCCTTCAACGGCTTCCTCTCTCTCTCTCTCTCTTCTCTCTGTGTTTGTCGTAGTTCTGTTGTGATTTTTAGTATGCACTGCGTTGTTGCCAAGTCTTAGGACAGGAAAGCCCAAGGCACCACTGTCTGAGATCAACAGCAACAAGACTTCAGCCGTCGCTGTTGATAGAACATGTATACCTGAGAGAGAGAGAGAGAGAGAGAGGAGAGAGAGAGAGAGAGAGCTCTCAGGGGAAAAAAGAGATTGAGGATGGGCTACGGGGAACGGAAACATTGGGGAGGGGAGAGGATTCGGAAGGGGAGCAATATCTGAAATACCCTCGTAGCGAGCGGGTTCTACATTCCCCACTTAGCGTAACCACGATTAGGGCAAGAGGAAGTACCGGGAAAAAGTTTTTTTTTTTTTTTTTCTTTTGGGGGGGGGCCTTATTGAATGAGCAATGTTGAGGAAAAACACGATAACGAGACAATTTACAAATTGCTCTAGAGTGGGTGGATTATACACATGTCCACTATTCCTAAGAATAAGGAATATGAATTCGTTCAACTCGATAGAGTCAACGAGTCGAAGAAACGAGGCCCATTTGCCGTCGAGATTCTAGTGGCGAATCTGTTTAACGTGCATCCGTCAGCAACGAATTTAAAATTAAAAGGATTCTTATTTCCTAAGGCAAACTTAAGTTTATGATAATTAGCAGTCGAGATTTCTTAATTATTAAATGATGTATTATAACTTTTAAGGTACGACAGATTAGGGGCGTAGAAATACACGCAATGACCTGCTCTAATGTGTGAAGTATTTGCTACTTTGCAGAATGCTTACAAAATGTGTACCCGCGACGGTGGCTGCGATTTTTTGCAAAATATTATGGTAATAAATAAAACTGCCAGTTCACTGACGTTATGTATTTTATATTCAATTAAATCTTCGTGTGATTTCTATCAGTGATTGTTTAAGTACACTCTTACGCATAAATATACTGTGTGTGTGTATGTGAGAGAGAGAGAGAGTGGAGAGCTTCAGCTTTCCCTTATTCTTGAAAGGGTCTAAACTTCCTCCTTCCTTAACTCTCTTTCCTCCTTAAATCCTCCTCCCTCCTTAATTCCCTCCTCCCTCCCGCCTGCCATCGTTCCTGACACCTGTCCTTTTATAATGAGGTCCCTTTATCGTGTTTTTCATTTTACTTCGTCTTTACGGCAGTTTCCCGGAATACCCTTCATCTTGTGAATTCGGAGCCTCCGAGTTTTCCTTTCTCGTCCTTCTATTTAAATACGGACGAAAGTAGTTATTAGTAAAGCTCGGATTTGGCCGAGGTTCATTCAGATTAATCTCATAGTTTTAGTTCTCATGATATAAAAACAAGATCATCATTAGGTACTTTTATTTAAATGCGGGCAAAAGTAGTTTTTAATGAAGTAGTTTTAATAATTTGGCCGAAGTTTATTCAGATTAGTCTCGCGTAGTTTTTATAATCTGAAAACAAAAGCCCCATTGAGTAGTTTTATTTAAATTCGGACGAAAGTAATTTTTAATATAGCTTTAGTAATCCGAATTTGATTCAGAATAATATTTCGTAGTACATATGACCCCTCCCCCCAAAAAAAAAAAAAAAAAAAAAAAGTTCCTCGTTGATTTTTGTGCATCCGTTGCACCGACTGTAAGCGAATCGGCGAAGTATATTGCATCGGGGCGGACTCGTAATGGGTCACACCGTGAAATGAGTCACTGCCTGGGAAAATAGGAGATTGCGAAGGTTGGACATCGATAGATTTAATGTTGGAGTGGGCCGTTGCTTCCCGGTATAAAAGAGGTACTTTGGTGAAACTGTCATATTTTGGTGCCACGCGGGAGAAAAAAAAATGTGCGCGGAGAAATTGTAGGTAGAAGACCCCACGGGGCGAAAAGGGGACAGAGGAATGAGGAGAAGCGGAAGGAATTACGAAAAGAGAAGAGAATTACGATGCGGCAGAGAAGTAAAACGGGATAATGAAGATTGCAAAGATGAGGATTTGCTTTGCAAAAGGAAACTTGGAGGAAAATTAGTGCGTATAATGAGAAAGGTTGCAAGGAAAAACTTGGAGGAAAAGTAGGCATAAGGAAGAAGAAAGAGAGGAATAAGCGAGAGGCGCAAAGAAATGTACAAATGTATATGTGGGATGTAAGTGGAGGAATGAATAAATAGATAACAAAAGCACGAAAGTGCACCTCTCGGATTTAATACACGTGAGGCGTTTGGATGGAAGCTCCGGACCAATAAATATGTCTGGATGTTTTATTGGAAAATACAGTAACTTTACGCATGGAACATTTTCCTCCCAGCTCTGCTAAATTAAGAAGAGCTGAAACAACACGTTTCTATGACCCCCCCCCCCCCTCCCTCTGTACCATCTCTTCGATATTCCCCCCCCCCCCTCTCTCTCTCTCTCTCTCTCTTCTCTCTCTCTCTCTCTCTCTCTCTCTATCCCAGCCTTCCTCTCCCCACTCCAGCTCCACTTTTCGTTCAATACCGGACGTAAAAATGGTGATTGGGAAGAGGAAAATGTTTGCTTCAGGGGAACTGTTGTTCGAATAATAATGGCAGGTAACAGTAAAGCAGTATTACTCCCTTTTTCATGTTAGAGCAGTAAATTGGTTTTGAGATGTATTGAGGGCGAAATAACTTTTGCATGGAAATACGTAATAGCGCGTAATGGCGGCGAATGAGATGCTTCCATGCGGGGATGTCATAGAACGGATATTGGTTGTGGGCTCTAAAAGGTCAGATGTACAGTAATGTCTGCTTGAGAAGTTTAATTAAATGATAAAGATGGACGGACAGGAGAATTGGTTAACGTACAGCAAACCGTACAGTTTGTATTGTGCATGCTCATCATATTTATTAAGGAAGTGTATTCGCACCTTGTGCGTATCTATTACAAAACAAAGCAATATCGTGAAGTGTCTCGTTTCATTCGTATCAGGCTGCTAGCCCGAGTAGTGCCAATCAGAAATAAGAAGGAAAGGTATTTCTGGGAATTTGTCCGGTTTGGTGATTTTTTTTTTCTCTGTCCTTCGCGGCATCGCAAAATTTGTGATTTTTACCCTATTGGCGAACCTCCACATGTAGAGGAGGAGATGGTATAGTTAATTTAATTTCATTATTGCGATTGAAGCTATGTTTGGAAGATATGTTACTAGTTAATCTTTATACATCCATCTACCTATAAGTATATTACGATGACGCATGAACGCTTACTCAGCAATAACAGGAAACCATGGAATACGTATTATGGAAATCCTTATTGAAAAAAGTAATATCCGAGTTTATAGTCAATTTGAGCCTGTTTGCGAGACTCGTTCCGCGTGACCGAAAATGATTGTGTATACTACTCTTGAGGGAGTTATAGGGGGGGGAGGGAGGGGGAGGGGAGGGACGGCCTTCATTCTCAGGGGGTTATCCGTGGCCATAAAATCCCCCGCTGTGCCATAAATTAACATACAAGTGTGGCATTAACATGTGTTAATGTCTTCTGGACCAGATATCAGACCTTGTCGCCGAACTGCTGCTTGTTATGCCCTCTCTAACCAAAACTTTATAGGGAGTAGACAGCACCAAGAACTCTTTCATAGCCCGCGTACAGAGAGAGAGAGAGAGAGAGAGAGAGAGAGAGAGAGAGAGAGAGAGAGAGAGAGAGAGAGAAATCTAGTTAACGGCACCCTTTTAGAGATTCCAATGGTGCAGGGTTTGATTCAATATATTTTCTGCGTCAGAATTACTTAAACTTTCATTGCTAGGATGATTGATTCCATTTATACGTCCTGTAATTGAACATCGCTTTTGCCCAGGATACACAGCACAGAAGGCGAATATCCTAAAGGGACAAGGTATTTCTGGCGCAGTACAGATGTAGTAGTGCGTGTGTGTTGGATGGCGAGCGTGCGTGCTCGCGCGCGTCCACCCCGGCGTGTTTTGGTTGTTGAGGAGAAGAGGGAGGGAATTGAATTTGAAATCTTGCTTGGTGCTGCAATCCTCAGAGCTTGTCTCATTTTATGCCGCAACTTGTCTCCAAAGTGGGATGTCCCTCTTGTCCTTAACTAATTCCAAAACTTATTTCACTTTCAAGTTGTTCTTCGACCCCCTTCCCTCCCTTCCTCCTCCCCCCTTCCCTCGCCGCCAATCCTCCTCCTCCCCTCCCTTTACCTCGTCCCATCATCATCATCCTCTCTCTCTCTCTCTCTCTCTCTCTCTCTCTCTCTCTCTCGTTCATCAGCGTCACTGTATTTCTGGTGTGTTTACTTCTATACTCTATTTTTTTTCATCTGTCCATCTGCCTGTGGTGTTTTTGTATGGTAACACTGCGTCCCGGGCTTTAGATAGTTACGCTAATTGTAAGTTTTAGGTAAATAAAAGGATATCTGGGTGTACATTTGCAACTGAAAAGTGTTTTAATAATTTACTGTATGCGAATTACACCGTTACTATTCGAAATAGGATATTATTATAATCGTTGAATGTAAGCTGAATGTAACTATCTAAAGCCCGGACGCAGTGTTACCATACAAAAACACCACAGGCAGATGGACAGATGAAAAAAAACAGAGTATAGTAATGATTTGTTTTGTTTCGGTTCCAGCTTTGTGTTGTCCTTGACTTATCTTTATTTGACAACTTTCGCTTTTCAGCGTAAATATCTACCGTGATGGCGTACTAGCTACCAGGAAAGAGAGAGAGAGAGAGAGAGAGAGAGAGAGAGAGAGAGAGAGAGAGAGAGAGAGAGTCTATTAATAATTATAAAGTCATACGCGTTGATAAAGCGATACTGTAACATTGTTGGCATAAAACAATAGGCCGATCTTTGCTGAAGAAAAATTAACATACTAGATGTCGATGGCCATTAGCTTTTCCTAAGAGAAATTGCAACCCTTACTTAAGTGTCTTCACTTTTCTGGTAGATCAGCATGCTTTCTTCGGAACACACATACACACAACAAGTTTGGATCAATTAATGGCGATCAGGACTTTTCAGGGTAGCTGATGCCTTCATTATTTTCTTCACATTTTTCCTTATACATTTCAGTCGACTATTCAAGCGATTTAAGTATCATTTTTCATTTATTAAACATATGGTATCCCAATACCACTTTAGATGTACGATGTAGTTTTACTCGTCAATAGCTATTACTGCGGTTCCCTCGTTGGGGACTAGCCCCGTCAGTGTACCACTCGCGGTGCACTGTAGGTATTACTTACGGTTCCTTGCAGGGTCCCTTTGGCCCTTAGCTACAACCCCTTTCATTCCTTTTTACTTCACCCCCGTTCATATTCCCTTTCTTCCTTCCTACTTTGAGCGCCGAAAATCTGTCCTAGCGCTTGTCCTTTGGCCTAAATTCCACATTCCAATTCCAGTCACTGCGGTCGCTCATAAGCAGGAACTTGCACAGGCACACTCAAGACAGTCGCTGCCGGTCCTTCTTAATTCGTCGAAAATGGAGCCATTCGCCAAAAGTGCTTTGGTTACTTGGAATTTGCCTCTTTCGCCTGAGTCTCGTCCTCTCATTTTTCTGGGACACGTCAAAGTGGATGTTGCAACTCCTCTGAAAATCTCCGAGTATCCTTCAAAGTGTAAATTTGTTGCAACATCCCCTTCCCACCCTCTCCCCTTTTCCCCTCTCCCCTTCCCCCATCTGCTCTTCTCCCTTCCTCTTCACCCCTTCCCCCAAGTCGTCTTTCTCGCCTTTGCTACCTAGAATTTAATTTCGTTTTCCTTAGTTTCTTCAATGGTTTGCCTTATTACGCGAAGGCTTAGGAGAGAAAAAGTGTGATATAGTACAGCTGTGTCAGAGGAGGGATGCTCATTTCGTCTGATTTTCTATGATTCGTAGTGTTTGTAGGTTTGCATAAAATTTTTCAGGATTCTATTTGAAATACTTTTCATATTGGTATTCTAATAATAGTTTGGTATGTTAGATCGCGTACATTATGATCATGACTTCTCCCCCGAATTTATAAATTCTGCCAGTATCAGCATAAAAAAATCTGGCGTATAACATATCTTCTCGATTAAACATAAAGGCAAGAATTCGCACGAGCGATTAGACATCAAGTATTAGCATATAGTAAAATAAAGAAATAAAAAGAAAATAGTTTGCGCGACTTTTTATCTTCTACATGAATCTGCACGTTTAGAAAGGTAAATTCATAACGTAATGAAGCTCTAACCAAAAGCGTTATTTCAGAAAAGATAAATCACTCGGTTGATAAATGATTGTTGTACCGAACCAGAACGAGGACGGCTGCTTGCAGTATCTGATAAAGGTTCTTGTGCAAATCGTGTGTTCCGAAGATTTTACTTTAACCGGATCAAGTATAGAACTTTGTCCACGTAAAATCCAATATTTTATCACAAATTATTATCTTAATAACATTCGATGTCATTATCGTCTTGCAAGAGTTGATAATTCTACCCACAACCAGTGGAGAATGTAAATACGTTCTTTGTCTTACTGTGTCATATTTCATCACGTCAGAAGTATATGTTTCTACGAAAAGGGTCGGTAAAATATCAAAGCTTGCAAAATTAACACGCTCAAATGTAGTGCAGTGGAATGTAAAACCAATAAAGTGAGATAGACCCTTGAATATAAACTGAAAAAAGGAATTACCACGGATGAGTGGAGATTGTAGAAATGAAACCATAGGAAAGGGTCGAGTAGCGGAAACTCACCAGGGTTGCTTTGAAGAGAATGACACTTAACCTAACCAGTCAAATATGTAGATAACTTTCTTTTCCTTCATCGCCACTGCCATCCCTAAGAAAAGTGGCGGCGTCTTCAACTTTCTGCATTGACAACATTTTCCTTAGCTTATTCCTTCTTTTCTGAATCATCCTCCCTTTTTGACACATCTAATCCTTTCCTTGACCTTCTCCCCCCAACAGGTCCCATCCAACCCTCCCCACACACACACACACACCCAGTCGGCCATTCTTACCACATGTCCATACCATCACATTCTCGACTCATGAAATCGGTAATCTCGACCACCCTTCTACTTCCAGTTTCTCCTACATTTTCCAGGCTCTCAGGAAGCGAGATCCTCTAAATCCTCCTCAGTATCCTCGTTTCTTTTCGTTCCAGTTCCTAATCCTCCCTCCTTCTACTGCTCGTACCTGGTCTGATTACTATACAATAAATTTTTTGTTTCACTTGATCTGACGTTCTTTTGTATCACACACCCTAACCCTGCCACCTCTCTCAGTTTCTCTCTAGCCTCCCCTATCCTATTTACAACCTCCGGACTTCAAGTAAATTCTAAGTATTTAAACTTCTCTTACCTGTTTGAAATTTGTATGGAAATTTCTAACAGTCACTGCCAAATGACAAGTAGTAAGACGTAGACAAACTAGCAATGCTTAAACTGGTATTAAATTAGCAAAGGTGATAGCTGTGTCAAATGGATTGAGTTACTGTACTTTAGAATCTGAGTACTCGCCGTATAAATGTTTATATTTTAAATACATGGTCACACATCGCATCATCTAGGTAAAAGGGAATAATCATCTTTTAATTGAATCGCGAATTATAAAGAAAACGAACATGACCCAAAGAAAAGTGATGCCGAAAGACTCGATGTATAAAAACAGAAGTAGAGGGAATTTCACAGTGGCTAACTGTTATTGTATGTATGTATGTATCCAGATAGAATCTTTTAACTAAATGGTACATTTACACCCTTGAAACCACCCCTTTATAACAATAGTCTACGGCTTCTAAAACCAGAGTCATTGCTACGCTGTCGCATAAGCCAATAAACCCAATGACAACGAGCGTATCTTCACTGACTCTAACGGTATGCCATAGATACGAGCAGTAAATAAGGGGAATTCTTCTTAGCCTCTTGATTTGGCAGATTATATGTTAATACAGGATATTAGTAGATTTTTTTTATCTCATTGCAGTCACACTGGGCCAGTGAGAACTAGAAAGAGAAAGACCCAAAGCTGTTAAGCCCTAAAGCAAAAAATGACATGTATGTAGAAAAATGGAATATTGATGAGTTCTAAAAATGTTAAAGTGGTTTTCGTTTAAGATTTAACGGGCGTGATTTGTGTTAATATGTTGGTGGCTCGATAGACTGTTATGATACATGAACACTTTTTTTAATATGAATTGGTTTAAACGGCTTCCGTTGAAGTTTCACTGGGATAAAAGTTCTCCCGTTATCGTTTCCTCCGTAACTGAAGAAAATGAGAAAATATTGGTGCACTACAATGTGTAATCATGTACACACGCGTAACATTTAAATTTGTTATAGTCTTGATATATTAAGCCACAAAAACTTACTTTCAATTGATAAGTACCTCTGCGTTAGCCATGATTCGATTCTGGGCCTCTGGTCAAATTTCAGTGATAAACGGTCGATTCGTGACCATTCGGCTGTCAAATGTTATAAGTTGTTACCGACTTTGCTGTACTTAATTCTGACGAGTTAAAGTTCCGTGCGTGAAATCGTTAGCAAGCATTTTCCGCTTATGATAGCCGATTGGTAAAGGTTGTAACAGATGGCTTAAACACGGCGTTCCTTTTTTTCTATTCAGAACTTTTAAGTCACAGTGTCACTATATCTTGGGAATAACTTACATACAAAGGAAATTATAATTGCCAAGTAAAGATGCCCCAGTCAAGATTCGAGCGTGGCCTTTGCATGGGTGTGTTTGTGTGTTTATATGTGTGTGTATGTATATATATATATATATATATATAATATTATATATCTATATATGGTATATAAATTATAATATAATATATATATATATATATATAATGTATAATATATGCATGCATGTATATAATGAATTAATTCGTCATAAATCTTGGGCATACAGCCTTAAAGGCGAGTCTGTTGGCCAAATCCACAACGTTGTTTCGGGTAGTTACGGAGTTCATTGTTGCAGATATGATTGATTTAATTGCCTTGTTGGCCCAATTAAACCTGCGTGCTTTATAACAGAGAAGTTAATAGGTCCAGGTGATTAGTGGACTTGCGCTAATAATACACTGGATCAGTTTACCGACCGACTTTTGGCCAACTATTTTAACGTTGGTTTTCGTTGGCAGTTGATTTATTTTTCAGTGGTATTCGTATTTGACGATATTTTTTAGTCTAGTAATCTTTGTTATTATTATTTTGTATAAACCCTATTCATCTAGAACAATCCGACAAAGACCATCGACTTGAAATTCAGGCTTCCAAAGAATATGGTGTTCATTAGAGAGTAACCTAAGTTACCAGTGAGCATTTACTAATATTCCAATGCACATCATGGTGATAATGGGAAATTAAATAAATAAAAATTGAATTTAAATTTTGAAGTTGTTTACAATGGACGTAATTCGTCAGTGAGTTTGTCAAGTTTGACAGATTGGCTTGTCGAAGTTAAGAAACTCGAGCAGGCAGCATAAAAACCTACGGTAAAATGTCACAGAATTTCACTACAATTTTTTTCTAAGTGCCAGATAATTTAAAAGCTTTCTACAATACCGAAGGCGATGACAGGTTGTTAATCTGGGGCGCTGGAAGCAAAATATTTGCGTCATATATTTAACAAAAATGAGCAACTAATCAAATAATGACAAAGCATGCAAAGCGTGTTCTGGAATTAAGACAATGGGATAACTGCATTTAAGTCGAAAATCGATGGCAGATTATTTAACGTACTCACCATCATGGAACTGGATTAGAAAATGGTCAGCTGTCTTTATATCTCACTTTTTAAATCCTCCCCTTCAATGCTGTAATATATGTTAACTTGAATTGATATCATTTATCGTCACTACTGCAATGAGCATTCAAGTCGTCAACATTATGCTTACCTGCATCTTTTGCACTTTAACTCTTCTCCCCTCCCCCCTCCCCCTCCCCTCCCCTCCACCTCCCCCAAGTCCCCACACTCCCATAAACGCTCTTAGAATTCGTACCCCTCACACCTCATCATCTTGACAATCATCGCATATGGTTTGGCATTAACCCAGATATCAGACACCTATAAGTAAGGGCGAGGAACAAGTGTTGAAGCCCGGATTTTTTTTTTTTTTTCGATGTATGTTGGTACATACCAACTTTTTCAAGAGCAATTTTAGCTCGTAGTGTATGTGTTGAATGAGGATGAGTAGAGAGAGAGGGGATGAGGGGAGAGAGCGAGATTGAGAGAGAGAGAAGAGGAGAGCCTTGTAGTGGCTTTCAGGTGTAAAAGTGAAAACATATTACTGATATGGAACTTTGGATAATAATGTGGCTTAGTCACCACCAAAGTAGCGCCACCACCCCATCCCTACCTCCTCCTACTCAATTTTCTTCTCACTTTCGGGCAATATTTTCATCCCAAGTACTGGGCATTATTAAAAACTACGATGGCAAATGTTTCTGATGTTATATGTGCATGTGGGCTGCCTTCTCTTAGAGGTCCTAGAACGTTGCCAAAAATAAAGCACAGTTGTCATTCACAGGCGATATTCCTTAATCTGCCACCTGCCTCGCTCAGAAATATGGACTACATCGGCTTCCCATAGAAGGTTGCTTATAAAAAGAATATAATGTAAGCCTTAGGAAGGTTGATTAATAAAAGAATATAATGTAAGCCCTATAAAGGTTGATTAATAAAAGAATATAATGTAAGCCTTATGAAGGTTGATTAATAAAAGAAAATTATAATGTAAGCCCTAAGAAGGTTGATTAATAAAAGAAAAGTATACTGTAAGCCCTAAGAAGGTTGATTAAAAAAATTATAATGTAAGCCCTAAGAAGGTTGATTAATAAAAGAATATAATGTAAGCCTTAAGAAGGTTGATTAAGAAAAAAAATTATAATGTAAACCCTAAGAAGGTTTATTAATAAGACAATATAATGTAAGCCTTAAGAAGGTTGATTAATTAAAGAAGAATATAATGTAAGCCCTAAGAAGGTTGATTAATAAAAAAGAATATAATGTAAGCATTTAAAAAGTTGATTAATAAAAGAAGAATATAATGCAAGGGCCTCTTTGGGGGGGTGGGAGGTAGTGTCATCAGTGCACGACTCACGGTGCACTGTTGGCATTACTTGAGGCTCTTTACAGCTTCTCTTCGGCCACTAGCTGCAACCCCTTTCGTTTCCTTGACTGTGCCTACTTTCATATTCTCTTTCCTAACAATTCTTTCAGTGTAACTGCGAGGTTTTCCTCCTGTTACACTTTTTCGACGTTTTTAGTCTCAATTTCCCTTTCAGCGTTCATTCACCTCATAGGTCTCAGCGCTTGGCCTTTAGCCTGAATTGAATTCTATATTCCAATTCCAAAAGCCTCGAGTATTCCCAGATCCATGTCAGCAGTGATCGACATTTTATTTCCTAAGTGTGATTTTCCTTACTAGTTCGGGAAATTGACGAGCGGAGTGCCTTAAAGGATATGAGAAGAATGGCAGAAATTGACTCGGTCTTCTCACAGGCAACCGCATCAAATGTGGGACACTCTTGCCATAGTTTATGCGAATCCAGGATATAAAACCAATGAACGTTTCTTAATAAATATTTCTTAAAATTGTCTACAATAGCGAACGTTTCTTGCTGCAAATTGTTGCCGCTGAAGAAGAACAATAAGGACGGTTCTCAAGGAAAGCTTCCATGGCGTGTCTAAAACAGGAACGTTGTAATGGCAACGTTTGCCAGTAAGTGATAACGGTAAAAATGTTCTTAAATGAAAGCTTCTCGTCTTTTTCGGAAGTGATTAACGGTTGTGATAAGATGTAAACTGAAACGGTTTTGCAAGATATCTCATGATTCCAAATAGAGGCCTTTCACTTGTGTGTCACCTCATTTCTCGATTACTGGTGTTGTAACCTCACAAGAGAGTGAATTTGACACAGAATTATATAGTTCCATCAAACAGTTTGGTTAAATTTCATACGCATTTTGTGTCCAGTCATTCAAAAATAAAAATAAAAATATTCAGAAATGTTCAAATAATGAATATTTCTGTTTGTTAGATTTGGAGGTTATGAAATTCCCATGTCCGACTTGCCATAATCCTTCGTTTCTCGAAATCCTTTGTAAAGGGAATTGACTTTGACGATTCATCTGTACCTTTGCTTTTTTTTTTTTTTTTTTTTTTTTTTCCTTGCGCTTTTTACTTGTAGATACCTCGCAGACGTAATGGTAATGTTCACGTCCGGGTAATTGTCTTTAACTGACAGACATTCATTTTTTTTACCCTCGTCTCATATGTATGTATATATATGTGTGTGTGGAGAGAGAGAGAGAGAGAGAGAGAGAGAGAGAGAGAGAGAGAGAGAGAGAGAGAGAGACTTAAGCTTATCCGCCGTAGCGGTTGATTGATGGAGCGAGTGGGGCCAACTTTTAATTAAGCTCACACCAGGAGAACTTTGGAATTGGAATAGAGAGAACTTCGACAGTGGCCCAGACGTGGGCTGTGATGGAAAGACTTTAATTGTTAATATTAAATCTTCCTCTTCCTTTCATAATATCTCTCTCTCTCTCTCTCTCTCTCTCTCTCTCTCTCTCTCTCTCTCTCTCTCTCTCTCTCTCTCTCTGTTGTGTTCAGTCGCTCACCTATTCAGAGAATTTGGCGTTGGGATACAAATTGTGATAGAGCGCGTGCACCTGCGCACTTGCAAGAGAATGAAAAAGTTCTGTTGTTTAGGGGCCACTTAATTTCTTCATCTTTTGTAAGTTATGTAAAGGAATAAATCGCAATTTTCAATAATGAAAATCGGATGTTCATTTTCGTTGTTTGGTTGGCTGTCTCCACAACTACAGCAACTACAGCGTAAACACGAGTTGAATTATTTTCCTTATTCTATGCGAATGTTTGTTGAATTCACTGGTTCCTATCCAGATCCGAATGATAAACGGATTGGATTTTCATTAAATCTTTGCCGATTGCTTATCCACGAGTCTAGTTAATGGTCGTGACCTACATCTGGAATCGAGCAAACATGTGAAAATTTACCCAATAAACTATACCCAAGTTTATCGTAGACCGAAAACTTATTCAGTTTTAGAAGTCTGTCACTGTGTGAGCAATTACTGAAACTCAGATTTAACGTTTTTTCGTGTGGTGATACCGCAGTTAACTTTTGCACCCGAAAGTATTTAGAGAAATCCTGTCCGATTCATATCCTTTGTGTTCAGCGATATTCGTCGTCTGGGGTCACCATTTAAAAGAATAAAATCCTGGATTTCAAGGATGCATTTTGAGACGCGAGAGCAAAGTCAAGTGTCAGAGCTGAGAAACTGAAAGTTTCACAGTATAAACGATGGAAAGCATAAAACATTCACCCTTCTTTTCAAGTCTCTATATATATATATATATATATATATATATATCCTATATATATACATATATATATATTACATATATATATAATATTATATAGATATATATATATATATATATATATATATATAATATATATATATATTATTTCATTTTACCGTTCAGACTCTTGAAACATCGTTACGACAAGGAATTTTTTTTTTTTTCAGCGGCCTCAGATATTGGCTGTTGTTTTCTCTCTATTCCTCTGTTATTTATCTCCAACCGTAGCCATACACGTTGGCTATTAACACTCTTACTGTGGCTCAAGCATAAGGATATTCCACTTTTCTGGAACTCCTATTTAGCAGATTTTGTGCAAATCTCTTGTGATTTTTGTTACATAAAACGTAGTTGACCTCCGTCGGTCACATTTTCCCAAAGGGTAATCTTTATATAGACAGTGTTGCAAGGCATTTTTTATTTTTGCCGTCATCACTGATGCCCGATATATCATTTTGAGAAAATTCATTAGTTCGATTTTGGCTAAATATGATTTGTGATTTTTTTCATGAGATAATGAGATTCGTGACCATGTAGGGTTGCATATTTTTTTCGTATTTTGTCACCAAGGGAGGTCTCAAGAAATTCTGATGTTCAATTGTTCAATTTTGGATGGCACCTATGTCGACTTGAATGAGCTTTTGGGCACGACCTGTGTTGTCTGTCTGATCTGGGCACAGTTTAGTGGAAATATCTTATGGGGAGAAAGGTGATAAATGGTAGAATGACCAGGTTGTATTTTGATGAAGAAAGGAAGGTTATCGGTAAATGGAAGACGAAACCATCCATGTTACGAAATGGCCTAAGCAGTCGACAGTCGTGCTTACTGAAAAATAATTGTGTAAAGACTAATAATTTTGCATAAAATTATTTTTACTTCTTTCTAGATATCCAGTTACGTCTGTTTGTTTGCTGGAAATATGTGAAGGAAACTCCAAATATTTAATATTTAGCTACTGAAAAGTTGTAGAAAGTAGGTTATATATAATGGCGTTAGGGCTCCTCAGGTGTGCTGTTCCGAAGAGAAATCGGCAGGTGTTAGATTGTTAGGTTTTCAAAATGTTAGGCAACTTTCAAAAAGTCCAATTTGGTCAGCTTAGGGTCAGGATAGGTTTAGGGCAAGGAGAGGGAAGTTCGTTCGTGTTTTCTTTTGTGTAGACGTTGCGTTCACTGTTGGAATGTGAAGTAATCTCTCCAGGTATGTTTTGCTGTTCAAATAACATGAGAATAATTGTTTTGAAAACAACCCCTTAGTCTAATATATTGTCAGTAGAAATGTATGTCATTAATCATGATTTTTTGTTTCCTTCTCCTTTTTCTGAAAACTCTTTTTGTTATTCATCCTCATCTCTTCAACCCAAATTCCTTCTCTCTTTCTCTCTTCTCTCTCTCTCTCTCTCTCTCTCTCTCTCTCTCTCTCTCTCTCTCCCACGGCCGTGCAGGTGGAGTGCAAGAAGGCGCAGCCGAAGGAGGTGATGTTACCGACGAGTGTGGGTCGTGGACGAGGAGGCGGGCGCGGGGGCTACGGTGAGTTGGTGATGGTGTCGCCTGTGCCGCCACTCGCCACCTACCGCTACGCGCCCTACTCCCTGCCTGCCGCCGCCGCTGCGGCTGCTGCATCGACACAGGTGCCGCTGACCAGCCTGTCGCAGGTGACACCCGCGTCCCTAGGCGGGCTGGCCACGGTAGGTGCCGCGGCAGCAGCAGCGGCGAGCGGTATGGTCTCAGGCCACCTGGCCACGGGCCTCCCTGGCTACGGGGCCATGTACGGGTTGGACGCGGGCGTGGGCGCTGCCAACGCCGCCATGGATTTGAGTGGCTGCAAGCGGATGGCTTTCACGACGCAGCCCGCCACCACCAACACAACTAATTCTCTGGGTTACTCCGTGTCCAACCTACTGGGCATGCAAGGCCTCACCGTGCCCACGTACCCCATCCCTGTGGGCCTGTGAGCGCCCACGCCCACGTCCCCCCCCCGCGCCCGGGCCCCGGGGCGTCGCGGACCCTGGGAGTAGGCGCACAAGCAAGCAGCAGAAGCAGCGCGTGTCAGCAAGAGCATCAGCAGCCGCTGGCCGCCGCCGCCGCCGGGGCCCTCCAGCAATAATCATGAAATAGGATCAGGGAGGGGGGTGGGAGCGGGCGAGCTGCGGGGCGGCCCTCGAGAGAGACCTCTCACTCACTCCAACCGCCCCTCAGGCCGACCCGCTCCTTCCTTCCCGACCACCTCACCCTACCGTAGCTGCCGAGCCAAGCTTGCGTGCGACCACAAACTTTACTTGGCTGGTAACCTCCTGGCTCGACAGACAGACCATCTATCTCGCTCTCGGGGCTCCAACCCATTGCTCCGAAGAGGTCACAGGGCGGGGAACCGCGTTGCCTCGGTCAGAGACTGAGGTCACACACTTCGAGTCGATGGCTCTGGGAATGCACAGCCCCTCCCCTCCCCTCCTTCGCGGGCTACTGCACATGGCTTGGGGACCTGGGGCGGCGATGGTGACGATGCCAGTCAGGAGGAACCATTAAGATATATTACTTATTATTATTATTATTATAATATTAATCATATCATCATCAGCTGAGGCAGGGCTGGGACGGTCAAAAGACCTTCACAGATGTGTGGCTGTGAAGGGCGTGTTTGCAAGGGTCCCTGGGTACCTCAGCTGTTTTATTTTTTTGAAACCCTATCGGTATCGGTACCTGCCAGGCCAAAGATTACACCAAATAATAATAACTATTGTAGGTGATCGTGCCCAAGGCCACAGCTGTATCACACAAGCTTAAGTTGCTCTTAGTATAATCACACGTCATTATAATAATTGTCTAATTTTTCTAGTCACTGCTTTATCACCTTTGATTTCCTTTTGCTAGTCTTCATGATTAACATCTTCAGTATTACGTAGCTTTCCATACTAACCAAGTAAAGTTTGACTTGCACAAAAGTTGGTATATACGAAAGAAAAAAATATGTATAGTTTGCCACCCTCATTCATTGGACAGGAGTGCCTACGCTCCCTTCATACCCTTAGACAACAAGGGCGTAAGGGCGAAGGTTCTCCTGGCCTCTTAGCTATCCAGTGGCATGCCATGGTTCGGGGCTATGTTTAGAATGACCTTATATGGGAAGGCTGGACGTTTGTTTTTCGTTTTTTCATCTTTTTTTCTCGAACGGTTGTTGCAATGTGGTTGTTGACTTTAAACCCACACGGGGGTCAGACAGTGTTAGGGCTTTCTCTGTATTAGTTTGTACAAGTAAATACAGAATGCATATTATGATTCAATAATTTCCAGTATTATAATTCACTTTTTTCCAATGTCTATGCAAATGAGAGGTAAAAAAAATATTCACGTTAATGTCAAGCTTCGATGTCTCGTCTTCCCCTTGTTGTCAAGTGCAGTGGTGAAGTTCTTGTGAAGTACTAAAGTACATCATCCTTAAGTGATAAGAAGCAAGCTATTATAATAAATAAAATAAATAATATTAATGATAATATTGAAAGTGATACTGCTGTATTGATGTAAATAGGTCATAGCTCTGTTCTGCTCTCCTGTCTCGAAACGTGGTACTTCTGTTGGTACTTACGTAGGCTATGTACTTAACTGTACCATTGTACTTAACATGGACCATGGTACTGGCGTGAGTCGCTGCAACACTTGCGTAAGTTGAGGCCCCTTTTTTTATATGATCCTCTGTCTCTCTCTCCCCTGTCTCTCTCTAAGTGCAAAGAGACCCAGCAGTATTTACATGGTCCAAGTATGTACGTCATGTTGTTGTTTCAAGTCTGTCTCTCTCACGGCCTCCTCCAGGCGCCTGTGGTGGTTAAAATGGACCACGTGTTATTGTTGTTTCAAAGTCACTCGAAGTCGTTGCAGTCCACTTTATTTGACAATACTTAATTAAGCTAAATGGTAAGGTTAAAGGCCATGTACTTATGCGGGGTCGGATGTGTTTTTTTATATATTATATATATTATATATATAATTTACCGTAAGCCAAATAGTACTTAAACGGGGCCACCGACTTACGCAATATGCAGTACTTGACGTAGCCACTTTACACGTGCTGCATAAAAAGGTTTGGATACCAGTCTAGGAGAGTCTTATACATTTACCTGCGTACAATTAACCCCTTGAAGGTTGGGGGATGAGCTTACGCGCCGGCGTAGACAGAAGGTGCGCACCCCTGACCCTACAGGTGTTAATGTTGATGATAGTGATGATAGTGTCAAGATGACTATACAGCTGTGTTGCAGATGTTTTTTTTTCTTTTTTTCTGTATGCTCACATTGTCTTCTATATGTTGTTGTTTTTTCTTTATTTATTTTGTGTTTGGCTTGGCTATAACCGCGCCCCCCCCCTCCATAGTTATAACACAGAAAAGTAGAAAACTGTAGAAGGTTACTTGTAGACTAGCGCTCTCTATATATTTACGCATACCTGTGGTAACTTTAACTTTTTTTATTTTAGTTTGAAGACCTATTTTTCTTGACCTAGGTAGTTGGGGAAGTTGCCCTCCGCTACTTCATCATAGGACTAAAATCCTTCAAAGTTTATAGTTAGAAATATATTGCAAGTGTCCTTTGAATCGTATAAACATTTTTATCGTAGTTTTTAATAATGAATTTGAGTAATGTATTGAAAAAGTAGATTATGTGAGTACTTAAAGCGTAAGGCTTCATTCATCTCTGAGAACAGCTATAGAGCTCTACTGCATCCAAAACACACACACACTTTTTGATTCAAAGTAATTCACCTGGTTTTTTTGGCATAATAACTACTATCTGAACATCAAATGATCATTATATTAAATGTTCTATCAGGGACAACCACTCAGGCACTTTACTTTTATGTATTTAGAACAGCACCTTCCGAGTATTTATAGTTTTCTCCAAAAACTAAAAATGCCGAAGAAAAAATAAACAACTAACTAACGGAAAATCAAATTTGCATAGCAACAATTCAAAACTTCTCTTTGCTTTTGTGTAGATTAAAGTGAAAAAAGTCAAACTTTTATATGTATATATTCTTTAACTTTCTGGCGAGCAAAGGCAATCCATATATTGTACAGTATATATCAAACTAATATCTATATATACATGTGTATATATACATATATTATATACATATATATGCATATATGTATACATACATATATATATATGTATATATGTATGCATACATTTATATGTATATATATGTATGTATATATATGTATATATATATAATATATATATATATATATATATATATATATAAAACAGCGATCAAACAGTATAAATCAAACCAAATAATATATCCGATTCCAAAGAATCTTACGAAGAGAATATGATGCACAATCTGAATTGTAAAAATAAAAAAAAAGTAATGATAAAGCTTATGTTTTAGGCAATGTGTCAAGTCAAACAAACAAACAAAAAAATACCAAAGTCTCGAGACAATATAAGAAGAAATTACAGAAGTGAAAGAGGTTCAACTATATTTATATATTAATGTATATCTTTTGGTTGAGACAGAGCTGGGTTTAATATATATCATCTTACAGTGGTCTATAAACTTTCAACAACAACAATAACAACAGTAAAAAAAAAAACAACTACAACAACTTTGTTAATGATGATAGTGATAGCCGCGGGAAGCCCCTTTACATGAACCTAATATTATTAGCTGTGGTTAAACCTGACACCAGTTCAGTGATGGTTATAATAGCTCAACGATTTAAAAGGGGAGGTTCATTGCATACTTCATCGTCGCTAGATCAGATATTTTATACTTTTATACTAACTAGTTGGTAAACAAACTTTAGGGGGAGTTGTAGAGGCACTATTATAAAAATGCTTCTTTTCTAGGAATAATTTCTGGTAGGTTTTTACGAAAAATAACAAAATGAGCTGCCAGTTTTTGACAGTTGTATCGTTTGTGTTTCCCGTTTCATATATTATCAGTAGAGCGGGGTTTGGTTTTTGTGGAAGAGAGCACGTGTCATGATAAAACAGGTGTTAACTAAGAAGTATAATCATAGTAGTGAGAGTGTAATTATCGTAGGATGCTCGTGCTTTTGTTTTTTGGCTAGGCAGTTTTTTTTTCTTTTTTTGCAAAATAGCGAAAATAACTATAAAATTGTAATGAAATAGATATGCACAGCGTTGGAAGGAAATGGATATATATCTGCTCAATCTTACAAGTTAATACTGATCGTCGTCTATTCAACGTCCTCTCTCCTCTCCTCTTTTCTCTCTTCTCTCCCTCTCTAGCTCTCTCTCTCTCTCTCTCTCATTCTTTCTCTCTGTAGAATTTGGCCATGAGACCTTGGATCCGGGGGGGTTGGCACCCTCTTCCCCCCTCCAGCTTATGGAATAGCTTTATAGAGACGTAAGTCTTTTTTTGATATCTGTTTGTCCTTAAGTATTCCATTTCTTATTAGAGTTCCTATAGCTACTCCCGAATCTTCAGTTCATTGTCACATATCGTGTATTTTAGATTGTGCTGCAAAAAAGAGCACTTCTTTTTCATTTTATACATATATTTTTTTAGTGTTCAATTATATAAGCTGCCGAGAAAATAAGAAATATAAGAAAAAAAAACGCCCGTAATCATTATGAAACAGGCCGTTGTAGGTAAGGGAAAATGGGGAGGGAGTTTTAAGTAGTTGAAATATAACTGAGGAAAAATATATATAAATACATATAAATATATACTTTTTTACATTAGTTTTTTATCTTTTTGGTTGTGGTTTGGTATGGTACAAGGCTTCTCCGATACAGGAATGGTAGATCTTCATGACACTAGAAATATCTTGCTAGAGTATTTATTAGTTCTAGATTTTAAGGAAGGCTTTCAACGTCAAGTTGTATGCGGTTCACTCGAAAGCACTTGTTTTTGGACTACCTATTGCGTATGCACACTAGTATACACGTGCGTATTTGTTGGCGTGCGCGTGTGATTTTTCACGTATATACATGTATATCAATAATGTCTGTGCGTGTATGCATAAATATGCAGACATGCCCTTACGTGTATGTGTAGATATGTGTATATACTCATGCCAGTGCCTGAATATACATAGTGTATGGATGTGTGCATATGTCAAGTATTTATATATAAATGTGTGTATATGTATAGCGTAACTTAAATGGTATTAGGCGATTACGAAATCCGAGACCCCCGTGGCTGCTTGAAGTCGAGAAGGGATTTAAGACTGATGAAACCATAAAAGAACAAAAGGGTCTACAGAATATCAGAAATCAAAATGAAATAACCTAAAAAAAATAATAATAAAAGTTCAAGGCGTCATGAGGCCCGTGCCTGCTATTGTTCAATTGTTTTAACTGTTTAGTCTTCATACGACATGGGTCCATTTGTATTTTTCCTGCAGTTCTAGAAAAAAGAAAACAAATAATAAAAAAAGTTACGTAGCTGTGAATATAAATAATAATCGTCATTATTACTGAAAAAAAAATAAAAAAACCTGTCGGTGTCTAGTAGCTATGGAGCGGGGCCGTGCACACTTAATAATCAATTTACGTCAAAGAAGAGCCTATAGAAGACAATGCCCTTACAAGGCTTTTTTTCATGAATGGCCTATGTGATTATTTAGTACTTAATTGGTACCAAATGACAGGGTTTTGGTTATGAAATTCCATTTAAAGAGGCCTTTGAATTTTTTCGTAATGTCATGTGCCAATGATAATATATACTAGTTTAACATAGGCATCAAGCCTTGTATTATAACTGTTGATAGAATAAACAAACTTTTGACCGTACATTTCCTGTTTGTCTTTATCTAGATAGAGCCCCTTTTAGAGTAGTCAGAACTAGCCACGTAGAGCTCTCATAGATCTTTTTTAGAAAGATTTGAAAATTCGTAGAGAGAAGATGATGATGAAAAAAAAATTATAAAAAAAAGGTGTGATTTCATTTAAAATCGTCACCAACACCTTTTTTCTTTTCCCTCAAGGAAAATGAAATGAAAGAATTAATGCCTAGACCGAATTGCTCTTGAAATTCTAATATCTTGTTTTCATTTCTTTGATTTTGATTATTATTGTTGTTATTATGCTTTATTTTATTATACTCTGCAATGACAGACACATCACCAGGTTCTTGTTCCTTTCCTTTTGTTTTTTTTTTCATAGACTGCTCTACGCTTTCTCACTCTCACACTCTCTCTCTCTCTTTTTTCCCTTCTTTTGCTAGTTCTGTCTCCCTTTCTGTATATAAATATATATATGTGTTCATATATATATTTATCAACCTTGTATGTATCATATATCTATTTTTATCTATCATTATCGTCTTGTTGTATCTCTATGCACCTCTCCATTCTCAAGAGAGGGTGTGGGGTAAATATAAGCCTGGTTATTTAAAAAGAATGTGATAATGTAATATGTATACATATATGACATAAATTACATAAATATATATATCAGGTGGAGATCACAACTTTCTAAAAACATAAAGAAAAAAAGAATTAGCAACTGGTGTGTGGCCTGCCCAGTGCACTCTGTACACGAATCAAGTCAGTTCATCAAAAGTAGCAAAGAAAGAAGTTAAACAAATAGAGAATATAACAAGTTATGAAACTCAAAAAATAGAAATAATGATGATTCGCTTCAGATTACAGTTGAATGAGATTCCGAACGAAAAGAAAAGAAATGAAAATCAAGTCAGTCGAAATGGTTTGTTGGTGAGCGTTATGACATACTCGGCTCGCGCTCCCAGTGACCAAGGAAGGGTCTATAGCATAAATACACCGTTACTTAATATCCTCTTTTTTTAGCGGAAAAAAAGAACTCTGTCTAGTTGTCCCTGTTGGACATTTAATCTTAATGATTCCATTTTGGAGATGTGGTTTTTTATTATTATACATCAGCATCCCCCGAGAGTGGGCTTTTTATAGTCATTTTAATGCAATTAGATTTTCACACACTTAATTTGGGGCATCCAAACCTTTTTGTGTCCAGTTTTCAATTGCAGTCATAAATGTCATCAACTATTGAATGCCTTCATGATAAGGTGTCTGATCTAGTTCTTTTTCTCTTTCCTCTCAAATGTTCTAGATCTAGTTTGGTCGCTGGGAGCTCTCCCTGATGGTATGTATTTCTTCTTGTTACTATACTAGCCACCCAGGGCCACCCTACACCAGGTCCGCCCACTTATGTCACCCTCTCCCGTGCCTGCCGTAGTAGGTGCTGCTAAATTAACTCTCGAGATATATATATATTATAATTCTGTCACAAAGTCACTTGTATATAGATCATCAGTCTGTATTCTGTAGAGATTATCATGACCCTAAGTCATTCTGTCACTACGTCAGTGAGCAACACCTCTCCCTTCAGCGGCGAGCGTGAGGGAAGAGTGACGTCCTCTGAGAGGAAGAGGAACATCCCTCGATAGTCCTCCTGTCGTAGGATGCTCCTCTTCTTCCTCCTCCCGTGGTCAGCCATCGTGTAGTGTAGTCCTTGGGGGCCAATCACCTCACCCGAGCCTGTTCTGTTTGCGTATTGTAATGTAGCCCACATGAAAAGCAAAAAAAAAAAAAAAAAAAAAAAAAAAAAAAAAAAAAATACTGTATATAAAAAAAACTAGCCATAAAACCCAGCAAAATAATAAAGAAGAACTAAGAAATAAATTGGAACTAATTCTCTAAAAGAAGAAATCCAAAAGAGCATAAAAGAGATAGAGAGCCTGTGCTGCCCCACCCCACCACATCGGAGAGACAATCGAATTATGAAACAGATTTTGTCATATCCGAACGGTACAAGATTTATTGCGGAAATGAGAGAGAGAAAAAGGAAAAAGCCAAAACTAATTTCCACCTTTTTTTGTAATCATATATATTTGTATGTCTAATGCTAAATTTTTATCAACATTTGTTTATTCCAATTCTCACAGATATTAGCTTGAACAGATTATCTGGGGCATAGTCCAACTTGTCACACAGTTGAAGCATTAGGGTAAGTGTTCTCTGGAACAAGCATTAAAATCTCTTCTTCGTCAGTGAAACGCAAGAACATCATGTTCATTTCAGCTTTGTGTGGAAATTATGGAAGACGTTTAGTTCATGACAGTTATTATTTTTCCCTGAAAATATCCAGAGAAAATAGTTTGCCATTAGAGTCTTCATAAAAAGAACGACAGATCTCTGAGAAGAAAGTACCAAAAGTTTTCATGTCATTTCATTATGTCACAAGAGATCTGTTTTTGCTTTGCTTGAATTTCAATAGTCACTTGATGGAAGAGGTCATGTCAATTTTCTAATCCTGTTAGTCATTTCTCAAAACATACATGAACACATTATACATCTATGTTGGAGTACCTGAGTTCCCTCTTGAGTAAATGTGTGAGAGTTTATTTTCCAGAAATCATTTGTGTAATGCCCTTGCAATTTGTTGTTCACAGTATTTAGTATTAGCAGAAAAAAATCAATGATTTTATTCACTAGAATAAATTGCTCAATGCTAAAAAAAATTATTTGGCTTGTAAATGTATATATTTTTAGGTATGATTGTAAAGTAAAGGAAAATTTTATACAATGTGAAAAAAAAACTGGCATTCATGTAAAAGGAAATTGACAAGAGGTGTGTGTGAATTTATGAATGAAAGTAAGTTAGTTGTCTGAAAGAAGTTGAGTTGTCTGTATGTCCTCATCATTTGTGCATTGTGTATAATGCTGTGAAAACCCTTGAGCCTTCCCCATGGAATGAATGCAATGCTCTCACATGGTAACATTTGAGAATGGTCACGTAACGAACTTTTTTCCACATTACTACTAACAAGTGTACACCCATTTTCTACAAGCTCTTAATAATGGCACTGGTCCAGACACGGAATCTTGGACGCCAATGTTCCTCATAGGTACTCCTGCTTCTGATTGGGAACCGAAGACATATTTTAAAAATAAAAAAAGAGAAAAAAAAGAAAAAGGGAAAAGAGATATAACACAATAAAACCAGTCAATGGTTAAACACTGGGAGTCATGGATGGTACGTAAAATCATTTCCGAGTCATATTTGTTTTACATTTATTTGATATTGTGGGCAAAAGACGCCTGATTCCTTTTCAGATAGAAGTTTTCATTGAGATGCTCTTGCACTTGCTTTGCAATAACTGCTTTTGATTTGTCATGAATTTCTTTGAATTATATGTGACTGAAATCGTCTTTGTACAGTAGCTAACTAAAGCATCATCGTCTCTGCAGAAAGGAATCGGGGTCTTTTTTCATTTTTGACATATATTTATAAATTATAAATATGCTGGGACAGGTTCGAGTGCGGCTAAGTTTCCTCCATTTAATACCTCGGGCATCACCTTGGAATAAGGAAAAAAGAAAATGGGCTTCATCATTTTGCCATTCTAGTTTTCAAATAAAGATTTAAAAAAAATAAATAGAACAATGGCGAAGAGGACAATGGTGGAGGAGGAGCAGGAGTCATTTTCATGATTTTATTCTCGGTCTTTTGGAGAGAGAAAAAAAGTCCATATAACCACTTTTCACTTAAGTTGTCTTGACTTGACTTTTTTATTGTTATGGTTATTATTATTGTTATTATTATTATTACTATTATTATTATTTTGTCTCCTCTTTTTAAAATAATTAAATCTGTAGTTTTGTAGAACCTGTAGCAAACTTAGTCTCAGGTTGTTGCCGGAGGTATCTTAGTTTTTGAAGCTTTGTCATATGCCAATATAAACTTAGTATTTTTTTTTAAAGTAAATGCAGTACCAAGCTAATAAAGATATCTTACTTAGAATTGTAATTGCATGTCCAGTGCTATAGTTTATTACCATGTAGGAATTAGCCCCAAAAATCTGTTTCGCGTAGATTAATCTGTCTTTTCACTTCTTCTTTAATCAAAAATATTGTTTAGAAAATTTAACTATTTTTCCAATTGGATCAGAAATAAGGTGCAGATTTCACAATAATGATCACCACAAGAGCACTGAATTAATTTAATAAAAAAAAAATTGAAAGACTGCAGGAGGAAAACGCCTTCAAAAGGAAGCTTTGCTCTTGTCGCCAGAGCGTGTGCAGATTTCAACGAGCAACCTTGAAGACTACTACCGGGCATGGAATACTCGGAGACTTGGGTAGTCTTACAAGGACCGTTGACGCTGCCAGAAAAATTCGGCGCTTTAAGCCAGACAGGAACAGCGGCTTCCCTTTGAGGCGTTGCAGTTCCTCCCCCCTGCCCAGAGAACGCGATTGTTAACGACATGTCTTTCTGTTGTCTTCTTTGCAGGGATCCAGGCAGCCGCATATGCCGCCTACGCAGGTCGCGGCTATGCCAGCTACCCGAGCTTCGGGTTTCCTTACCCAGCAGGTAATTTGAACTCGGGTGTTGCTGCGCTTTGTCTCCCCCACCCGGTCGATGTGGGGTTCTATAACCTGCATGCATTGCAGTTGTAACTCTACTTACACTCTGCAGATGGGAGATGGCTTCTTCGATTCTTCTTAGTAGATCACATTCACTATAGAGAGACCTCCAATTAATCTTTCATTGGTTTTCATTTGGCAATATTATTCATGATACACGAACGCTCCTCCGAGTTTTTGGGAGGAGGAAAATACACGTCATGGTGCAATGCTTTGTGCTGGATATTTTTTTTTTTTTAATCATCGACGTGTGTTTTATTGTCTTTTCAGTCAAGCTAATTTTTCCCCCATTTTTTGGAAGTGCTCTGCAGATTTCAAATACAATGTCATTTTTTGGAAAACAACTTTTTGTTACAGTGCCGTCACCCAATTGTTGAGTTTACGAGCATAGGATCTATACATATTTTGAGAAAAAGAGATCGGAATATAAAAGAGAAAAAAAAAAGTAATTTACTAAAACCATAGCAACTCTGCAAACATTTTATATTAGCCATATGATTTGTTTTATACCTGCCTTAATATTTCTTTTCCTATCTCTCTCTATGATTAAACAAAGAGCGTCGTGAAAAGAAGCATTTTCACCCATTATCTTTTGGCTTTGATGCATGTGACTTTTTTCCCCTATTAGTGAGCATTTACTACTACATGATGAAAGTAAATAACTCCCTAACGCAGCCCAGCAAAGTTGTAGGCAAGAGTATTATTTGTACTGTAACTGTAGGGTTTGGTAGGCATCTCTAGATTATGGTTTTTCTCTGGTGCAGTTTCTGTAGGCTGCCAATTATCTCGTTCTGCGTAGTTTATTCGTACTGTAATTTGTAAGACTCGATAGAAGTAATGTTTTTTTTTTTTGTATTTTGTTTTTGTTTTTTTTTTCTTTTCATTTCCATTAACCCTTTCGGCGATATGGGAACGGATATAAGTATGATGAAAGGAAAAGCTGTGTCATTTTTCATCTTTTATTTTTTTCTTTCCTTTTTTTATGGAAGAAGGCACATGGTTGGGTATCTTTTCAACGACTAACCTGAATGAAATTTTTGTCCTACTAACCATGATTACTCTTTGGAAAGGTAGCCAAAACCAGCCAGTTTTAGTGCAATTGCAATGCTATTTTTTTTTTACGGATCTCACTTGAGAGTCTTGATCCGAAAGAGGAGAAAATTTTTGTATACAAATCTCGGATGGTATTTCTAATATCAAGAGTTTTCCTTCTCTCTCTCACTCTATTTTTTTCTCCTTCATCAGTGAATCATACCGTATTGTGTCTGAGTTCCCCAAGCAGAAGGAGTAATAGTGAAGTGTCTGGTCCATATCGTCGTACAGTGTGTAAAAAATAAAAAAAATAAAACGAGGGCTAATTGGTAGAGTGGTGTGGTATGGCCCTCTCTCTCTCTCTCTCTCTCTCTCTCTCTCTCTCTCTCTCTCTCTCTCTCTCTCCATTCTTATTCAAGACTTATTTTTACTGAATCTATTTTCTTGCACTTATCTGTACTCGTTTTTGCGTTATCTGTTTTCCTATACTTACTTTTATCTGTTTACCTTTACTTGACCTGTACTCATTACGTTCCTTTTGCTTTTATTCTGTCATTTTGTTACTGTTGCATATATATATTCATATATATATATACCACTATCTCAGTAGCCAGTGTGTTGGTAGTTGTAGCAGCAAGATAGTATACGGAGTGATCTTTTTTCATAAAACCAGTCATCTGACATCACCTACCCTATTGGAGGTACAAAACACTCACCTCAAGATATGCTATTAGCTTTGTTAACTTTCCTTAAGTTATTTTCTTGTAAAGTACTATATGCAATAATTTTTCATTCAGTCATGACTCCCTTGTTGTAACTTTACTGCCATAGCTTCTCCTGTTTTTTTTTTTTTATGTTGACATGTCATTCGAAGTAAATAATATATATAAAAAAAGCTGCTACGGCAATTTTCTTGTGTGTCAAAAGGATTCAGTCAGTGTTGATGTCCACAGCTTGTTGTTATTTACCCTTATCAGAAAGACTCAGATAGTTGTTGAAATAATGAAAAGTTTCAGTCAATTTAGGTGAAATAGATTTTGATTTTCTCTATTTCTTTTCCCAGGGATTGTTGGAATTTTGCCTGATGGCAAGTTTCCATTGGGAGAATATATCGGTTTGAATCCTGCTTTAAACCTGGTTGGGCACTCCTGAATTGAACACACACTCGCGCCAGAGATTGAGCCCAAACTCTCATGCCTTGTATATAACCCTATGGACCTTATAGTGCTACCTGCGGCGCCCTTCTCAACTCTCTCTCGCCGTGTTCACTAAAGGGCAACATGATTCTCCTCTGTGATGATATACTATTTATTTGCTGATAAAAAAAAAAGATAGCTTTTCAAAGACATGGATGAAATAACAAAAACGAAAAACGAAAAAGGCTCCCGTGACAGATAACATAATATATCTCTTTACCCAAAACCCAGAATATATTTGTTATGGTGATGAGTAATTTGAGAATTTAAATTTTTTTTTCCTGGAAATGTCTAGAGAAAAGGATCAGAAATTTTAGCAGTTATTTTTTTTTTTTTTGGACTTTGTCGTTGTGATATATCACTGAGGGACACTTCCTATCCAATCTTGTTGCTGCAACTGGATAAAACCTCTTTTTTTATATCTTTCTCTAGCTTGCTCTCTCTCTCTCTCTCTCTCTCTCTTAAATGCAAGTTCATCTGTTCAAAGAAAAAGGGATAAACCTTCGTTGTCGGATAACATGAATTTGGCCTAATACATTATGTATATAAGGCGAAATGGGTGCGTCAGTCAGCCTCGTCGTTAACTCTGGTTTCGGTGTGAATTTAGGATGACTTGGAAAAAAAAATTAAAGAAAGCAGAACTTCATTGAACGGATTTTGACGAACAATCTTATTCAGACGGACTTCAGATTTCTTATTTGCGTTCACCTAGAACGTTGTGCTTTGAATATATATTTATATATTGAGAAGGAGGATAAGCCATGATTTGAAACGTTTATGTCTGTGAATTACGAGCTGTAGGTGGAAAAAAAGGTTCTGTTAGCTTCGTTTGTGCGTTGATTTCAGTGTGCTGTGGGCCATCATTTCAACCCCATAGATCTGAAGTTATGTTTTGTGAAAACTCGAGACTTTCTGACAAAGGGAATATGTAATATTTTCATTCTTAGATGACATAAAGGGTAGGGATTCAGACAGGAGAGAAGCGGGATCGATCATTTTTTCTATACACGTATTTATTCTGTCCTCGCCTCCATAGTCCATAGGTACTTCGCTCGGGAGCATCGAGCGTCTTAAACCTCTAATAAGAGGCATAGCTGTGCCAGGGGTGGCAGTGTGCAATAACTTGATCTTGTAACGATTTTATGGGCAAAAATAAAGAAGAAAAGAGAACCTGAAACCATCCCATCTTTCTCGGTCCATCCAGTCCCTTTTGTTAATGTGTGGCGAGTTCGCTGCAGCACCTTTCATCTCCAAATGATAAACCTTAGCTATATGAAGGAGTGGGTGAGCCTTAAGTATATCTCCGCTCTGGGGGAAGACTGTACTTAACACGTAACTGCAAAGTGGCCTTTCTCGGCTCATCGAGTATGTAATTATTTTATTCATGATTGGCGCTGGGATGTTAACGAAAGCTCTCGGAAGGAAAGAAGAAGAAGAAAAAAAAAACCAGGAGTTTCTTTGGAAATAGCTTTTGGTTAGAACCAGCACTGTTTTGTGTTTGGTTCTTCAAGGTTGGGTGGTTGGTTAAAATTAGACTGGCCTCTTGCCAGCACGCAGAATTGCCCCGAGTTTGGGAAAGCGTGAAAAGAGAGTAAGAGTAGGAGGTCTGGTGTAGGCCTCCGAATTCTACCCTACCAGCCTATTGCCTCGGGAGGGTCTTGTTTGCTAGAATTGAGTGGTGAACTCCGTCATGCCTCGCGTATTCAAAATGAGTCCCCGTTGGAATTTTTTGATGCAATGTCTCATTGATTTACAATGTCTGTGATTTTCATTTGCCCTCGAGAGGCCGTTGGTATTGAAGGAATCGTCCAGTAATATAAAGACACACGATTGTTTGCTGTTTTTTCTATGTGAGGAGAAATGACCTTAGGTTGTCGCTGTCATCTCATAGGACTGGTGTGCGTATAGTTTAGGTACCAGCTGGACATACATATGTATTTTATCATCAAGGCGAGCTCTTAGTGGTTGTGGTTGAATATTATCCACTTTCAGTGGACATCTTACAAAAGCCAGATGATCAAGACACACGTTTTGTTGTTGATTTAACATAAATACCGAACTTTTACTTAGTTTGGTGGCAGTTTTTACATCTGGATTTTTTTTTTTTTTTTTTTACAAAATGCCCATCTATTCACTTGGTCTTTTGCTCGTTTCCAACCTTACCATATTTTATTGTAAGAAAAATATTTCATCAATTCGAGTGTCTTGGTTGTGCTTGGGGCGTATGTCGACTGTCGCCGTCATGAATGTCTTAAGTTAATGAGTGGTTGCAGTTTTGATATAACATTCATTAGATTTCGGTGTTGTAGTGATAGATGGGAGACCAGTGTTTGCTTTGCAAACATCGGGAGAGAGGCCAGGTTGAATTAGCCGTTGAATACGCATGAAAGCCGTGGGAAATCTCAAAGGAAAGGGTGTGGGAAGGAATTGGGTTATCTCCATTCAACACAGGCACATTCGCCAAACAACTTTTGGGCTTCAGGGTGCCATGTACTAGCAGGTAAAAACTGTCTCCGTAAAGCTGATTACAAACAGGACTGGGAACAGGCAGAAGGCACTGCTACAGTCGCCGTTTGAAGGTGATATTTTAGTAGAGAGGTTTAATAGTAATTCAAGATACAAAATAATCATATCAGTGTCAGGCTTTCTTAGTTCCCAAGCACTAAAGGAACTTATTATTAAGGATAGCATTCCTATTTATCCAGCTTTAGATACGCATAGGAATAGTTATATTAATTATCTTACAGAATAAGCCAGGTGTGAGAAGTTCACGGATTATTTAATTATTTTGTCGGAATGAATGCAACGCCACTGAGCCGTCTGAAGTTAGGGACTGATAGAATTTTATCTACAACACTGATTTCTAAACAGTGTGTGTCATCTCCGAACAGCCATCACTACCTGGTAAGTGACTCAATTTCACTTAGGTGAATTTACTTCCAACTTCTTTAGCCACGGTACTTTAATAACATTAGGCTGGCATTAGAACACCAAGAATAATTAGTTTAGACAGCGGTGACTGTACGCAGTACAAACAGCATGACAGAGAGGATAGCAAACGTAGCAGCAAAATAGCAAATAATGATATAGGCAGACACTGAAGACGAAAGTTAGCAGTCTGGTTGAACAGGGGTGAAAAAAAACTGCCTCGTAAAATGGTTAGCATCGCTCAACCAGAGCGTCATTTTCGTAGTTAGTTATGTATTTACACTCTTCTTACACTTTGCTTATATGTAAATAAGTATGCACACATTAGTGCAATGAAGAGGAAGGCCTGACATAGCATTCTTTTTTTTCTCATGAACATGAACATAAGAAACGAAACGTTGAAACTGGAAGGGACTGGATGACCTTCAGAAGCAGACTCTGTGTGGGGAAGGTCATTTATGTTTATCCTTTAGTAAATATGGTGGAGGCGGAAGGAGTTTAAAGGATAAGAAGACACCACTGTCTGCGAAGGACGCCCTCACGCACATTTTATCAATTGCCAATATATTTGTTGGGGGAATTTGGGGTTCTAGGGAAGCTTTAGTGGAATATATTTTTTTAAGCCTATGCCTTCGGGTTTTTTCAACCAGAAGAATAAAAAAGAATATAATTGATTTTTGTGATATAGTTCAGTGAGTGTCGTTGACTTCGTTAGCGCTCAATTCCATCCTTCGCATTTAAGTTGAATGTGATGTCTGTCATAATTGAAGATTCTTTCAATTTTAAGGAATTCGTAGAGGAACCGTCGATACTACTAGATTTCATCAACTCCTCAAGTGATAATAGTACAACACTGTAGAACACACACGAGAGATTAACGATCGTTTTGCTATTCATTTCGTCATTTTTATTGCATTTCCGTATCATTCTGTCTTAGTTCGGAAGTTGTCTCTTCAAGAAACGAAATGGTTAACCGATCAAATCATTCCATATTTTGTGTGCGTATTAAACCACTTTTAACAAATAGTCGCTCCATCCGCGCTCTAGAGGTGGTGTTCTTTCGGTCAGGACCTCCGATCTTTTTTTGTCCAGTCAGAGAACTCCTGATTGTCCATTAGCCTTCCTTCTTTTTGACGGGTTTTGATTGGTCAATTGAGATTTGTTTTGGGAAGGTGCTGACCGTATCGAACACCATCACGTAGGTTTTTTTTTTTCTCTTAAAAAAAAGATGAAGATTCGAGAATCGGTTAGAAAGGCAATTCTCTATTAATGGTCATCCTTCCACCTTAAACTAGAAATGGGCAAAAATATCATAATTTATAAACGTTACCTAATGACTGGCTTTGCTAGTGGAATTTTAAGAATGAATTTCTTGATTTTGAATAGAGCTTAGACATTTTTTTCCATTTTTGAGTTTGCAGCGTTTTGATTTTGACTCTGTCCTTCCGTCGGAAGCGCAGGTCCCCTCCTCCCCCTCCCTCATATAGCAGAGAAAGAATGTCAAATCCTTGGAATAAGTCAATAAAAATCATGTCAATATCTAAATAAGGACTTCTGACACTGACCGTAGATATAGAAAGACTTTCGGAATGATTTCTCCTCCTGTCAATACTAACCTATTATCTGTTAATGGTAGTAGTTTAGGAAAGGCTTCCGCTCTTAACTTGTAGTAGTTGACTTGACTGTAGTAGAAAGTCTCTCGAGAACCTTCTCCTTGAGAGACCATTGCGCTGACCAAAGCTAAGCTCGCTGCCCGTGTCGCTTTTAGACGGCCTTAGGATGTTTCTTAGCTAAAATTTGTAGTCTTAAAAAGAAATGCTTAAATAATATCAGTAACTATTAATGAATTGTGGTAATGGACTATACAGTACCTTTTTCAATTATGATTTTTTTTGTTTTGGCACAGGGATGGGCGCATGGCCAAGATATATCTTAGAATAATACGAAGTTCCCAGGGCAAAACTAGTCCATTCAACTAGTTCCCTTGTTTGTCTCTCAGATATACGCGGTCATTCTAGAGTCAGAATGTACTAGGCCATTTCAAAACGAATCAAGAAATCCCCGGTTTTTAGCCTTTAACCTCCTCTAGGGATTACGGTTCCTTAGGTCATTAGGCGATACATAGATGAAGATATACATAGTCACGAGGCCAGTCATTGGCTACGATTCTCATGCTAAATAGTTTCTCGACAATTGTAGGCCTAGTAAGAAGTAGGGATGCGCTGACCCTCTCTCGTGAGCTTGACCTTCAAATCGTCTCTAAGTGAGTCGAACGAAAACTAACAAACAAACAAACAAACAAAACTTCAGCACATACTCAAAAATGAAGGCTGCAGCTCGGCAATCGAGATGCTGCGCTGGTATTGCAGATAACGTTGAATGACGATTCATTATCGAACTGCTAGTAATTGAGTTTTATCGTATTGTGCAGCTTTCATTGACCAGGATTCTTAAAAATATATGAAAACAAAAGTAACGAACAAGTAATCGAGACAAGGGAGGAGTACAATTGAGTGCCAATTCCGTCACTTTTTTAACTATGCAACTGCGATAATTATTAACTTCCATGAACACTCATTTGTCGTCTAGTCAAAGAAGTGGTTGCGGGCCACTTAGTATTATCACATTATATAGCATGTCGCTCCGTATTTCAATTTTTTTTTTTTTCTTTTTTTTTTTTGTGTGGGGGGTCGTTTCATTTGTCGTTTTCTTGCATCCAGGAGGCGATAAAGCTCCTGAAAAATCAGGGACAGGTTGTGGTAGATTTTGTTTTATTTATTTATTTATTTATTCATTTTGAGTTCAGGAATATACTAGGTGTTCATAGATGAAAACAAATTTAACTGAGTCAAATCAATAACATTTGGTTTAAGCTAAGGTCTTCGAACACATTTTTTTTTTAGGTTTAGAGCCTCACTCGAAGTTTGCACACTTGATTTGTATTGTCATATGCGTGAATATTATGTAAATAAATCCACTTCAGATATGTTATAGTACGCTGTTTACTATTTGGATAAATATATCTTATATATATATACTTGTTGAATTGGTGAGTTATGTGAGTATGCATTTAAAGAGTTTTTATAAAGTAGTCCAGAAGACACAAAAGGTCGAGGGCCTGAGAGTACTAGGGGTGTGTTCGCCTTCTTCGCCTTCAGGAGGCTTCTTTTTTTTTTCGTGGGGAAAAAATCTGAAGACTTTTGACTTTTCTGTCGCGGAGATTTTTATTCTTGCAAGAACTGTTGCTTACATTTTCTCTCGCTTTCCTTTTAGTTCTATGTTACCATTTTTTTTTATTTATTCTTATGAAAAAGACGCATACATTTGCCGAGTCAACTCAAATACCCGCTATTCCTTCAGCCCTCCTAAAACCTAAGGTTTTGAGGTTGCTTCGATGAACAACCTGGCCTCGAGTTTGATTTTTTTTTTTTTTTTTTTTCTAATAAACTTTTTGACAGGGCTTCGTCTGTACTGTATAAGACATTTTTGATAACCAGTCAGGACATACAGAATTAGCTTTTCAGGTTCCATATACCCACCTTGGCCTTATTTTCTTTTTCTTTACCTCCCTCTCTCGCTTCAAAATATGCAGGAAAACAATTCCGTTAAAACTAGATCAGTGACTGAAAAAAAAATCCCCTGTTTTTTCATGGATGTGTGTGATGTCTCCACTTTTGCTTTCATTATGATTATTCTTATTTATTTATATTTATTCATTTACTTATTTTTCTAAGGAATCACCCCCAAAGGCTCCATAGCCTCGATCGAGTTGCAATAATGTGAAACAAAAATGTTCAGTAATACTTTCAATTAGATCCTAAGCTTGAGAGCTGCAACTGCAATTGCATTCGCAGGCGCACCGACTTGCTGCACCTCTCTGGGGTTGCAGAATTTGTAGCGTTGTTCGAGAGAGAGAGCCCGCGGCATTTCAAGTGTGTCGTTTTTTGCAGTACCCAAATGATGGATGCGGTGCTTCATGAACGTGACCGATTTGAAAGTATATTGCACAAAAGAACTCTTTAAACAATAAGAACACTCTCTCTCTATATATATATATTTGGTTTTGGAAAAAACGTCAAGAAAAAGGGTATTTCCAACTAGTAGTTATATATACTTGGAAATAAAACACATTTTTCCTTTATACATATATATACATATATATATATATTTTGCACAAAATAATTATGATGTACTATGTTGAATAACTTCCACTCTTAAGGCATGCATTTCTGTTATTTATCATCATTCTGTGTTTCCCCTTCAGTTTACGCATATCATAATTGTAATTTTCTACTTGTAATCCAGGTGTCCGTACTCGGACGTCTATTAAAAAAAAAAAAAAAAAAAAAAATTGGTTTTCAGTACTCTTCCCTGAGGTACACCACAGTCCCCCAGCCACACTACTTCCCCCCTTAATGGAAAAATGAACCATTATGTCAATCGTCCCTTGTTTTTTAAGTCCCAATGAAAGTCGCATTGCATTTGATTATGAAAAAGCTTCCTTTTCGGAAGATTTTAATTCATTAGACACTGCTCCTAAGACAGTGAAATTCAGACAATATAATCTTTCTTTGCTCGTCTTAAGGTGAGTGAGTGACTTTGATTAGGGGAAAAAAATGAACAGGACTTCTTTTGGGGGGGCGGGGGTAGGCTTCTGCTGGAGAAGTGGTTCCCGCAGGGAAGTGTTTGTGCTAGGGATGATGATTTTTTTTCCTTTTAGTTTATATTTTGCTTCTCAGCCCGCCTTAAATGATGATAATTCTTAACTTCTACGGATCAATTTATTATCCATTAATATAAAAAAAAAGAGAGATAAGAGAGAACATCACTCCTCAACCTGTTCCGCCTCTGCTCTCTCCTCCATTCTCACTCTCTGCCTCACTCCAGCCATATTCTCTCATCAGTCTCTCTCTCACTCTCCTTTTTTTTTCCTTCTTCGCGAAGGGGGAAAGACTCAGAACGAAGATGGCCGAGGCGACTATAAATGAATGAGGAGTGAGCCGAAGGAATTTTGGTCTTTTTCTTTTTTTTTCGTTTTTTTTTTTGCCATCAATACGGGAGCCGTGTTGATGACACGTGATGGTCTCTATTGTTGGGCTGACTGGGATGGCACTTTTTTTTTTTATTTTAGAACGAGACAAAACTCGGCGATGTAGAATTATTATGATTATTTCCCACTTTTTTTTTATTTGACTTTTGAATATTAAATAATGTGGAATGTATCCTCTTGATTTATTTACTTAATTTATTATTTTTTGCGTGAACCCACTGATGGTGTGTACTGGCTGTGCTCTATAATCCTTGCCATGATGCTGAATGTATCACCATCAGAGATGCGTTTTGATATGTATGCCTAAACATTAAGTGCTACCACCTAAAATGATAATAATAAATACGAGTCATTTAAATGATGTATGTATGTACAATAAATATAATGGTGAACATTTTTAAAATCTTCTATTTCCTTCTAGTTTTCTTGCCAATACTTCATTCTAGAGTGTTTCTAGATAAGACACGCTAAGCATGCATGTGACCAGAGGCATGAGTAAAAAGGTTGACCCAATGTTTTAGCCACTTAGCAAACTTTTAGCTTTAGAGAGAAGACTCTTTCGTATCAATAGTGTCTTTCCATGTGTTTCTATCTAGTGAGGCGGTGAATAGGTTGTAGGCGCGTATTAGTTCTTTTCATTACTCTTTCACATTTATTGTTATTAAAAGTAGAAACTTTCCTGGGATTTAACGTAATTTGGTAGAAGTGTTTGCTGTAAACGCCTGGTACTGTATCTCTGAATTGTGTTTACTTAACAGCTCTTGTCTTATTTTTTATAATTTTTTCAAAAACATTTTTTTTTGGAAATAATGGTTGATAATGATATGATATCTCTGGATATGTTAGCGTCTAAATCCTTTTATTTCCTCTTCCTCCTGATTTTTCCTCCAACCCCCCTTTAAAAAAATCTGCTTTTTTGCCATTTGCTATTATCATTATTGATTATCATAGACGATCCATTTTATCAAGGCTGTATCGTAGCAACCCCTCCCTCCCTCCCCCTCCCCTCCCCTCCCCTTCAAAAAAAGCCCATATATCTATTGTACACAATGTGAAATATTGTAAAGTCAGATCGAAGAATTTTTTTTATTTGCTTGCTATTTCAAGACGATGTGACGTCATTCTATGTGCAGTTTCTAGTCTTGTTTTTTTTATTTGTCCTTTTTTTCATATACATAATGTGACCTGATCAGCGGTTCTCAGCTTTAGGGAGGCAGTTCGTAAGACCGTTTTTAGTACTCTCCCCCCTCAAAAACAATCTTAGGTTATTGGTTTTAGAATAAAGTTACATAATTCTTATAATAATAATGATACTATCTATTTCTACTTCATTTTCTATTTCATGTCGATCGAAGTGTTTGATTTTGAAATGATTTTTATTCCGAGAAATACGTTGCATTGCTTTCATTGCTGTATTAGAGTTCAACTTACGATCAATTTAATGGTAACATTTAACAAGAGATCATGTCTATCTTTACCAAGTGTACGGATTTCAGAACCTTGATGTGTTCTATGATAGCTCTGGTGTTTTTTAGGAAAGTAGCTACTCACATTTTTTAAATTTATATTTCATCTTTTTTATGTATTACAAACCGCTAACAGCATTTGTAGATTTTTATAACTACCAAATGTTTAGCCGAGTAGGCATAGTGTTCTCTGTTCTTCCAGGTTTTTTTGTTTTGGTTTTTTCCTTTTTTTTTTGTGTGTGTGTTCAGTTTTCCTATATGTTTTACAAAACGTTTCTCCATATTTTTTGGGCGACTGCGCTGATATATTTTTTTTTTGGGCGACTCCTATTTTCAGTAGACGGACGAACGTTCTGATGGCAGACATTTTTTTTCCTTTTTGTACACTCCGTCGCTTCGTTGTGGTTTTTTGGTCAGCCAGCATGGAGAGAGTTTGCCAAGTTTAAATCATAGTTTTATCTTACCGATGCCGCAGTGAAAAAAAGAACGTAAACCGGAGAATCATTGTAAGGCGAATAACGTAAAAAATAAAAAAAAGAAAAAGAAAAATAATAAATATAAACTACGTGGCCTAAGTTGACCCCTGTGATCTCTGGAGCATGGCCTGAGATTGAGATTGCTGCCGTGGCCAATCTCAAGTAGTATTGCCCCTCCCCACTGCTATATGAATTAGCCAACATACCCTCCAACCTTACATCATCTAAGGAGACTTCCAGTTTTAAAGTGATGGTAACAAAAAAAAAAAAGTTGCGTTCAGTGAAATTATACTTAAAAATTGTTGATGCTGACCCCTTGCTAACTGCCAAAGCTGACGACCGCTGACCACGTTTTCTGTGGTTATAGGGCTGACGGCTGCCATTCCGATAAGAAATGAGAATCATGGGCCAGGCAAGCCAATCACGTGTACCTCCAATACGGTTCCCCATATTCGCACCGTCCATGTGTTGGCTCCCGGTAAGACTCTCCTCTCATACATTTGTCATACATTTTGGTTCTTATTTTATTTTTTATTTTTTTAGCGAATGCTGCATATTGTAACCAGTTTGTATTCCCCAGTTTAAAAATTAAAAAAAGTATAAAAGGAATTAAGTTTATATTAACCAGAAGTCTTCGACTGTAGGAGTTGCTGTAGCTTTTAATATTTATTAATAGTTTTTTTGAGCTTTTACCAATGGGACCCCTACAGGGTTTTCATTTTTCTTTCTAATTTTAGTAGTGATATTTTCTTCACAATTCATGGGTACTACCTCACGAATCAGTCATTCATGATAATCAAAATAATAACAATAATCATAAAAATGAAGCATAAAATGAATGGGTCGCCATTTACCATGCCAAAGGTTCATGCACGTAATACCCCCCTTTCCTCCCCCCACAAAAAAGAACAAAAAAATGAAACCAATTTAGATCTTTGTAAGTAGAGCAGTAGACTTTGATTTGGTTGAATTTTCATTTGAACCTTTTATCTTTTGTGTTCTGTTTCTTTCTAGGTAGTGTGTTATTTTTCCTCTTTGAGTATATAAACCGGTATCCGAAATGATTTTATTGCAGTGTGAACTGAACATCTCTTCAAATTCAGTTGTCCACTTTTCTAGTGTTCCATTTCCTTTTTTAACTTTGTTTGTTGTTGTGTGTTAGTCACTCTGTAGGAAACCTTTTATGATTTTATCTAGGAAACCAGTCCAAAGGGGGTATTATGAATGTCCTGAATAGCGTAAACTATGTATGAAAAAAAAAGAGAAATATACAGTATATAAAAAGATACATATGTATTGAAGAGGAGCTGATCCCCGGATGTAACCCCCTTGTGAAGTAAGTACTGGCGAAGACGGTGCCTTGGTCCAGTGTGTGTGTGCTCTGGCCTGTGACCAAGCTAGATTTAGACAACTTATATCTCAGTATTTTACTTAGATCAAGAGTCTACTACTACTCCTACTACCACTACTACTACTACTACCACTACTACATCTTTAGGTCCACTTAGAAGATGCTCTAGAACGAATGATCTGGGAATAGAGGTAACAGAAGAGAACCTGCTAGAAGTGGAATGAAGAAAAGAAGAAAGAGCTCTGTCTGTCTGTCCCTGTCTCTGTCACTCTCGCTCTCTCTCCCCCATAGAGTCCATTCTTCTAGATCATAGACTCTAGTTTACTTCTACTACAGTTTTAGTCTCTATAGGTTATAGAATCTATAGAGGAAGCAGCCACTGTTTGATCAGCATTTATGTCTTACCTGTTTAATGATAACAGTCTAGAAGGATAATATAGTTAGATCACTATTACTACTAATTTAGGTGAATGTAGCCTTAGTCATGATGATGATGATGATGATGATGCTGTCATAATCCTGCGATTGTGAGATAATGATCATAGTGTTTTAGATCACGGAGCAATATTAGATATAATAACTGTGTCTCTCTTAGCCTATACTAACTGTTCTTCTTTCAGGTTCTTAGCGGAAAATCTTTTTAGTCTAGAATTTTTTGACTTTTTCCTAGCACTTTTTAGAATAATCTCATAGAATGACATTTAGCCTTAGAGCTGTCTATACATTTTTCCCGCTGGCATGATCCTCAGGCTAAAGTGAGGATTAGATATTTTAGAACTCAGTTTTTTCTTCCTGGTGATATTATAAAATGAAAATACGAAATTCTTTAATGCTTCACTAACAAATACTAACATTTTTTGTCACTAATACCCGTATCATCTTACTCTTGGGCACAGCAATGGCATTTTATTACACGTTCAGGTTTTACCTGTGAGGAAAATTTTTTTTGCCGAAGAAATTATACATTGTCAACATGATTTTCATTCTGTCGATAATACACAAGAAAACTCTTTCTGCTCAAGAGTAAAGGTACTCTGAACTTTTCAAATCAATGAGACTATTTTTGTTATTCATTTCCTTCTTTTGTGTGAAGCAAATTTTTCTTTGCATTTTTGTACTTCGTTAACTTCCTCCTTTTCAACCCTTTGGCCCCAGTTCCCTTCTTCCTCGAGCCACCACGACCTTGTATGACCTCTCTTGTCTCCCCTCGTGGCCAACAGGTTTCCCAGCGGGGTGTGGCTACTTCCCCTCAGCCACGGGCGCCTCCATCACAGGTGTGTCCCCCCAGACTCCTACGCCCGCCGACGGATTCAAAGCTGCTGCATATTATGACTCCGGAGCCGTAGCCACCCCCACCCTCACCCCAACAGCGCCCATCACACCCACATTGACGGTAAGGAAATGGCCCCGGAAACCTTTCATTCCTGCAGCTGCCCATAGCTCAGAGAACTCACTGACCTTGTACACTCGGAAACTCGACAAACTCACTCACTCACACACTCGTGCTTTCATGCGCGTGCGTACAAATACGAACAAGGACACACACACACACACACACACAGGAACACCACAAAGAAACGGTCGCACACACATACACATCCACATCCACATCCACGCCCAAGGTGTTGCTGATGACAATAAGCAGTAGAGGAGGCGGGGGTAGGTAACGCCGTCACCTTAGAGCTTTTGATCAATGTTTTCAGGGAGATGTGACCGAGGATATGTTACATTACCACCTGCAGGCTGAACGCATGGCGGCGGCAGGCACATACTACGACTCCGGTGCCTTGGCTGCGGTCACCATGAGCGGGTCAGCCGGAGACCAAAGGGCACAGCAGTCCATCCAGGTCACCGCCGCCGCACCACCTGCCCCCCACACAAGGGCCGACCACATCAATTCTTCGCCCATGCTCAGGACTACAGGTAAATACCCAAATTAGATCTCCCTTCGTATCGTATCGTTTACAAAAGTCGTATTCATAGATTTTCGTGTTATTTTCAGATCTTAATCGTCGTTTTGTCTTTTTACAGAGCAAGAGGATTTTTTTACTTGTTCTTGTAGATATGCATTTGTATTGTGCTAACTAACTGGAATGCTTTCGTTTTTTCCAATGTTACTCCCCTAATTGGGAAAGGGTTGAGTAATGTTGCAGACAGCAGAACTGCCGGTACCTAGTTGCCTTCTTTTACTTTATGTACTTTGAAAATATAGCCCTTAGCGACCACTTTTTGCTGTCAGAGCATTTAAGGGGACGTTTACCCTAAGAGTAAGGTAAAATGGCCCATCTTGAGAGTGGAATTTACGACACCTGGCTATATATATCTTTTCTTCAACACGTTTAAAGTAAACAAGATTAATAAAATTTTAATTAACAATTAAAAGTCTCTATAAAATATTTGAAATCAGAATTCAAAATAGGGCGTACAAACTGATTGGGTGAATGACATGGGATATGCAAAATGATGGAATGGAAATTAAGCAATCATGCTTAACTTGTTAATAAAGTAAAAAAAGGCTGGTGCCTGAAATGCAGATATGAAAATCTGAGCTTTCGAGGTCAGTTCTGTCGTTGGCTGTATGATCTCTTGAAAGTCATTTTTTTTCTTAAGTGACTTTCTGATTTTCTACACCAGGTACCCATTTACGATCATTTATATTTTGTACTCGACTAATAATTATTAATTCTTACTATTAATCCCATTTTGTAGATTTTGAAATACCGAAAGCTTTTCCTATTTTTGTAAATAAATTCTGAATCAACCAGTGTTTAATGTTTCATGCAATTTTATACCATTTTGATAGAGCTTAGATTAGTAGCAGTGATTTAAAGATAGTATACGTATTTTTCATGCTTTTGTTGTGAAGTAACTGGGTGATATTTTTGTAAATTGCTTTGTAAAGTGCTACTTTTTCTTCATAAGCTTGAGAGAGTAGTTTGGTATCAGTAGTAAAGTAGACTTTGAATGAGAAAGTAATTTTGAAATTACCTGTGAACTGCCTGATTTAGAGTAACTGTTGCCAGTTTTTGATAACTGTATTTGTTTATTGTTGGAATTTTGACTTGGTAACTGATAGCGATTAATTTCTTAATAAAATGTCGTTCAGGTAGAATTTCTCAGTTGGCATTCATCGAGTGATGGTGAGTATCCCTTGATGCTTTGTTACTCCATTTATTGATTTAATTAAGTAAACAAGGTTCGTTTCTTGGTTTATTATCCACCGTTCTTAGGCAACATTCTCTCTCTCTCTCTCCTCTCCTCTATCTCTCTCTCTCCTCCTCTCTCCTCTCTCTTCTCTCTCATATATATATATATATATATATATATATATTAATATATATATAGATATATATATCTATTATCCTATTATATATCTATATATATAGTATATATATATGATATATATTATATATTATATATATATATATATATATATATATATAGATCTATATCTATATATATATATATATATATATAATAGATATAGATATATATATATCTATATTTCATATATTTTCTCCTCTCTCTCTCCTCTCTCCTCTCTCTCTCTCTCTCTATCTCTCTCTCTCTCCTCTCTCTCTCTCTCCTACCTCTCTCTTCTCTCTTCTATATATATCTATATATATATATTATATATATATATATATATATATATATATATAATATATATTTATATATATATTTATTTTATTTTATGTATGTAGGACCTCATTAAGACTGGATCGTTGGGATCTAGCCTGGTTATTTATTCAAAAAAGTTACAAGCTTTTAAGGACAACCAGTTCCCATTATCAATTATCCAAGAAATGGCCGAAGAGGAGTTGTTATTGATTAAGCAGCCCGTAAAAACCGAAGAGGTAAGCCAACTGTATTTATACGAGTCTGGTGGCTTCTTGATCATTTAATGACCCTACTTCTCCTGTGTGGCTCCGCCCTCGTGATCTTGACCGTTCTCTGCACACGGCACGTTGTTCCAGATATTCATATTCCCTATGGTGTCAGGTGTACGTGAGTTTCTTCTCTCTTGGATTCGAAGGCAGCATATCAAGGAAAATATTTACTCCACAAGAGAGAAGAAACGCAAACAGGAGAAGCAGAGTAACTAAAAGGTCAAGAGGCCACTACACATAAGAATACAGCTAGTCTACCTCTGCGGTCCAGGGGCTGCCTTATGAGCAAGAGCCCGTGATGGCATAAGGTCAGTTAAATCTAAAACAAAACAACTCTTCAGCCATTTCTTGGATACTTAATAATGAGGATCGTTGTCCTTGAAAGTTTCTAACTTTTTTTTTAAGTAACTCCGCTAGATACCATCCAGTTTTAATAAGGTTCTACAAGTAGTTGTACTTGGGCACAGAACAATTATATACATATATATATATATATATATATATATATATATATATATAATAATATAATGTATGTCTGTGTATTTATGTATGTATATATATAATGTATATATATATACGTATATATATATGCATGAATATATATATATATATATATATATATATATATATATATATATATATATAATAATGTATATACGTATGTATATAATATATATTTATATATGTATATAATATATATATATATATATATATATATATATATATGTATATATATATATATATATATATATATATATATATTAAATGGCCAAAATCTGAAACAACGAACTCTAATGCCTTTGCCTTCGTAGTAAATACTATATATTTCGTAAAAGAAAATGTCGCGTCACCGTAATTGGAGATACAGCTGTCCATTTTATCCAGATATGTAGCAGAACATAGAAAGCGATTTCACTCCCAAGACTATATTGATAACAGTTTAATTTGATCCTTAATATGCGTACATTTTTTTTGTCAGTGGGATATGAAAGAGATTTGGATACACACTATACATAATAATATATATATATATATATATATACACACACACACACAAATATATATATATATATATATATATATATATATATAATATAAATAATATATATATAATATATATATACTTTTACGTATATATACATATATATACGTATATAATATATATCTGTATATCTATATATATATATATATATAGATATATATATATATATATATATATATATATATATATATATCATGTATGTATAGTGTGTATCCATATCTCTTTCATATCCCACTGACAAAAAAAAGTACGCATATTAAGGATCAAATTAAACTGTTATCAATATAGTCTTGGGAGTGAAATCGCTTTCTATGTTCTGCTACATATCTGGATAAAATGGACAGCTGTATCTCCAATTACGGTGACGCGACATTTTCTTTTACGAAATATATAGTATTTACTACGAAGGCAAAGGCATTAGAGTTCGTTATTGTTTCAGATTTTGGCCATTTAATTGTCGAAGCTCTGATTCTCTTTGAGGCTGCGAGGTACCAAATCGTTTATGTTATTGTTTTGTCGTCGAATGTAACAAATTAGTGGAAACTACTACTGGCTGGAAAGAGAGGGTTGTGATAACTGCATGTTCCCTTTGTGTGAGAGAGAGAGAGAGAGAGAGAGAGAGAGAGAGAGAGAGAGAGAGAGAGAGAGAGAGAGAGAGAGCGAGCTCCTAGTAAAATGTTATATAGGTGACCTTTTGATACTGCGGAGTGCGATGAAATTTTCAGAAGTGAGCGCAATTAAAACCGGGGTTTATCATTTCTGCCGAAGAAATTCAAGAATGTTTGAAGCTGATCGATTTCATTTATTAGAGGCCGAGAAGACCTAACCGCCATCGCAAAGCTGATCGGGCTTCGTCCGTATCTTTTAATTAAACTGGATTGTTTGATTAAGCTCATAGTCATCTGCTCATTAGGTAATTATGTCACCCAAATCACCCGCACCACCTTACCCCGTCCCTATTTAGTCTGAAAGGGGATTTTATATTTGCAAAAGTTGCGATTCTCGGAGTTGTTGATGGTCTGAAGTTTGTTTGAAATGCGAAAGTAATAGCTTTAGGAATTTGTCTTGTTTTTTTTTCTTTTTTATTATTTACAGAAATTTATAGGTTTGTACTGGAATATTCCCTCTTACTATTTTGTCTCAAGCGAGTCAAGTTTGGCACTTTTACATCAAGGCCCGAATAACTTCATATTTCTAAGGTCTTGATGTTCATAGAATGACGCTCTGGAGGATATTCTGGTCAGAATGGTAATCCATAATCTTACTCTAAGCAAGTCGTAAGTTTTGGAATTTGTTCCAGGCAAGTCATAAGTTTTGGAATTTGTTCCATGCTAGTCAGTGGTCTTGGAATTTGTTCCAAGCAAATCGGTAATATTTGAATTTGTTCCAGGAAGTCGTTAGTCTTGGAATTTGTTCCATGCAAGTCGGTGGTCTTGGAATTTTTTCCAGGCTAGTCAGTGGCCTTGGAATTTGTTCCAGGTAAGTCAGTGGTCTTGGATTTTTTTCCAGGCTAGTCGGTGGTCTTGCAATTTGTTTCAGGCAAGTTAGAATTCTTGGAATTTGTTCCAGACAAGTCGATAGCCTTGAAATTTGTTCCAAGCAAGTCGGTAAAATTGGAATTTGTTCCAGGTAATTCGGAAGTCTTGGAATTTGTCCCAGGGAAGTCGATAGGCTTGGAATTTGTTCTAGGCATGTCGAAAGTCTTGGAATTTGTTCCAGTCAAGTCAGTAGGCTTGGAATTTGTTCTAGGCAAGTGTGAAGTCTTGGAATTTGTTCCAGGCAAGTCTGTAGGCTTGGAATTTGTTCTAGGCAAGTGGGAAGTCTTGGAATTTGTTCCAGGCAAGTCTGTAGGCTTGGAATTTGTTCTATGCAAGTCGGTGGTCAAGGATCTTTCACTAATTAAAGTTTAGTTAAGGCAAGTCGGAGTTTTTGGGTTTTGCTGTTGTCAGTATGGGGTTTTGGGATTCTCTCTAGCTTTCATTCTCTCCCTCTCGTGACAGAAGGCAGGATCTACTTGCGACTCATCCCATCTCCTGATGTTTTACCTTCTCCCTGTGGTACTTGGATAATCTTCCAAAATTTATTTGAATATTTTTAGGCCTCAGCGCGGCATAAGGCTCGGTTATTCAAATTTCTTGCTAGTGGTTAAGAAGAAGAAAAAAAGCAACGATTTAGATATCTATTGCATTGGGGAAACGGGAGCTTCCTCAGTTTTTAAACCAGATGTAATTTTGAAGATTTTCTCCATATGTAAATGTTCATAAATTGTATTAGTAATTGGTTACTATTACCAATGTCAAGAGAATGCAGTTTCCTGCATAAGGTTTTTATATTCGTATCTACTTTATAATACACTGATGTTTGCAAGGGTATCATTATCAATTTAGGTGTCATTCTATGAAAATAACAGTGTACAAACTCATTAACGTTAGTGGACAGACAACCAATACGTGTGCAAACGATCTTCCGTTCAATTCTAAATAGGTCTCAGGAAGGAGGATGCTTTACAGCGTATTCTCATTTATTGGAGGTAAAATTATTCATGCCAATAAAAAACCGTTTTATTACCTTTCAACGTATATAAATATTATCAGTCAAAACAATACAGTGCGATTGTTAGCGGCAGTCCAAATAAATTCCCTGACTGAATTGGTAATTGCAAATGAAGTCTTGAGTCTAAGCCAAGAATTCGGCGTTTATGGTTTAAACAATTTAATTGTATATCATTAATAGTTGAAACACATCCGAACTGCATTTCAACTCCCAAGAAATATTTGCAAGCCACTGTTCTCAAGTGAATTTATAAGTAACTATATCTTGCGGGACCCTCATAAACAAATCTGCTCAGGGAAATGATAACGTTTGATGGTGCAATGTAATCCTAATAGATGGGAAATTGTTTTTTGTCAACTTTTTGAATTTTCCTCAGCTACACGAGTTTTTCTTTTGGGCAGATCTTGTGCTGTAATACGTTTGTGTTTACTAAATGTAATGTTTTAGTGGTGATTTATCAGCCATGGTTTTCGTTCATATTTTTCTGTTGAGAATATTGATTATAGAAAGTAAATGAATGACGGAAGAAAGTAAATGATAGTTTCTTACCAGTAGCGTATCCAGCGGTTTCCTTGGCAGGGTTGTGAAAATTCTACCCTTTTCAGTACTTGACAGCGTTTAATCGATCAATTAGTGCAGGTTTCATTTAATTAAGTTGAATATCCTCATATTCGGGCGGGGAACTTAGCGTTTCTTATGCATGGTGAAAAAAGGAATAAAACTGAATGCAGTATAGATCGTGGCCGCTTTGAAAAGTTAAGTATATCTCAGTTTTACCAGACGACCACTGAGCTGGTTAATAGCTCTCCTAGGGCTGACCCGAAGGATTAGACATTTTTACGTGGCTAGGAACCAATTGGTTACTTAGCAACGGGTCCTACAGCTTATTGTGGGATCTGAACCACATCGAGAAAAGGATTTCTAGCACCAGAAATAAATTCGACTGATTCCTCGTTGGCAGAGCGGGGATTCGAACCCGATCCTTGAGATCGGTAGGGTGTGGCCGCTTTGACCTTATTGAAAATAGAAGTTACATGACTGTTTTCAGAATATTAAATCGTTAGATTATGCCAAGTGATATATCGAAGCCATTTCTGCCTAGTATCAGGACCCACTAAGACTGCCTAGCCATGCAGAGTATGGTGTGTAACAGAGTTGTTTATCCGTTAGCATCTGCTTTTCAAAACGGACACGAAACGATAAACGAGATGAAAATAATCAGTGATAATTACAGTCTTCGGTTTAAAAATCCCAGTATTAAAATATCGAATGAATTGACTTCAGTACATAAGCATATTTCAAGTTTAATTAATTGGGTAGATTTAGCCTGCGAATATAATTGCGATGGTGATGCTTGCATGCTTGTGTAAGTACACACTCCCTGTAATTGTTACTTTTTCCAGCTATTTTCTTTAAGCTTCCTTTCTATTCCACGTTAGTCTGTACGTCAGATATGCCAATTTACTTCCAGGTGACATTTGTCGATACCGCTCAAGAGTAACAAGTTTGTCAGAATAAAAAAAAAAAGAAAAAAAAATCAGAAAACCGTGGTTAACCCAACATCAAGGAAAACTATGATGGGAGACAAACCAGTGAGCCAAATTTCTACCTTTTACCTCTTAACCACGATTAAGAAAGAGAAGGTTAGAAGGGGTAGGGGAGGGGGGTGGTGTTTGATAGTGGAAAGGGAGGGGGTAGGAGGAGGATGACGATGTATATGTATCCGAGCATATAGCTCAGTCCTGTGAATCGCTACCCGACAGACGACATGGATTGGGCGGCAATAAAATAATTTCTCGCCGATTTATCGATGCCATCCAATTCACTAACATCTATTGGTTGGCTCAGTTCTGTTCGGGGGTCCCTGTTAGATGGTACTCCAGATCTTCGCTCGCCAGGTTCGGAATTAAAAGGATGTAGGGAGTGGGGTAAACGGGGATAATGGAATGGAGGGGGTGGGTGTGTATTTACGGCGAGAGGGATTTTCCCCTCAGGAGGTGAAGGAAGCATATGGGGACTTTTGTTTCCACGCACAGGGAAAGAATTGCTGTCAGCAAAGTCTTAGAGATTTAGAATTTATCCTAATGTCGTTAGTCGTGTTGACCGTTATGAGATTTTTTCCAATTCGATGTCGGCATTTCATTCGGGAAAAATAATTTATTTTATCTTTTCAGTGTGTATTTTCTTACAGAACTAGGTATGTTCTCATTGATCCTGTTGATAAGCTTCCACATAATCTACAAAATCTTAAAAGTCCTTCAGAATTTTAAAAATCAATGATGTCACATTCATATAATTCAATAAAAACCGATTGAATCTAAATTTAGGGCTTGGAAACAACATTTAAAGATGAAACTTCAATATTTGAATATATTAGGGCCGCCACCTACATTACCACCTGAAATTTTGTCACAGTCGTGCCCCAAAGGTAATGAATAGTGAAACAGGATGCTAATGCGCTCTGGTAGTAGGATATATAACACTGCTATAAGACTTTCTATTGAGTAAGCAAACTTATGGATATCAGTTGTCCAGAAAATGTGTAAAGAACGTATCTTGTGTAGGTTTTGTATCGGTATCTTAAACGAAATAGAGAGATATATATTTTTTTTTCGGTTCGACTCTCTTTTTTGATGAAGTGAGGCGTATCTAGCCAACTTATAAAAAATCTATAACAGACCTCGAACAGACTTATTCCCTAAATTCTTTTTGTTGTCGTTATATTGTATTATATATATATATATATATATATATATATATATATATATATATATATATATATATATATATATACATGCTTAAAAAATCACAGTAGATGCACGTGACTTCATTAAATAAGCGAATACCACAGGAAAAAGATAACCAGAAATTCAAGTAACGACGAAAGCGCTTGGATTTTTGCCTATCATTTTCCTGTGGTATTCGCTTACATATATACAATATAATATATACATTTAAGTATATATAAATTATATTATAATATATATATATATGTGTGTGTGTGTGTATGCATAATATATAATATAATATATATATATATATATATATATATATATATATATATATATAGTATTATAATATATATTACTATATATTATGATACATATATCACACGCTCTCTACACGCAGGCCTACTTTCATACCTTCTAACTGATTGATGTATCTCAAATGTGTACTTTCATTCTTTTGTTTCAGTAATGAACAGCTTTCCCCAGGGATATGGCCCCCCTACGTCTCCAGCCACAGCTACTAACAGGGGCTTTGGTCCTGCAGGATCTCCGGGTCCCATGGATGTGTTCTCTGCTGCCCCAGGGGATACCGCTGTAGGATACGTCCAGGCCGCCTCTCCACAACCCTCATCCTTCCCAGTGGCCGTCAACAGGGTACGTCATCTCGCGACAGAATTTTTTGTGATAGATTTTTTCTAAATGCTTGTTCTTTCTTCAAATCAACAAATAAAAACTGGTTACCAAGGAAAAGATAAACTACAGGGAAATTTCAGTTGTTTGAAAGCCCATCACACAATTTCACCAATGATAGTGAAGGATGAGTAAGGGATGGAAATCTAGTACTCGGTTGAAATCCTCATTTGCCCCTGTGTTTGAAGAAAAAGCTTTATATATAGATATATATATATATATATATATAATATATATATATATATCTATATATATTTATATATATATAAATATATATATATGTGTGTGTGTATACATATGTGTGTATATTATATATATATATATATATATATATATATATATATATATATATATATGTATAGTATATATAT
>NC_087218.1:24065495-24090495 GCF_015104395.2 Macrobrachium nipponense | reverse complement strand
TACAGTGCAGTATTTGGCATTAATATCTAAATTCGCAGTTGAAGGAAATTTCAGTTGAGACTGCTAAGCTGCTAGACAAACCAGATTGCATCGTCAATATGTGAAGTTTTTAGTGTATGCTTCTGACCTTTCGTATGTTTTAGAATGGCGCAAAGCATTCTGTTTGATGCCTTTTATACAAAATTATTTTTTATGCAAGAACAATGAAAGTTTATACGTCGGCATCTATAATCAAAGGTTTTTGAAGAGGACCTCAATTATTAGGCAGTAAACATTGATATATGAAGTACTTCACGTTTTGACTAAAAATTTAATATCTTTTCTTTCAGGGTCCCCTCATAGCTGCTTATGCCAATGGATATCACTGAGGAATAGAACTGAGTAAGTATTTGAGTGAAATTTGACATGGCTTGCTGAAACTTAACGATTAGTGAGTGTTGGTGACCCGTACTTTATCATTTGATGGAATACGTTCTTTATATCTTAACCTTTTAACACCAAATACTTGATATTTATACTTGTGAACAAGTAATGGTTCCAGTAAAAATGGTAACATGAATGTTACAGTCATCACATCCTTTATTAGTTGTATTTAGACATTACTGTATATTGTGGGTAGTGTTTTAGACTCGAGGTGTCTAAGTGTTTGGAATAACAGTAAACAGTAAATTTTAACATGTTAGTACTACGTGCAGTTTTATTCATTATTCAAACATTGCTGGAATGCCAGAGTTACGACTAAACACTGTCTGGAAGTAATGACGTTAGACATCAGCGAATTTGCTTCGTTTCGTTGACGCCTTTACCATACTAACCATTCGTCTTCCTCATTTCTCTCTCCCGACAGATAAGCCGCGCATCGCAGTATAGTTGTCAATATAGACTGGCTGGGTGGTGATTCTTCGATTACTATCGAGTAGGGTTCCTGTTTGGAAACTGCTGCTCCACCAACCAACGCTCGCCATCTTTTTCACCAAATCCCTGACAACACCCCACCACCAAAAACGGCACGGGTCTTCATAACCAAGGTGGTTGGTTTGACTACTATTTGTACCGCCACCACTACAACTACTACTACTACTTCTACTGCTACTACATCACGACCACCACTGTCCTCTCCACCCACTTCTTCACAACAGCGGAAGTCCCCCTCCTCCCTCCCCAAGTCTTCTCGTGCGACTCGCCAACACTTCTCCGATAATTTTTCATCTTCTTCTCTCCTACGAACTTCTCCGCGGAGGAGACGTCAGTGCATCCACACACACACACACCACCACCACCACCACCGCCGCACCTTTTCTCATCCCAGTTGCTTCCGGATCTCCTTTCTCTGGAACGACAGAAAACGAAAGAAAGAAACCCACAAAAAAAAAGATTATCGCTTGATGCGTCAATGATGTTTTATATATCTGTGGCACGAAATTATCATCATTATTCTTCGTGTCTTCAAACCCCACCCCCGCATCGCCAGCCGCCTCATTGCTCTTTGCTTCCTCCCCTGAGATGGGAGGAAGGCTTTTTTTTTTTTTTTTATTAATTTTTTTTTTGAAGGGGGTGGAGGATAAGTGCCGTTTCAAAGGCCTTCTGGAACTGTCCGAACACTTTAAAACTGGAGCACACTCCTCTCGTAATTTTTTTTTTCCTCTCTCTCTTTGAAGCTCTCCAGCCTGTGAAAACCTTTGTGGTCCGGTCTAGGACAAGTATCTGTGGCGGCGAAGATGTCAAATGCCGTGTTGCTTCGAGATGATATTATATATATAAATATAAAAAACACAAAAAACTACAAAAAAATAAGTAAACTATGGAGTGCTCTTCTCTTTCTCCAAATATGATAAGAAAAAGGGCTTCAGTACATAAGCCTACTGATGATTCTTTTCCATGGCAAATTTGAATATAATATAATATAAATAAAATAATAATAATAATAATAATAATAATAATTAATAATAATAATAATAAAGCTTTACAGCAGTGGTCAATGTACTCAACATACTATTGTTATTATTGCATGTAAAAGTGAGTTGGAAGTTGGTATCTCTATATATAGACAACTGTGGCTAGCCATTTAAGTTCGTGTACATACAAAAGGTGTTGCATCCGTTGAAATAATATTGTTCTGGTTGCTTTACTATATTATATTATATGTGACGGGGTTAGTCATTTTGAATGGATTGCATTAGTGGAACATAAATAGTTGTATGGCCGTCTTTTCCTCTCTTGAGTATATTCGGAAAAGGAAAGATCTCTGAGCGGACCGCCATCTTTTCAAACTAAGTAGAGTTTGAAAGTCATGAAAAGGAGTAAGTTCAAAATAACGGATCTCGGCACTTTAATACTAATACTAATAATATTATTGATTAACATTAATGATAATTCATAATTATTAATGATAATAATATTAATATACTCACGTTCACACCTCGTTAGGAATAATTAGAAAAAATAAAAATTTTAAATGTACAGGGTAAAAGAAAAGGCTATAGAAGCAGAGTATTATTACTAGAGGAAGAAAACCCATAAATATTTCGAAGTTTTATCGCAGGTGAAGAAGAAGATCGATTGATTGATTGATTGATACCTCTCTGTAGTAATTGTGACGTGATCAGCGAGTTTCGTCCTTAAGTCTCAAGTGCATAAAGAGCCATTCCTGGTAGTTAGGCCGCTCCTTCCTCTCCAACAGTGTATATGTGTACTATACTGGAAGGTCGCTGTACAGTATTCTTTTTAAAGGCGGCACTCGGTGGTCCAGTCACAATGCCTCATAACTGGCATGACAGGGTAAGCTTAGGAGAATTATGTCTGAATTTTCTCAACTATGTTCAAAGGTGAAACCTCATTATTATTGCGCTTTTTTGAACTTTGTTGTTTCTTCGAATAAGGAGTAAATAAGAGATGAAGAAGTTAATCATGCAAAACAGAGGCTTTATGAATAATAAAAAAAAAGTATGTGTGTTAAAAACTATTCCGATGAAGGTCCTTGTACTTATAATTCTTATTGATTTCATATACTGTATTATACATGATGATTTTTATAAACAAATTTAGATGCGTAGGATATTATTTGTAATTTCGCAATGCACTATTTCTAGCAGTTCTCTCTCTCATCTCATCTGTATTTTTTTCTATTAGTCCTCTCGCTGGAGAGGAACTCGATAGTTTGTGCGTAAAGTAATAATTAATAATAATAAAAAGAATGTTCTCACTCACCGTGAACTACTGAATCTATATAGTTTGTAATAGTCGCCTGCCTGTTTCAACTTTTTCTCCTGTATGAATATATTCAAAACAATGAGTAAGTAAACTAATTTTACAGCGTCGAGTTCAAATATTACCGATTGGATGAGAAGCTTGACGCCATTGCACAGGTATGTAAATAACCCTTTACGGAGCCTAGATTCTTATTCTTCTTCTCCTTCTTCTTCTTCTTCTTCCTGCCAGAAGGTTGATGTAGAATCTCTCTCGCTTTGCCCGCGCATGCGCACCAGTCGCAACCTCAAGTCGTCTATGTCATCACAAAACTTTTTGTTTTACATTAATTAATTTTGTATCCAGGTTCTTTCTATCTCCTCTCAGTAGTGCCTCTAGAACGATTGTCGGGAGAAACAAAGTTGAGAAATAGCATTGGGGGCTTCTTTCTTCTTCAGTTCGAACTGTATGTCAAGGGTAGAAGGAAATGAAGACAAAATGAGGACTCTGTTTCAGTTTCTCGTTCATGTTCATTTCAAGTGAGTTTTTGTGGGCCCTTTTGGGGTTTCCTGAACCTTTTCCAAGCAGAGAATGTTACTGTTTCTAGCTCGGAGAGCGGACGAAATTCTACATCAAGCGAACTGGTGAAATTATACGCCAAAATACTTCACTATATTTTTGTAACATCGTCAGACGACTGATATAGAGGATATACTGTGAAGCAATAGACCAGGTTTATATATATAATATATTATATATCAACGCCGTGGGTGCGGGCTGCGGCCTCTCCCGACCTTGTATGGGGAGTAGCTCTGGTTGTCATTACTAGGTTTTCCTTTTCCCAAAAAGAAAGATAAAAGAATAATTAAGAGACGACAAAAAGTTGACTAAAAGTTGATCATGTCTATAATTCCTCCGTTTTGTACTACGTTGCCAGGATAACAGATACGTTTGGACTTTTTTATTTTAGTTGTTTGAGCCGCCCATCTTTCAAAGGTGTGAGAATTGAATGTCTTTCATAATAGAGAAGTAGTAAGGTGGATGCAGATAGTTGTATAACATTTTATTTTAAGGTTTGTATTTATAAGACCAGCTGAAGTAATTCTTAAACGTCTTAGTTCGTATGCAAACAAATGTTATTATACAGTTTAAGTCCAGACCAGTATAAGTGATGACTAGTTTTTATTATTGAAGTATATCACACACAGACACACACACAAATATGCCGTGGCCACCCGCCGCCCCTCACACCAACCCCAACCCCCTACTATATGGTAAGACAACAAAAATCAAAGTAATTTCCTTTTTTGTAAAGATGAAGAAAACTGCGTTCACTTTGATAGACAGTATGTGATCTTCTGGATGGTGGTTGTTAATACTAATAATAATAAAATGTAGTAGAGATTTAGAGATTATAAATATAAATATAAATATATATATATATATAAAGAGTCTAGGTAGAAAGAGAGAGAGAGACACAGACAGACACACACACACACGTAACGAGTCATTTTATCACCAGCCATGATACCGCACCGTTCCAGCTGGTTTTCAGCGGAAGCTGTTCAAATAACGTCATTATGGCTGTGTCATCAAAGCGTTAGATAACGGTAGTAACTGTAAAAAAAAAATAAATAACTGAAGAGTCACCCTTCCCCGAAACCCTAAAAAACAACTCGAAAGATTTTGAGAACCCGAAAATTATATAAAGCGAGTTCGCCATTGGACACAGGTCATGTGATGCTTATTTATTGTTAATGCGATGACGTCAGTGCGTGTGAGCTCTCGACTTCGTGTTTATTACTGACTTCAAAACAAAAAGGTAAAGAAGGCCAGTGAGTTCCATTGTACATAGGAGATTTTGGCCGGACTTGAAAAACGCCGACACGAGCCGCACAAATGCTGACACCACCTGTTTTGTTGTCTACGAGATTTTTTTTTTTAAACATCAAAAATACAACATAATCGCTCGATTTTCGTTTAGAAGGTCATTTGAACCTTGCAGGATCCTTCTTTCGAAGAAGGATTCTCGTCCTGTTCTCCACCACCAGACAAAAATATCTCCGTCACTTGTACATCAATCATATATATGGGTTGTGTTGAATGAAAAATGAAAACACTTTTTATTATATTTTGAAAGTTTATTATTATCAATCTGCTGCCTAATGGTATAATTAGAATTTATAAACAAAAGAGTAAGTAGTGTATAGGATGTGTTATTAACTCTTCATTATTATTGAATATGTTTTCTCAAAGTCTGAAGTCTATCTAACGTTGGAGGTTTTCTATGCAACTGTTGTTCTTATGATTATTATAATTTTTAGTTAGACTTTATATTGGACCTGTAGCACCCGTAGTCCCCCCCATCACTATGTCAGATTATGTAAATAGAATATTGTAATAGTGGAAATATAGCCAGATGATTGATTGATTGATTGGTCGATATAGATCACGTCAAGAATTTATTATGAAGCCCTTATATCGGGTTAGGTAACTGTTAGTTAGCTCGACGACCCCTCGGGAGGAAGACGCGATAATTATTATAGATGCAAGTGTTGGTGTACAGGTTGCTGATACGCTGATGGACAAAAAATAATAATTAATAATAATTACTAAATAAATACAATAGAAAATAATACAGATTATTGTATAGGAAGGTAATTCTAGATTATTTTTTCATCTTGTTAATGGAAATAACATAAAAAAAGAGAGATTCTTTTCTTTGGCTGCCCCCAACCCTTGTGAAAGATAGAAACAAAAACCTTTGTATGTCTTCTAAGGTGTTGCAACACAGCCGCCGCCTGTACTGAGCGTCTGGCGTCTCTTGGACGCGAATTGAGTTGTGGCTTGTGGCAGTTCATGTACATTATATACATAAATACATAACATATAAATAAAAAATATATATATATAAATGCATATATATATATAAATAAATGTGACGGAGTGTGGGAAGGTTCACCGATAGGAGGAAGTGTTGTCGCTTGCGCCAATAATAAAAATGTTAGCAGTAAAATGTTCGCCATCTTGAGCGAACGGTATAATAATGTTTTGTAAAAACGTCGACGACTTTTCCCCTCGGTAACGGTGCCCACGCTGCGTCCCCGTATTCTTATGTCTTGTAAATTTTCTGAGAATGTAAACTTAGGTTTAAGCTACTCAAAAATAAAAAGGACTATGAACATGTTATGGAAGCCAATTTGATCTTTTAAGTAGTTTAGCATTGCAGGAGGAAATATTATTGTTAACGAGTGTAATAATGTTCATAGTCTTTTCCTCGCTGTTGTTAATCCTTTATACCGTAAGGTGGGTGAATACTATATTTAAAGAATATTACTAGGATAATGTCAAATAATAACCACATGTATTTCTTGGCAGACTTGAGTTGTTTCCTAATGATAAATGACACTGTCAGTTATTTTCCTCTGTTGATTATTGAGTCAAATAGATCATTCTGTAGACGCACTAGGACAGGGAGTGCCCTTTTGGCTGGACACCTTTTAAACCAGATATGGAAGTTCACACAATTAAGGAGGTTGCTGCATATGTACGTACATATACATATAATGTGCGATATGCTTTTATACATATATCATGCACGTCTTATATGCTATGTATACGCATTGCCAATCGTGTGTGCACGTGAAAACGGGAAAATATGTTGGGAGTTCAGTCCTTTTTAAAAAATACGAGCTGGTAAATTAGGATGACTATGGTGTCCCAGGGAAAGAATTTTTTTGTCTGTTGTTTATTTCACTGCACTGTTGTTTTATTTATTTATTTTTTTGTCATCCGTAGTAGTTACTAAATACAAAAATGTTTTTCTAAACTTGAAACGCATAAAAGCCACGAGTCAGGAACCGCTTACGTTTTTGATTGTTGTGAAATGATTCTATTATGGTTCTGTCGTCTTTGAATGTTATTGTCCAAACCCCAGTTTTTTATAAAACGTAGTAGCACTTTTATTGTTCTCGAACTGCCTGAGTATAAGCCAACAGAGAAATAAAAAAAGAAGCCTTTGCTGTTTCCATTTCTGGGTTATCTCACGTTCTTCATTTGACTATAGGCACTAGTACATAAATACAGAAATTTATTTTTGGTATGATATTCTAGTGTGAGATTCGTAAGTAATCATGTATCTTGTTTTTTATTATTATCATTATCATTATTAGATAGTCTTGTTACGCCTCTGATGCAAACCAATGCATATTTTGTAATGAGAATTATTATATACCACGTTTGGACAGCCGAATACGTCGGTGTATTAGATTAGTGTCGTTTTCCTCTTGGTTCCTGGGAAGGCTGCTGTTGTAAGATTTACGTTTTAGTTTCTTACAGTTGTTCCGTGGGTGATGATAGTTTTACTTCGTTAATTTATTAGGACTTTTAGGGAATAGCAACATCAAGTTCCTTCGGTACTTTTCGTGAAAGGTCAACACGGAAGGACGTTCATGAACATCTTCATTGGGACGTTTTTTTGAAATTATTATTTGAACTCGTTTCGTGAAAAACCCAACATATATTGTTATATAATGGATATAAAAACACAACATATATGTTATAATTATTGAATAATAAAACCCACACATGTATATTTGTACACGTGAAATGATTTCATTTTGCGAAAGCTTCGAAAAAATAATTTCATGGTAATATCCCTTGAGATTTCATGAAGAGTTCTCGGTTAGTTTCATGGAAAAACTTAAACCTTTTCTTTTATTTTTTAAAACAGATTTAGTTTGCGAAGATTTAATAAGTTTGTGATTTGCCTGTTGCACGATGTTTGTAACTTTATGATTATCATTATGATTTCGTTTTTTTTTTATTTTAGCAAAGAATCCCAACATGCGCTTATTAAAGGAATTTCGTAGTTAACGATGAATTAATTTAGCTGTAAATAAATACATGACTTCGATCATTGTGATGCGAGAGTGATTCTAGGCATACTTATGAGATACCATAGTGCATAGCCTTGCCTCGAAGTAAGTATTTCAAAGGCGTTTTAGTTAGGAGTATTTCATTATTTATAAATATTTTCTTGTATTTTTGTATAACGGGAATATGTGTACAGCCTGCTATAGATTTTGGAATTAGGACAGATTTAGTTAAGTTTTAGTTAGAGCTTTAAAGATTGGGGTTTTCTAGCCAATCGATGATATCTATTTGCGGAAGCAAAGAGTTGAACTTTTGTAAACAGTCTCGGCGAATTTTGGCCCTCTTTTTGAAGAAGAAGAAGAACCCTTTCGGTATCCCACCCAATCTGGAGCATTATCGCATCTCGTTAATTTGAACTATTTTATTTATTTTTTATTTTCTTTTTAAGAATTCCTTTTCTTTATTGAAACACAACATTGGTTCTTCGTTGCTCCGTTTTCTTCGTTCACTGTATTTTCTCTTTCTATTCTTCCTTTGTTTTTCGCTTTTGTTTTCCATGGAACACCTCAAAGTGTTTTTGAGTAGTTTTTGATTAACACTGCCCTCGGTTCCAGTGAAGTGGAAAGCCATCCTAGTTCTCAGCCACCTTATAAATAATAAACTTCCTAACAGCTCAAATTAACGAGGTATGATTGTAAAGACGTTGTCTGCAACCTTTGAAAACAATCATTTAACATATCACTGGCAATAGACGACATAACCTCCTTCCTCCTCCCCTCAACGCTGCTCACTTGTTTATTGCACTTTTTAGTGTCCGACTACTTTCGTTTATTGTCATTTTTTTACCAGCAAATGATGTTAATACGATTTGGATCAACGCGAATGTTATGAAGCACAACATACAGATGATGGTGTAAAAAAAATTTTCCACTTTTTTTTTTTTCATCTTGAGTGCGATGTGAAATGTTGGACCAGGAATTCTATTGCTGGAATGGGAATTTTGTTGCTGGAATGGTGCGACGTTTTGACAACCCCATAGAAAGAATTAGAAGCGAGGTTCGAACCCATTATGCAAGACTTTTTCTTAAGGAAGCCTTTGGCCCAGATGGAGAAAAAACACGTACCACAAGACGCAGAGAATGTTAACCGTGTGGGTTTGTGTGCGCACGCGCGGATCCTGAGAGCCTGGTTTTGGGAACAAACGTACAACCCGGAGTTTCGAGACTGAAAGCAAATGAAAGAGGAACCCGCAAAATCGACCTAAGGCATTGAGGAAATGTAGAAGAAAGCAGGTGAACATGAAAGGACAAAAACTAAAGCTACAGACAAAGAGCGTCATGAAAGAGATCAACCTACGAAGAGGCGAGATGGAAAACCCACTATTTTGAGAGAGGTGGAAAACGAATTCGACGACGATGTAGGATGATCTTCGTCAGGCGAACCGAGATCAAATGAAGTTAATTCCTCGTAATGCCACAAATTCAACTCAAAATTCCTCTTTTTAGGCTCAACCAGGCTGTTATAACAAGCCAGCCAGTCAGCAGAAGTCATACAAAGCATCAGGAGCAGGTAAAAAGCGGTAGCAGCAGCAGCAGCAGAGCAGCAGTGGTCCAAAATGTGATCCGATTAAGCAAGCCCAATTGTGTGGGGCCTTTTCTGTGATACACGTACAAACTCTAGAGAGAAAAAAAAATCAATTGTAGAATATGACGGTTCATCCACTCTTCATTGGGCTATGATCATGGTATTTCATGGGTAGGCTTCAATAGATGTCGTTGCTGGATGTCATACTGTACTAGGTATGCAAGTTGATAATAATTATTAAAAAAGGACAAAGTTCTAATTCGTAGATTCGTCTAGTTAGAGCATCAACACTTAAGGGAATAAGTACATCCGAAACCATTTTTTTCTTCCTTACAGAGGGACTGATCTGGGCGATTTTTCGTGTAAATAGCTACTTGATGCGTCCTCCCTAAGATTTTTAAAAGATTACAAAAATCCTGTTTTATCGTCTAGTATTTCCTAAGGGGATGAAGTCGCACACACATCATCAGCTCTTGCAAGAACCGGGTCAGCGAAGCTAAAAAATGTTAGTTTAATTGGACTTCTTTCGCGTTCATTTTTCATTTTTGTTTACTTACGGAACTGCAACCGGTCATTCAAAAGAAAACGCGTACATTACACACGCACAAAAGGCAAAATAAAATTAAAGATTTTGGTGTCCATTTTTGTTATCGTGTATACAACGGGTGCGCTCAGATGTGCATATTTGTAAGAGATGATATTACCGTGTATTTATACATATAAATAACTTCTACTACAAACAGTGCATACAAAGTCACGTCTATACCACGTCATGTAAAAAAAATGCATTTGCAATTATAAATAATTATAATATGCATATACGCATCTGATCAAGTATACATTAGCAATTTGCTTGAAAGACTTGTACAAATTAACCGCGCCGGTTTAAAAAGTCACTTGCATACATACATGAAACGCCGTTTGTTTTGAGCCTTATTGATAAATCCTCCTACGTAATTGCATCTTCGGCATAAGCGAAAGTGTATATTGTCCTATTTTTTTTTTTTCTTTTTCGGTGCGTGTGTTTTTTTTTAAATACGGCTGCCCGGGCGAACTGAACAATCACTGGCGATGTCCCCAACTTTCACCATCTGTCTCTTGATTTGAGTGAATCGGACCTTATTGATGCTCCTGGAGTTTTCCCATCTCTGCTTTCATTAAACTTAGGAAATGATTTTCAGCTGCACTTTTATTTTTTTTACTTTTATTTTATTTTCCTCAAACGAGAATACTTTGTCAATGTCAAGCGTCAAACTTGAAACGCAATGTACACATCAAAATATATAGTTATACTCTTTAGACCAGTTGCGGCAATGTACAGTTTTCTTGATATCAAAGGGTGTTCAGTCTCTTTTTATGGATTAAGTCCGAGTTGTAATTGCCTTTTTTCCTTTAACATTGTACAGAAGTAAATGATGAGAAAAAACTACTTTATAAGTTAAATGTAAGCATTTAAGAGATTCCATGCATTGTAGCGCCGTTAAAACATAAGTGGTATATAAATAGTACCGACCGGGGTATTAAACCATAGTCATTTTGAATTTTTTTAATCGGGTACACACATGCGAGCACATACACATATATATATTGGATGTTTTGTATTCGTGTATGTGTATATATATGTAGGCTTGTGTGTATCTGATATGCAGTATACATATATATACTTATACACACACCTACGTATACATACATTCTTGCACACGTACATACACGCGTGAAACTGAAATGGGGGTCTTGAGTCGTCTCCCATTCAAAATAACTCGTTACATTTGTATCATTACCAAATACAGTGGGAAAAAAAATTGTGTAGATTTTAGATTTTTGTAAATGGGTGAAGCAGGCCATGGCTTTTGTTAAGTTGTTAAGTGTTTGTAAGACAAACAGTCTAACGGCCAAGTACTTTTTTATATAGGGTATATTTAATGTAGATATTAGTTACCCCCTTAATTTTTGTCTATTTTAGAACTTTTTATTTAATGATCTCTTTAATAAGTTTAATATTTTAAAGAACAGATGTTCCTTTTAGAATTTAATCTTTGATTTTTTTCATGCTATACTAAATATAATAAATAATAATGTCCTATTAATGATATTTACACTTTAAACCAATGTTTTCCAGAGTGATAATGGTAGGCTGGGAATGTCTTTACACCCTTGTGTATACAGCTTACAAGTGTAACGTCCACTTGCTGCCAATAACATCATCCATAACAATAATAATAATAATAATTACAAATTACAGTTTCCTTTTTGAGAACTTTTTTAAGTTTCCACTCTGTACGAGTCCACCTATATGTATGTATATATACAAGCTTGACAGGTAACTTGCCAAGGTCTCAAAATTTAAAAATATATTTTGTATCTTCCATATATCTTGGGGATTCCAAATCTCAGTTTTAAGAAATTTTCTGAACTAACTCGAAATCTCGGCATCAGGGACTGGACTATATTTGGATTTAATACCGTGGCCTGATGCTACTTTCAACTTCACGCCCACGTTAAAAAATTTAATAATTAGTCTGAGAACGTTACCATTTTTGCGAGGAGCAAATGAACTTTTGTTCATGTAGAATCTCTCACTCTGCCCGCGCATGCGCACCAGTCGCACACAGGAGGTAGGCGCGAAGTTGAAATTGGCGTGAGGCCTTTGATGGACAAGTTGATGTAATAACTAGATAGGTCATGGTATATATATATATATTTATATATAACCGAGCGATCGCGAGTAAAAACTTAGCAAGCAAGCAGGTTTAATCAGAGTGAATCTTGGCTAACCGGAAGTAACCCGCTGATTGCTCTTGAAGGTTCCCAAAGGTATGTGCCAAAATTTGCGTGCACGCTGGTGTTTTCAACTAAATAACCGATACCACAAGTAGTCCAAGGTTTTTCGTTCAGCATTTTTACGTTTGTTACCCATTTTTTTTGTTATATTACTTTGTTCATGACATGGTTGTTCCCTCCCAATATGATGATATACCGTTTTTTTGTAAGTTAGGTTGTTTCCCCACTTTGTTTTTTATATGCATATATATTCTATAATTATATATCTCTATATTTACATCATGTCTTTGTATAATGGCCTGTGAGTACTCACATGTTGGTACCCCTGCACAACAGGTGATGGCCAGTCACAAACCCGAGGCGCCTGTAGTCTAGTAGTGAGAGTCACCGCCCACACAACATTCACGCAGCCAAGGAAGGCCTCCTCCTCCTCCTCTCCTTCCATCAGGACTTTATCTCCACTTAGAACGAGTCGATAAGAAGGGATTAGCCCGAAGTGATTAAAAGAAATTTTTTTTGCAGTAGAAGTCATAATGGAATATGACGATCACGTTTCATACATTGAATAAATACATATAGACGAGGCGTACAAGCGTGCATGTATGTGTGTGTTGCCACGTGCCCCAATCTCAGGTGTATGTCTCGGTTGTGTTACCTGCCCTGTTGTGCATGGGCGGTTTTGTCCCTGCAATAATATGTGAGCAATAAGTTCAAGTGAAATCCAGTCTGCACCTTGATCTGCAACACTTTGGGGCCTATTTATACCCAGAACTTGTCAAGAGTATATATATATATAAATATACATATACAGTTCTTACTATGCATAGGCACAATTGGTCTGGCTGTTCTGGACCCAACCTTCATAACTTCATTAAAGTAAATAATAAAAAGATTAATAATAATATGATGATGCCGTGCAGACATGTTTACTAGAGTAGAGGCTGCAGATCATTCAACCCCAAAGTGCTGCCGAAAGGTCGACCTGGAAGTTTATAAAAAATGGATTATTAGCAATAGGATGTATATATAAATATATTCAGACGCAAAAAAAAGTCCTCATTATTGGGGAAATAATTATAAAATGAATAAAACTATTATAATACTTAGCCATTAAGATGTACCATGGCACAGCTAGCATTGTGTGCCGGGGAACCTAGCAGAGAGCATAAGGCTGGGTTCTTGAGGTTTATTTATCAAGCTGCCTAACTATTGTTGTGTGAGAATTATATGCCGTGAGTCGTATGTGCATTGTATAAACCCATACTCCGAAAACCCCCACCTGCCAGCCTGCAGGGCGAGTCCCTTCCTCTTTCCCCCCGTGGGCACCGAGTTCGCTTCTCTGATTGGTCGAATGAACAATAGTCACTTGAACTCGATTTGTACTTTAAAAAATAAAACTGTTTAACAATTTTCAAGTTGCGAAACAAAGCGCACTATACACGTCGTTTGATCCAGGAAGCTGCCGCCATTTCAAACCTAGCTTTTAAATGTAGTCGAACAAAATTTGAATGTCGCCAAAAGACGAGGACGGTTGACTCTCGCGTCGCTGATCGGGAAGCAACCAGGGAAGTGGGGGGAAACGTAGCAGGTGAGGCTCTCCCTGCAGGCTCTTGTGCTTGTTGGGGCGGAGCAGCTTTGTGAACATTTGGATGTTCCTTGTTCGAGCGTCCTGGGGTGTGTTCTTCTATACGCTAAACGTTAAGACATGGTAATACAGTATGATATTATACCTGAAGGAAACAAATAAAGATGTATTGTCCACAAACTGTACTAACTTGGCCTTTTTAATCATCCTTTTTTTTTCATCTAAAAACTATTTTATTGTAGTCAATTTTGAATTAAACAAATTCTCTTCGTTGGACTTCGGAAGAAAAACCGAATTGGTATAGTTTCTGTTGTACTTATTTACTGCATTATAGTCACAGATTATATTAAGAAAAAAAAAATATAATAAATATTTAAGAGCAATGCATTAGGTGAATTTCACTCTGTTGCTGCAATATCGTATGAAGAAAATTGCCAAAAAAACTGCAATTTATTTGGAACTTGGCTGTATAATAGTCAGATGTACAGAATTGAACGTTTATCAGCAATGTATTAACTGCTTCGTACAGAATTGTTCCTAAAACTGTGGGTACTCGAAACTTTATAGTTAACTATAATGTCGAATGCAATGTTTCCGATTCTACTGTAATAAATGTACAGAAATGTTCCTAAACCTGTAGGTACTCGAAACTTTATAGTTAACTATAATGTCAAATGCAATGTTTCCGATTATATAATGTCAATTGCAATTTCCGATTTAAGTCGAAACTTGGTTGCAATGCTGAAGTTACAACAATTTATTCAACAAACTGAAGGATTTCTCACACAAAACGTGAAACTATCGATTTAAAAAAAAACTATTTCAAAGATGAGTATTAAAACAATTCTGACAATATAACCTTAGTTATGTCTTAGAAGCAAAAATGAAAGAGATAACAGAGTATATACAATTAATATTTGAAGAGAGTGAATTACAAAAGAGTTTAAAGATAGTGAATTACAACCGTGTTTGTTTATTTATCGAATACTGTGAAAACTAAAATCTTAATATTATATTTCAAGTGCATTGCGAAGATGGTGAACTATTTTGAGGACAAAATTTAAACATTGTTTGGAAGAGAAACTATTATGGAATCGAATTGTTAAACATCATTATGACACTTCCGCATTCAGCTGCATGTAAAACAGCATTCCTTTGAAGAGATACTTTAATATAAAAAAACAGAAATATACTTTAGAGCGATAACTGAATATATAAATTAATGTGAATTGCAAGGATATTTATTACACATTTCGAGTAATTCTTGGTGTGATGATTACGAAGCTTGCACACTTTATCAGCCATTCTTGGTTAAATGATTACGAAGTTATTGCACATTTTATCTGATTACAAAGTGCTTGCACATTTTATTAGTCATTCTCGGTGTAATGATTGCCGAAGTTATTGGACATTTTATTCGAGTCATTCTTGGTTGAACTATTACGAAGACGAAGCTTGCGCATTTTATTAAACATTTAATTGCCAAGTTATTATCTAATAGATTGCACGAATATGCTCAAATAAGTGCAAATGCCGGAAAATGTCTTGATTCGATGTTAATCAAGACAGAAGTAATTCCTTTGGCAGAAAAAAAAACATTCGTCGAACACTTGCTCTATGTGCACATCAAAATTATAGATTGAAATTTCTGAATACTGTCATCTCAAAAAGTATAAACTTCAACAAAGCATTCGTCAAACAATGCTTTTTTTATATGTACCTAAAAACCATAACAGTTTAAAAAAAAGTAAATACTTTCATTCTAAAAAAAAACTCCAACTTTAAAGGGTTACTAAATACCAAAAAGCAGTAACTAAATTGGAAGGTTGAGCAAAAGTAACGTTGTAAGGTCACTTACCACATGTGCCATGATGAAGCACTGCTAAACAACGCTGACAGTGTTAGTTCAAAGTTGGTTTATTGCCGACTTGTCGGCTCTATCAAAGTGAACTAAGATGCCAAGCCAAGCCAGAGCAAAGAGCACCAAGAAGCTAAGTCTAACCAAAGCCAAGTGCACTAAGAAGCTAAGTCTAACCAAAGCTAAGCCAGAGCCAAGTGCACTAAGAAGCTAAGTCTAACCAAAGCTAAGCCTAACCAAAGCTAAGCCAAAGCCAAGTGCACTAAGCCGCTAACTCTAACCAAAGCTAAGATAGAGCCAAGTGCACTAAGAAGCTAAGCCTAACCAAAGCTAAGCCAGAGCCAAGTGCACTAAGAAGCTAAGCCAAAGCCAAGTGCACTAAGAAGCTAAGCCAAAGCCAAGTGCACTAAGAATCTAAGCCTAGCTAAAGCTGAGCCAGGCCCATAAGCACTAAGCCGCCAAGCCAAGCCACAGCCAAGTGTACTAAGAAGATAAGCCAAGCACAAAACTAGTTCGGCCTTAAGACGCTCTAGACAAGTGCATTGAGCCAATCCAAAACCTAATTTTGCAGAGAGAAACGATTACATCATTATAAAAACAAAGCCAAAAACCAACATGGATGGGTGGAAAACAATGAAACAAAGATAAAATTGTAATACAATTAATTTATCTTTTAAAAATAGTAAAAGATAAATAATTTCATGTTTAAAATCTTTCTTTGGGCATTGGTCGTCCTCAAAATCTGGCGGGCTTTATACCAGAAACAACCCTTGTTCAATTGTTGTAACCCGTTCAAGTAATTAACATGCTGGTGTGGCTATATTGACTGGGATACGCCAACCGAAAACGCATTCTAAGTTAAAACTGAACAAAAGGAACTTCAGTACTAAACTGTTAAATAAACTATGAACCATTCCATGATCGTCATTCAATTATTGTAGTCTTGATATAAAGCAGATTTTAATCTCTCTAATGGCTAACATAAGCTGTTTCCAGCAGTAGGAAAATATGGCCTTCAGAAATATACAAGCAAGAAACTTTGGCAATAACTAAGGCCTTATTTCCCCTCCAAGTTTCGTATCTTCAACATATCAGAATCTGTCTCAGCTGAACAGAGTAATAAGGTAAGTGGCAGCTCTTGTGTAAACGATATATTTACATAAACAGTATATTTACAAACTATGATTTGAATGTGTATTAGGAGACTAGTTTTGGAATCACTAATGTCGTCAAACAAGTTGACTTCTCCAAGGAAATGCTTGCAAAACGTACAGTTCTGAATTAATGCAATTTCAACACATGGTTGCTCAAGTCACCTCTCGATTTATGGTTTAGCGTTGAAAAGATTCATGTTTAAAAGATACTTTCAACCGAGATAACCAACAATTCTTGATGGAAAACGTATGACTTACTTTACGAGAAAAAAAATGACATGCTTAACATACGACATTAACAGATATTAACTTGATCAACCAGAGGGACATGTAGAACAATATAATTTAACACGCCCTATCTCTGAAACACCAGATGTGAAGGAAAAAAATCCTGGATTGTAACGTGAGGGGAGAACACAAACGTCAAGGTTCAGCAAGGGAAGACAGCTTGCAAATCATGAACAATTAACCCTGTTTTGGTTAGTGATGTTACTAAGATATATCACGTCGACAACTGTCTTCATTTATATCAATTACACAAAAACCTTTAGATTAGTTTACTGATAAAAGTTTCAAAGCTGTTATTAAAATAAAACTAGTTACGTAACAATCCTACTTTCTGACACAAAGGGATAACTTAAACAATAGGTCTTCAAGGGAGTCTTGACCAACTCATTTTACTTTAAAATAATTCTCTCTCTCTCTCTCTCGTGTCTTCTTTGTAATAATAATGTATCCAAGCCTTATAGATGAAAGTGTGTCCTATGATAAACTCTGCAATAAAGCTCTATCCAAGAAAAATTCCCTTATGGGTCGATATGTGAGGTTAGGCCTCTTCCGGTAAGGCTTACCCCATTACCTCCTATTCAATACATGCTAAAATCAAATGATCCAGGTAACTATTCACGGGAGTTATGGGCTGTAACAGAAATAACACTTTCCTTATAAAACGAATTTAGTCATATCGTAATTATCGGCCGAACGGAAGCTCGTTACTTTAAGCAGCCATTTCCTGTCAGTACAAGTTCTATAGTATTATTGAAATAGAAACGCAATACAGAATTTAGGCCTAAGGCCAAGCGCTGGGACTTATGAGGTCATTCAGCGCTGCAAGGGAAAGTGAGAGTAGAAAGGTTTTAACATGAGGAGAACCTCGCAGTTCTCTATGAAATAATTAGGAGAGGATGGATAGCAAGATGGAAGGAAGAGAATACAAATGGAGGTTGAAGATGGATAACAAGATAGAAAGAAAAGAATACGATTGGAGGTTGAGGATGGATGGCAAGATGGAAGGAAGAGAATACGAGTGGAGGTTGAGTAAAAGGAATGAAAGGGGTTGTAGCTAGGGCCCGAAGGGATGCTGCAAAGAATCTCAAGTAATACCTATGATGCACCCCACCCTGAGGCGGTTGAAATAGAAACCACGTGTTTATTCCATAAGACACTCGGATTAACAACGGCGGAACTCTGGTGAAAGCCTGTCTCTCGACCCTGCGCACCCCACCCCACCCCCCCGCATCGCATTCGGAATATTACTACGTTGTCTTTCAGCCTGTATTACGGCGGCTGATCCGAACATTCGGAATTTCCATTCCAACTCGACGCTGGAGCGAAAGATGGCGGCCGCCTTCACCTCAAGAGCGCACTTGCTGGTAGGAGCGATTCATTCGTCCGACCTGAATATAGACTGGGATGAATATCGTTGATAATCTGCAACTACAAATTAGCGTGAGTCTGAGCCCCGGCCATTCTTGGCGTAGACAGCGCAATGTGTCGTTGGTATGAAGTTATGGGCACCAGTCTGCATACACGTCTGCAATTTAGGATATTTGTGTGTTTACACGAGACGAGATTATATCATAAACCTCGGTAATTATTAGTTTACTCGCGTCGGTTTGCGCACGGGAAACGAGGTCTTACGCGGAGGTTGCCCAGGGGTCATTCGAGGCCGCATGCCCCGTCTGCACAATAAACATTCGCCTGGTACACAAAGCGAGTCGTGTTTATGCTTTCTGACGGAGTGAGGTAGATGTTTATCAATTTCTTTTTTGGACCGTCCGTTACGGTAACAAGGTAGGCATTTTCCCCACTGCGCTTGTGATGATATTTTCATGAAGTTTCTGCGAATGCAAAACTAAGTTTTCTCACGGTAAGTTACCGAACGAGAAAAGATGGTGCGCATGCCTGTTTGGGAGACACCACTGGGAAATATATATGCACACACACACACACGCACACACACACACACACACACACACACACACACACACATATATATATATATATATATATATATATATATATATATATATATATATATATATATATATATATACTTATTTATTATTATCAGTAGAGTGACAGCCATCAGATACAATAGACTATTGCATAGGATTTCTAACAGTTTACATCATTTGCTCAATAATAAAAAATATGCTAGTATAATTTTAAAAATATAGCAATTTACCCCCACGCCCCCCCAAAAAAAAATAATAAACACCCATGCTCTGTTAAAAGCAGACACGAACATTCGGCATTTGCCAGACTCTATACAACACCTAAAATGAACGTTTGCTCTCCACGTGAGAGCTCCCGTCAGTTTCCGTCAATAAGAAGAAATGCTCAATAAAATCAACAGAACCACCCCCCCCAAAAAAAAAAAAAAATGAGAAACCCCTTTATAGAGAGAGAGAGAGAGGGGAGAAAAAATAAGTCGGAAAATTTGGGAGTTCGGTCAAGCTATACACAAATAGAAGTCAGCCTTAAAGGGGAACAAGCAATGCCCTCTCGGCCGTGTTCTGTAAGGCACCACATGTAAGGCATGTGCGTTGGGTACTTGATTATAAATAACAGCCCATCTCACGCACTAACACACGCACACACTCTCTCTCTCTCTCTCTCGGCTCTCTCTTCTCTCTCTCTCTCTCAGAAACACACCACACTAACTCTCTCTCTGCTATCCTCTCTCCTCTCTCTCTCACCACAACACACACAAACAGGTATGCTCTTCTCTCTCTTCTCTCTCTCTATCTCCTCTCTCGCTCTCTCTCAGCACTCTCTCTCATCACACACACATAAACTCTCTCTCACTCTCTCTCACAACACACATCAACACTCTCTCTCTTCTCTTCTCACATCACGACACAAACAGGTATTGCTCTCTCTCTCTTCTCTCTTCATCTCTCTCTCTTCTCGTCTCTCTCTCTCTCTCTCTCTCTCTCTCTCTCTCTCTCTCTCACCCAGTCACCTTCATCCCTCACGATCTATTGATGGTGATGTTGCCATCAGTGGGTGCCAAAACAGTATTTCGGCCTGACAGCCATGAGCGGATCTTATTGTACAGTAATAAATATGAGGTAACCTCCACGTGGATGGAACAGTACAGCTCTCTGTATTGAGTAATAAATTCGTCGGCGATGAGAATGATGAAATAGGTGCTAATAATAATAATAATAATAATAATAATAATAATAATAATAATAATAATACAAGAAAGGTGGTTGCGCCTCCGTATTGCGTTATCAATTTGTTCGTGATAAGAATGATAAAACATGCATTAACAGTAACGCATAAGAAGTGGTTGCATATCACGTATATTTATGCATAAACAAACGAAAAATCATGTATAAAAACATGCATGTATGCGCGCATGTATTAAGGAACACTGTAGCAAACCGGTATACTTTCTTGCGCAAAAAAAGAAGCAACGATGCTTTTAGACGGTTGGTTGTCACCGAGTAAGGATCGAGATTGGCAGATGATGTCCAATACCTCGAAGGTTGAGAGGCTTCGTTACGTACGGACAGAACAGGAAGGGCGTTTGCAAATACGTGTCAAAGCTGGGCAAAACTGAAACACACATACCTGTATACACGAGAGAGAGAGAGAGAGAGAGTAGTATACTGAGCAGTTATAGGAAGAATGTTACTTGGACTATCGTCTAGCCTTTTCTCTCTCAAACCACACAACAATTAAGGAAAGTAACTGTAAGAGAGAGAGAGAGAGAGAGAGAGCAATTATAATAAGAATATAACGTGGACTATTGTCGGATATATACACAAGAGAGAGAGAGAGAGAGAGAGAGAGAGAGAGAGAGAGAGAGAGAGAGAGAGAGAGAGAGAGACTTGCCTGAGCACACTTTGGTGTCCATGGTGAGATAATGGAAGATAAAATTGCCAGACTGCTGACAACTTCTAAAGAGAAGTTTATTCATACTTTTTCAGTAAAGGCAGCATTGACGCCTCATTAAAAAAAATGAATAACAACACCTGTGGTTTAATGTATTCAACATGGCTTTTTACGAATTTTCATTCTGATTTTGGTTTGCAAGATCACTTCGATTTTAACGAATACAGACACCGAGTTGTCTTCCCAATTGCGATTTAAAATAAAATAAAACCTACTGCCTTTTAACGATAATCTCTGCCCTACTGTAGTTAATTTATCACCACTCTTTCTTCAACCTGGTTACTTGATTATAATATCCGAAACGCAAACAATTCCTACAAATTCTTATTTGATATTACACAAGTTTGCATTCCACGGTGAGTTAATTTCAGATTTTCTTTTTAGCTATTTTTGTTAAAAATTAATAAGGCCAAGGCCTTCAAAACTGATCAAAAAGCGTGAAACAGTATGAACATTTGATGAGTAATATAGTAATAAGTACATACATGGACCTGACCAACAATTAACCATGAAAAAAATTCATGCCTGTGTCATAGCTTGAGACGAACCTTCATTTAGATTGAAGCTTCAGCTCACATAACTGACCAACTCACTCACCAAGGAATGGCTGCCTGACAAAATTGATAAAAGTCAATAAATGACCAGAATATACTCAATATGCATATCATTTCAAAGGTATTGAATAGGAGAATACATAATAGGATGATTTGAGTATTATCACATCTATTTTTTTTGTCTCTCTATGAGTAGGTATACAGGATTGCAAAGGAGCTTCAACTTTTGCAGCCAGAAAAGTTTAGCAATATATTTCTTGGCCTGGGTGGTTTTCATATGGCCAAAGTATTAATATCTTGCATTGGCAAGTATCTTGAAGACAGTGGTGTAGAACATGTGTTTACAGAGAATGAAATATTTTGCCCAAAGATATTCCAGAGTATTTTAAAGGGCAGCCATTATTCGCGTGCTCTAAGAGGATTATCTCTAATGCCGAAGTTATGCATCATCTTCTCTGGAAACAATTCCTTCAGCAACAGGGTGACTCAAAATCTCACCAAACTCTTTCCAGAAATAGCACTGTTACAATTTTATTGTAATGGAAAAAAATTCAAGAGAGTCTCAGAGTACCCTTGGAAAATGTAAGAAACTTCTATGTGGCATAATCCCACATTTGATAAATTTGTTGCAAAAATGAGAGGATCAAAGTGATAGCTTTAAATATTGGAGTACATTTCCAACCCACCTGTTCCCTCTGCTAAGAGACCTGACTCGTTCACAAAGGGAAGGAAACTGGGAATTACATTTGTCAGCTGTTCAGCGAGCATTAGGTACCACTGTTCTTTACTTTCGACAAGACACACTTTTCACGATGGGGAACAGTACTTTATGAAGACTGTTTGCAGCTGCTGCACAAATTTCCTTCAATCCATGCAGTTTCTTAAAGGCCATTTTGTTGTGAAACATTCTACTCATAAAGTCAGCGGTGTCCCCCAGTGGAGCAAGCGCTTGAGCAGATGTACAATAAACCTTCTAAAGGCCAAGGGGGCATTGTAGGACTTACAAGAAGGAAAGAGGCAGTAGCTCATCATGATCTAGCTAGGCTAGAAAAATTCCTGATATCGGCCTTTCTTCGTGAGTTTTTTGGTCTGAATATGAGTCCTTTACATCATGAACTTTCAACAGCCACAACCAAGCGTGATGAGATTTGCATTCGGTAAATGCTTGCATATATTCATGAAAGAGACAAACCTTTTGATCTGTTAAACAACAAAAAGATGTCTCACAGCTTCTGGCATATGAAATAACATCCAACACAGACTTATTCAAGATTCATAATGGCTTCACCAGATACAGATGTTTTAGTAAGTCTACCGTACCACTTCAGTGAAACTTGTAAATTCAGTGGTCTAGAAGAGCTATGGATCCTTTGTGGACAGGCCAACACCAAAAGGTCATTGCCAGTCCATGATTTTGTACTGACAATGTCAAGAGCACTAGTTTCTGTACTTCCAGCTGTCCATGCACTTAGTGGTTGTGACACGACCAGCAAGATTTCAACGAAACTTGCTGTATTCAAGACAGCAGAGCAAGGCGGAATAGAGTTAATCAAGGATTTAAAAAAAAATAAAGAACTTTCTCATGATATGGAAATCAAAGCAGAGTAGTTTCTTGCCCGAGCCATTGGCGGAGTCAACACAGATACATTCAGTGAGCTGCGATATTTCCTGTGCCATCATAAAGCATTAAAAACAATTTTGAAAGACTTGTTCCAACTTCAAATAGCATACAGCTTCATATTAAGCGAGCTTTTTTGCAATGTTAGCACTGGACAAATGCCACAAAAACTACCATAGATTCGTATACTGAATCCATAAGATTATGGTTACATTTTGAAAGATGACTTCCTGGTGCCACTTATTGTTTCTGAACCTAATCAAACCCCCGATTTTCCATTTCAATGCACCTGTAAAAAATGCTTTAGTTCAAATGTATGTCCTTGCCGTATAGCAGACATTAGTTGCTGTGAATTCTGTAAGTGTGATGTAAGTGGGCAGTGTAGCAATCCACATAATACTATAAGAAAGAGTTATAATGATTCGAAAGAGTGAAGTTGATTTAATGGTGGAATGTGAAATGAAGGTTTGAGAGTGGGATTTCTTTTCCAAATAATTAATAGTTCGTTACACAAGTTTTTGATTCATTTGCTTAATTTTACTACCGCACAGTTTTGGGAGACATAGAACAACATTTAAGTATGAATAAATTTCTTTTAATTTAATTTTTTTATTTATACTCTCATCTGAAATCAAATTTATGTCAAACCATCCTACTATGTATTCCCCTATTCAAGACCTTTGAAATAATATGCATATTGAGTATATTCTGGTCATGTATCGACTCATCATTTTTGTCGGGGGGCCATCTTGGATTTCAAAATGGCGGAAAATAGGCCAGTTGGAATGTGTGACCAAGTTTATTTTTCATGTCCAAACAATCCTTAAACAAGATATGAAGTCAAATTTAGGGTACATCTTTGTGCATACGGGACCCTACCAGGCTCCATGACTACCTGTAGTAATTCAGCACTGCTGTAAGCTTTCACCGCTGACTGCCTCTGGGACCCTCCACTGCGATCTTTTGCATATTATATAAAGCACTGTACATCACTTTTGCTCGTGACAGTGGGCAAGAATGATTGCGATAACAAAAGAATGGAAAGGTCTCAAGGATTGTACAGCTTTAATACCATGACATGTATTTTCTACTCTTTGTGCAAGGGACCTCCATTGCAATGGATCTCATTTCCATTACCACCAGAACATATTGCTAAATCCTGTAATGTTAAATGGCAGTCAGGTGAAAGATGGACCGAGTCTTTCCATTGAGTAAGTAACTTCGAACCTGCGATCGCGTCAAAGATGAAAAGTTCACCACACAACTGACCCAACTCCTCCACAGAGAAACACATTTTCTCTCCTCTGAAAATCAACCTTCCAGTGTGTTTTTACATCAGTCTGCCCCAAGTAACTTCATCACTGATTTCCAATATATAATTTTTGTAAAAGCACTCTGCAAGGTTAACTTCGATCGCCAAAGGGAAACTTCTTTCCTAACGGAGGAATTGATGTAGTTATGCTCTATGCGCCTATCAACTTCACATGACCACAGGTTGTAAGTTACCCGACGGCCATAAAAATCCTTCTTCCATTTAACTGTCCGTTACAACACATACCATACGTTACAGTGATTTAGCACTGATCTCCACCGGCATGGGACAGAGAGAGAGAGTGA